>NW_026652277.1:5823288-6113576 GCF_009828535.3 Hylobates moloch | reverse complement strand
ATAAAAACACTCAGTCAAAAGGTCTGTCGAAGATATTATATTCCACCATACATAGTAAATGTTCAGAAAACATTATCTGTTGTCTCTTTATTTTGTTTCTTTGTTTATTTGGTTATTACCAAATTCTCACTCTTCCCACTCTGCCACATTACCTCCTCAAACTGCCCGTGTCTTTACAAAGTTCCCTGAGACTTTGCTGATTTGTGCTTATTGTGCATCAAATGAAGTCGTTTGACATGTCCTGCATTCTGTAGGTGATGACTTGACTACCCAGAGAAGTGTCACATTCACCTGAGGTCCCAGAGCTGGCCCCTGGCAAACGGGAAATTGACATCCCAGTCCCAGTTCCCAAGCATTCACTTCACATCACCACGCTTGTAGGAACCAGTGTATGTACAGGCCCTGGGCTGCGTACAATTATAGAGCTCAGCTCCCGTGATGACTATGAGCAACTACTGTCAATTCCAGCACTGGATCTTCCAGCAGTGACTCTTCCTAGCTTTCAAGTGGTTTGAGTTTAGCAGAAAAAAAAAAAAAACACTTAAAATGTGTGCTATGTAGCATTTTTCCCCTGCCTTTGGCATTTAAAATTTTCCATGTATTTAAGCGTAATTCAATATGTGCATAAACACAAATTATCTCATCAAAATGAAGGCAGTAAGATCAGCTGTTTATTTCCAAGACTTTTTGCCAAAACCTCTCTTTACTCTCTCCAGAGAGCCAGAACTAGGCTGCCTGTTGAATATTTAGCATTCGGGTGACACTTTTCAAACCTAGCATTCATTTTTAATGAATTATTGCACCTATAAGCCTAAACTGAGAGGTTGTGGAACACAGCTCTATTCTAAAAATAAAAGACAGGTAATAGAAACATAATACATCCAAGTAGTAGGAATCTGTGTTAGTTTGGGAGATATTTTATACATTATTAGTTTTATAATAATTTTAAAACCGCGGGTAAATAAAAGATTTCTGTAAAATAAAGTTTATCGTTAATATGCCAACTGATCTCAATCCATTCATTCAAAATTACCAGGTTCTTTGCACATCCAACAATTAAAGGTGAGAAGAACTACATATCTCTTCACCCATTACTGCAATACTAAGAGATATGTGATTTAGACAGCTAGACAGCAAACCCCAGACCAAATTCTGCCACGCAAAGAAATATTTATTAGCAAACAGGCACAAAGCCATTTCTATGAGTTTAATACAGTACCAGGGTTCAGACATTTCCATGAAATATTAACTCTAAACAAACATAACAGCATTCTAGCAGTAGTCTTCAGCTAACGTGCTAATGGGATTAAGTTGCTAGAACCCTCTGTTAGTATGTGGACACAAGACAGATTGGCATACCTGGTTTAGGCATCACTCCAAACAAAGTTTCTAATCCAGGATTACTAGATTCCTAAACCCTATTTATGCCAGGACAGGGGTGTCTTTAAATAGCTCTAGCCAAATCATATATCTCCAACACTCCTTAATTTTCCAGTGCAAAATAACTTCTTTTATTAGGCTAATTAGGGAACCTTCTAGAACTCTCTAGAGATAAAGATCATTAAGGCCTTATAGTAGTCCTTCAAACACTACCAACCACTCCTAAAAGATGTGTGTCCAGTTAAAGTATTTTAAATTTTAGCTACAACCTTATAGAGGATTAAGAATACACACACACACGCACACACACACACACACACACACACACACCTGTCTATACTAGAATATTTAAAAGTAAGTTATAGACAATATAATAGCTAGATAAAAGAATAAGGTATATGGGTTTTATAAAGACACACAGTATAATGATGGTGTCTCTGGACTCTTCCATAAAACAAAGGCATATTTTTTAAAATTTAGTTTGGTTCTTAATTACACAGAAAATCACAGCTTAGTCCATAATTAAATCCAAAGAAAGTGAGGCCCAGATAAATGGCATGGCTTGCTGTAGGTTGTCCTGATAATTAATGGCGGCGTCAAAGCTGACACAAATCTTTAATCTTTTCCATGCTGCTGTGGGGCCCACAGGGAATAGACGTCTACAAATAAAAAAAGGTTTTCTAAATATAAAAATCATCCATAATTCTTTGTAGAAACTGTGAAAAAGAAAATATAAATGTAAATAATAAAATGTTAGTAATAATTCTAGCAGCACTCAGATACAGCCACCATTGGTGTATTTTTCTAGATACTGAGGTGACCTTGTAATTTTGGTTTACAAAATTTACATACCTCATGCGTGGTTTTGTGAACTGCTTTTATTTCATTTGGTTTTATATTGGAATCAATTCACCATGACATTTAATAGCCTTCAAAACAGGATTTTTGTAATGGCTGCATGTTAGTCCATCATATTAACATTTATTTATACAGTCCTCTATTTTGGATGTAACAGTTACTATTTCTGAAGATTTGTTTTTTATAATCTCTCTAAGATGAATATTTTTCTCCTAGAATGTAAACACTATAAAGGCAGAGAGTTTGTCTTACTGATCACAATACCCTCAATCCCCCAAAAGTGTCTGACACATAGTTGGCACTCAACAGGGATGGATGGACGGATGGATGGATGGATGGATGGAAATGTATATTTGTATTTACCTCTGATAATTTCTCAAAAGTCTTCTTAGTTTGAGCACTAGCATTGATTCCCTAGTTATGCCTGCTACACAGAATACAGGGCATCTATTTATCTGAAAATATTCATTATCCCATATTGTGCTAGAGCCATATTCATTCTTTATCTGACACATCTGAAATTAGTTGTTATTTATCTGAAATTCAAATTTAATTTGATGTACCACATTTTAATTTGATAAATCAGACAAACCTAGCTCTTAACATACCACCTTCACAAGACAGCCTGGCTAGAACGCTCCACTGGTCTCTGAGCAAAGCTTAATCCCCTTAAAGAGTCTAAACCCATTAACCTACAGCAGCCAAACTGAGTGCTGTAAACAACCTCTATCTTTTGAGCTCCTGACCTTCTCCATTAGTCAAGACAAATTCGAAAAACAATCAGAAAGAGAACAACCCATCATGACAATGGAAGAACCAGGCCGTGATCTTTCCAAGCACAAACTGCAGCATTTTAGCATCTTCCCAGCACTGCTTCCCTGTCTATCCCTACCTGCCCTCCCCTGCCTCTGACATTAGTCATCATGATGCCTTCCTGCTTCTCCAAGGGACTCATGATCTGATCCTTGCCTCCCCATCCAACCACCTGCCTGCCCGTCTCCCTCTCTGCACTCCAGCCAGCTTGCATGGCTTTTCGTTCCTCCCCTGCACCAGGCTCCTTCTTGCCACAGGATGTTTGCACATGCTCTGGCTTCTGCCTGGAAAGCCTTCTCTTGCTCCTCCTCCCTCCTCCTATTCCTTGGTTAACTCTTAGTCATCCATCATCGCAGCTCCAAAGTCACTTCCCTAGGGAAGCTGTCCCTTTTTGCAGGCTGGTCAGCTTCCTCGGATCTAAGCTGTTAAAAGTTCTGTGTATTTTCCCTTCTCTACACTTATCATAGTTGACATTTTATTTTTGCTCTGGGATTATTTGACTAATGTGCTAGAATCAAAACTCCACAAGGGCCAGAACACCGTGGCTCTTTTTGTTATCACTATGTTCCCAGCACCCAGCAAAAGAAAAATAAAAAACTGGACCCTCATTGTCACCAAATGGTGATACTCTAATTCTCTCATTCCTTCCAAATGTATCAGCTGAATTTTTCAATAAAGAAGACATTTCCCTTATCAGCTCTTTAGTCACTGTGAGGTACAGTTTATGCAAGGAAAACAGAATAAATGCTTGAATTTTCCCCTTTTATTTACCAGTTTTCAGAATAATCAGAGGTGACAGACTCCTCCAAAGATAACAAATGAGTTTGGTTTTACCGTTTTGAGTATTATGAATTCATGGATGTATATATGTTGATGTGTTTCAGTCCACTAAAGTCATTATTCTTTGGGATGCTCAAATTGTCTCATTGTTGGCCAGTAGAAGCCTGGTCCCTTTTGCCATGACCCCAGTTGTCTTTAATAGCTGTCCGGCTTGTATGACAAGATATTCTTGGATCCCCTTGTACAGCTCCTGACGCCAATCTGGATCAGCTATTTCTTCAAGAAGGCCTGGTTCCTTATACATTCTTATTCACCTGTGGTTTCAATTCCCCAGCCTCTAAAAGAAACACTACAAATAGAAATTCTGTTCTGATTTTTCTCCTGTACAGCGGACCTGTA
The DNA here is from genome assembly GCF_009828535.3 of Hylobates moloch. Taxonomy (NCBI): domain Eukaryota; kingdom Metazoa; phylum Chordata; class Mammalia; order Primates; family Hylobatidae; genus Hylobates; species Hylobates moloch. The sequence goes on along the minus strand of NW_026652277.1, from coordinate 6,109,346 downwards.
TACCTAACAGATGACTGGGCATTGCCATCTCTGCCCACAATACACATCCTGAATTTGACTTGTTTGCACATGAAGTCATCATCCGTTCCCAAGATGGGCTCTCTATTATGCCTTCCTTGGGGATCAGTACTTGGAGTCGGGTCAAGGCAAGATACTGTTAGTAACATGTGGAATTCAGCCACACCATCATGAGAAGCTCCTCTCTGTGTGTTCTGGCTAAACCAGCCTTCTACCAGGTTAGCACAATTCTGGGCTTTGCAACATTCATGACCTGTTTGAGGACCCTGAAGCAGATGCTCAGCCACATCCCTTAATTTGCATGAGCCTGTGGGAAAAATATTTTTAAGAAGTCTGGCTGTCTGAGCAGGCCAAAGGAGAAGATGGAAGAGAAGGTGGTTTCCTGAAAGCATGAAACTGTGACTGTTCATATTTTGACACCGTCCCAGGAAGAAGAGGCTGAGGTAGGAAAGTACAGTCAGCTCTGGGAGTTTCCTCTGGAGAAGCTGGCTATGAAACGTGGAAGAAGCTCCCCAGCTGCAGTAGAAGGCAGGAGAAGGTTTCAGGCTTTCCAGGTGGGCATAGAATGGGCAGCAGCACAGGCATAACCTGGAGTGGCAGAGGTGCCAGGGAAGAGGGCAGACGCCATGCGTGACATAGCAGGGGGATCACACCGCATCGATTGTTCATGAGACCACCTTTCACCGCCCAGGCGACTCAAGGAGATAACTGGATGGATGGTTCCAGGAAAAGAATGGACATCCTGCTAGGCCATCATATGTTGTCTCAGAGCACTGAGGTTTGATAAATGTGGTGAATTTGGAGGCACTCACAGCTGAGTCCCGGGACAGAGTGGGCACAAAAGCAACACCATTTTCTCATTGCCCAAGCCAGCCCCTGCCCACAGCAGCTCCACTTCCCAGAGCCACACCCAATCAATGGCCAACTTATGATTCTAATCTTGAATATCTATAGAGGTCTTTTCCTTCTCCATCACTAAGCTCTCTCCTTTAAGTAAAAATTTTTCTCCTGGAGGAATGCCTCTCGGCTGATGCTTCTGCAAATCACCTTGCTTCTCTTCAAGCCCTCCTCTGTTACAAACTATTCCAAATTTTTTTTTTTTGTTTTTTTGTTTTTAACTTTTGCCTACCTTGTCGGCTCACGCCTGTAATCCCAGCACTTTGGGAAGCCGAGGTGGATGGATCACCTGAGGTCAGGGGCTCTAGACCAGCCTGGCCAACATGGTGAAACCCTAGCTTCACTAAAAATTCAAAAATTAGCCGGGTGTGCCTGTAATCCCAGCTACTCAGGAGGCTGAGGCAGGAGAATCGCTTGAACCCAGGAGGCAGAGGTTGCAGTGAGCCAAGATCGAGCCACCGCACTCCAGCCTGGGTGACAGAGTGAAACTCCATCTTAAAAAAAAAAATGCCTACCTAAATATAAAGTAAAACTTTGAGCTCACTCTGAAATATATTCATATTTACTTACAAGTGGAAAATGCCCTACTGAACCAAAAATTATGTGTATTTTAGAAGATACACAAAAGAAAAGTTAAAAGAAAATGAGAAAAATAAATAGATGTGATAATACTTTATTTCATTACTCCAATTAATAGTCTTACCAATCTCACCTGAAGACTGCCTGCAAAGTTCTTGAAGGAGCTTGGGATTGTAGGTGCTTCTGATGTTTTATTCAGACTGGACTAGATGATTTAACCCTGAAAGTGCATCTTATGTATCTACAAAAGACTTTCCTTAGGGCTAAACATAACAGAAAAGTGATGAATGAAGGAATCTGTCCAACATGTCATCTTTGATTGAAGATAAATACATTCATCTTACAGTTCTAGCTCTATTAAATTGAGTCTGTTTAATATACCCTGTCTGCAGCTAAACTAATTATTTCAGGCTGGATTTTCCATTTCTTACCTAAGCCCTAGGATAAAACACAGAGTTGAATGGTCACATAATCACCAGCTGCTGCTCAAGTGGTGATTTGTCAACTCAAATATGGATCTCAAAGAAGAGCAGCAAACAACAACAGAGCTACTTCTTGCGCTGGGGCCCTGGTTGCAGGACGGCGTCCCACCAGGCCACAGCTCTTAAATGGCAGAGCTGCTGCTGACACCTCTGTCGTTCTTGCAACATCAAATACCAACTGCGTTGACTTCAAATCTGGCTTAAACATAGGCCTAGCAGGCATAGTCGTCTCATCAAAACAAATTAGCCTAAAAAATAGCATTCTGAGAGACCAAGGGTTAGGAAAATTGTCCTGTGAGTGTTTTGAATTCTTTGTCACCCCTCATAACTGGTGCCGTTCATGAGGGAGCTTATTGGCTTGGGGGATGGCAACTTAAACAGCAAAACAGGATGTGTCACCACCAGGCCCCCTGCTCTGCTGCAATCTACGAGAATTAATCAGTCGGGTTTTTTTGTTGATGGTGACGGTGGTTTTTTTCCTTTCTTTCTTCCTTTTTTATGTCAGCGTCTCAGATGGGCAGACACTGAAACAGCTTCTTATTTGCATGCGGCGTGGCCTGGCGAGGGTGAACTGAGGACACGCAGAGCTCCCTCTGACTTGGCACCGGCAGGAAGTCGGCGGCAAGAAGCTACCACTTTTCAAGCCTGGGTGGCTTTTTCTTTTTTCTCTCTCTGTCATTCATTTTGGAAGAAAACATAAGTTTGATTTCAAACAGAACACAAAAACTTGGAAGGAGGGCCAAACACAGGCAGGCAGATGATTCTTGTCCCCACTTTTACTTTTTTTAAATTTAATTAGAGAGGCTGCAGAGGTGGCAGAAAGGGGCCGGAGGATGGTAGGTGCAGACTCGCTGTGGTGACAGTGCCCCAGGCACCCCCTTTCTGCACAGCGGGGCGCGGCATCCAGGGGCAGCCTCCTCTCCAGACACCTGGGCAAATCCAAATCTGTGTTTCTTTGTCATTCACCTGAGGAGAAATCCCTTATTCCAATGACCACTGCCGTGTGAGCGGTGACAGGTTTGAGCAGAATGAGTCAATGCTGAAGTGATGGCTGTGCCATTTCACAGGAATTTGCTTCTTTCTTGCTGATTTTCAGATGCAGTTCGAGGCTGCCGTTTTTTCTCTGGATTTGAATCCCGTCCACAGATCACTGCTGCCTTGCAGCTGAGTATGTAATTTGCAGCCCTGCTGTCTGGGGCCCGAGACTCCATACAAGATGTGCCAGAGAAGCAAATGAGCAACTCTGCTGTGATATGGGCAGCAAAAAGGCAAGCAGGTACCAACAGAAGGACACTGAGTTTCTGGGGGTGGCATCTGGCCAAGGTTCCTGTCATCTCTCTCAGAAAAAAACACCAAATTCTTCCCCAACAGAAGCAGCAAAAACATATAATATAGGCCAGCGCAGCAGCTCACACCAGTAACTTATGCCTTGGGAGGCTGAGCGGGGAGGATCACTTGAGGCCAGGAGTTGGAAACAAGCCTGGGCAATATAGCAATATCTTGTCTCTACAAAAAAAATTTAAAAATTAGCTGGGCATGGTGGTGCATGCCTGTAGTCCCAGCTACTTGGAACGCTGAGGTGGGAGGATCACTTGAGCCCAGGAGGTCAAGACTGCAGTGAGCCATGATTGCACCACTGCATTCCAGCCTGGGTGACAGCGAGACCCTGTCTCAAAACAAAACAAACAAACAAAAAAACCATAATATAGAGTATTTATAAGTTGCCTTATTCCAAGGAAGAAAAACTGATGGGAAATTATGACAGTATAATATGGTATGTGGTAATATTTAGCTATGTCTAAAATGTCACTTTGATGAGCAAGTTTTATCATTTTTATACTCATCCTAAATTATTTTTTTCCAAATCAGAGTGCAATGGCCCTTGGGAACTGGGAAAGAATGTCTTCCCAGACCCGGAGGAACCTCCAAATGACTGGATCCTAGTGATTCTACAGGTTCCTGGCTTTTCCCAGCAGTCCCTGCCCACTGAGTCACCCTTCCTATAAATATCCCCATCCCACAAGATAATGGTCTTTTCAAATTTCATTAAGTTTTTGTCTCTTACCAAATTGCTATCTATACTTTTAACAACGTTTCCTCACCTGAAGAGCTTTACGGGGTTTGCTAACCCCCTTGCCTCCTCACTAGCTAAATATCTCATCTCAGATATCCCTTGAACTTGTACCTCTGCAAAATTAAAATGACTATGTACTATGGAACGTCAGGGTTGAGTTGAAGGTCAACACCAAAATACCACATCCTTTGAAGGGCCAAGAGTATACACTAACCTATGTCGTAGGACAAATTTATAACCTAGGGATCCAGAAAAGGACCGTCATCTAAGACAGGGGCTAACCTGGCTTTCCCCCGTGTGGTTATAATACCTGGAAAAGACATGATTTGAAAGGTGAATATATTTGAATTGCTACAATAAGCCATAGTCTAACAAGGGTCCATTTCTATTGGCCATGGAGCTTCCATTTCATTAGGATTTGCCACTCTGATGATGTCCTCTTACCCAACTGACCCAAAGACTTTTAACATTGCACCTTTTTTTTCTGGGCTTTTAAAGCAAGTTTTTGAGGCCAGAGTAAATCATGATAGGCTGTACGCAAAGTCTTTACCTGGAAGGCCATCAAATGTATATTTTTATAAGATCTGTTTTATGTCTGTGTCATCAGTGTGTGCTGGCTGGAATGAATTCTCTATTTGCTTGTCATGTGGAAGTATAACCCATGACAAGCCAGCCTAGCAAAGTGGTTCAGTGTGTCAGGTTCTTTGGAACCACACAAACACTTCCAAACCTTATCCTGCATTTAGCTCTTTGATTTTAGGCAAATTACTTTATTATCTTCAGCCTCATTTCTTAATTTGTGGAATGGAGATAACAAGGCTGATAGGGTTGTTGTGAAGATTCTGTATTTAAATTGTGTAGCTGCAGTGCCTGAAACAATCAATAAATAGACGATTGAGAGAGAGAGAGAGGACAGATGGATGGATGGGCAGATGGACAAATGGATGGATGGATGGATGGATGGATGGATGGATGGATGGATGGATGCATGGATGGATGGATGAATGGATGGATGGATGGATGGATGAATGGATGGATGAACAGATGGATGGATAAGTAGATAGATGAATAGATGGATGGATGGATGGATGGATGGATGGATGGATGGATGGATGGATACATGGATGGATAAGTAGATAGATGGATGGAGAGATAGACAAATAGATGGATAGGCATCAGCAAAAGAAGAGTCGCTACTTCTGGGATCTGATACTGAATGACTTGAGACAAATCTTGTGATCTGCCAATATCACAGGGTCATATGGAGCAACTTTGCGCAGATATTGGCAGCAAAAGGCCAGCAGGCACAAACAGAAGGACACTGACTTTCTGTGGGTGAGAAAAGGGGAAAAGAGAAAAGAAAAAAAGGGGAGTGGGCTAAACAAATTAAATGATATTTAAGGTCATTTTCAATCCCCTGATTCTGAGAAAACAGGACTCTGAAGTGTTTGAGCACACTGAAGAAGGGCATTTTGTTAACTGCTGTTTATTTTTGACTGTTTAACTTTCACCACAATACACTCTTTCATCTAGATTCCTCTTTGCCTTTTTTCTCAGTCTAATTCCCTGAATAAGAGTCCTATGTGAAGACCTAGGCTTGACTAAGAAAGCTTGTCTTGCAAGCAGGCTAGTCTGTATTGCCTAGTCTCCTGAATTATCTAGAAATGGCTTTTGTCTGCTATAAGCAGAGACCCAAAGTAAGCATGGCTTCATCACATTATGGGATGACTTTCTTTCACATGGCATGGTCTGAGGAGAGATGACCAGGGAGCATAGGAGGGCTCCACATTGTCAGCAGGAACCAGGTACCCTATATCATTCTGCTCCACCACCTTCGGCTGTGGGATTTTGTTCTTCAGAAGTCACCTCATAGGCACAAGATGGTTGCTGGAGCTCCAGTCAACCCACTTATTTGCAGATACAAAAAAGAAGAAGACAGAAGTACAAAAGGTCACTTCTTCCAGCTGGGTCAGCCCCCTTCACAAAGCCTTCCCAGAATCCCATCCAGTGACTTCCACTTACATCTCCTTGGCCACGATTCCAGCAAGGGACACTGAAATATAGGCTTTTAGCTGGGCATGTGTTCACCTTCCTGTGATAGCAACAGAAGGGAAGAATGGATATTGAGGAGGCAAGTAACAGCCTCTGATACAGTTCCTTCCCCGAAAAGCCCTTGTAAAAGTCCGGGTACCCTGCGACAGGTTCTCCACCTTGCTCCGTGGGCAGCCTGCATCCCTGCCTACTCCTTCCCACTTTCTTTCCTTCTCCCTGGTTCTTATAAGCAATCCTAGCTCCTCAGAGGCGGCTCTCTAGTGAGGCTCCATCTATGGAGCTTGACTTTAGATTTGGCCAAGCTCTGCTTCACCTAAATAAAGGCATCATCTCAGTACTCTCTAAACTCATCCTCCCACTCCCAATGGGAACAAGCACATGTAAACAAACACAAGGGGAGGGAGAAGGCGGTCTCTATCCTTGCTCCTGGGATGGCATTTCTACCAATGTCATCACAGTCAAACACGGGTGGCAGTTTCCTTTTCTTAGACCTCCCTCAATGTGTGACACGCCCCATGGCCCTTTCATAACTAGGAGGAAAAGTCCACATCTTGCCAGTGAAAAGGAGGCCACAGCCTCTGCCAGGGGCTCCCTTTTCCCTACCCAGGAGGTCACGATGATATTGGGGATGGCAAAGCCGATGCTGCTCTTGCCCACAACCCGTCAGAGTCCTCTCTTGCAGGCTTTGCTTTGGCATAGGGAGGGTGCCTGCTTATTAAGCATCCAGATGAGCAAACTCTGCCACTGCAGTTCTCCTCCACCCAGCAGCCGGGAGCCTGACAGCAACCAGATGGAACCAGGCTGGGCAGGAATAGGGAGGGGCAATTCCCTACAAGGCTGGCCCAGAAGACATGGCTGCAGAAGACTGCTGGCAAGTCCATAGCTGAAAAAGATCCCATGTCATACTTTGCCGCAGAGTGCTCTCTGCAGAGTCCCCGAATCACATTGTAATAAAGCCAGATGGGTATTGACAGTTCACCTGGCTCAGCAGCCCGCCTCCAGATGTGGCTACGTGCAGTAGGAAGGCCAGACATGGGGATATTATTGGAAGCAACACACACATGTGCACACACACAAAATGCACATGCACATACACAAATATGCATGCAGATGTGTGCACGTATGTGAACAAATGTGCACACTCAGGCATGCACACATATGCATATATACATGTCCTCACCCTGCTTTGAGCCTGCCTACATCCTGGCCTCAGATGCAGGGCTGGGCAGGAAGCAGAGCAGGGAATCCTCTGCCACAGAAGGCCTGGCGCCAGCATCAGGACCATCAGCCTCCCCACCCTGTGTGTCTGCCCAAGGAGGCAGGAGGCTCTCAGGATGCAGCACCTCTGGGTCCACCATGTCCCTCCTACACCTGGCGCTCCATCTCAAAACTCTAGGTGCCCTGAACCTGGTTCCAGAGACATGCATAGCCCCTGTCCACCCCTCCAACTCCACCTGGCCTCCTCTTCCTACTTCATTCTTTTGGATTTGGGTCCAAAGTCCTTCTCCTTTGCCCTCCAGGCCATGGTGATGCCAAGCTTCAAAACCCAGCCTAAATTCCTAGGCCTGGAAACTTGCCCACAGTCCACAACATCTCAAGGCTCGCTGGTACCTGCAGCTGAGCTCTTTCCCCACTGATTTTTCTGACAGCCCCCAGCAGACATCCACTTCTCACTTGTGCCAGCATAGATTATGGTAACCCCATCCTAATCTAAGTGTGTGGCTGGTAAACTCTCCCCAGCTGAAGTACAAAATTTTAGTAGTGTTTACTCTTGGGAAGTTCTTTTTTTTTTTTTTTTTTTTTTTTGAGAGTCTTGCTTGGTCACCCAGGCTGGAGTACAGTAGCACGATCTCAGCTCACTGTAACCTCTGCCTCCCAGGTTCAAGCAATTCTCCTGCCTCAGCCTCCCGAGTAGCTGAGATTACAGGTGTCTGTCACCACACCCGGCTAAGTTTTGTATTTTTAGTAAAGTTGCGGTTTCACTATGTTGGCCAGGCTAGTCTCCAACTCCTGACCTTCAGTGATCCGCCCGCCTCGGCCTCCCAAAGTGTTGGGATTACAGGCATGAGCCGCCGTGCCCAGGCTAGGGAAGTTCTTACATATTGAGGAAAATCTCCATTATTCTACAACTAGCTCCTCTCTGCTACCCACTTTGGGGCCAGCTGGAGCGTGTCCAGAAAACGCAAACTAATACTAATTCTAAGCTCCAATAGGAGTCCCCTGCAATTAAAAAAGAGAGACCAGGACAGAGCAAGAAGGAATTTCTCCTTCAACATACATACATGGTACAGTAACTGACATTTTATGACCATTATAATAGGAGACTGGCATTGCTTCTTGCCTGAAGATGAGAACACTTGCTGTGTGGGCATTTCTTCACTCTCTTGCCTGCGATCAGCAAAGCCTCTGTCAGACTAATTGAAGGAAAAGGAGGATTGCTATGCAAACAAAATAGACAGCATACAGACACAGAGCCTTCATATTTCAGGTAGACTGCGGACCTCGCTGCTCTATACCTCCTCTCCCTCCTAGCCCTGCGGACCTTGCTGCTCTATACCTCCTCTCCCTCCTAGCCCTGCGGACCTTGCTGCTCTATACCTCCTCTCCCTCATAGCCATCACTGTTTTTCCTTTATGTCTCGCTGTCTCTCATGCTGGGCCTCTCCAAGCAGAGAGGGTTTGATAGAGTTGGTTTAGTAAGATCTGATACTCAATGCCTATCCAGGTTCCAACCTGACCCTGTCTCCTGCCACCAAGGGAGCCAGTCATCTGCATTTTGCAGCTTGGAGAACCAGAGGTCTGTGGGACCAGCAGGCCTGTCCTGTGTACTTCGTTTCCATGCATTTTTATATTATTTTTAACTGACAGATCATAACTGCATTACATTTATGGCATGCAATCAGATATTTTGATATATGTACACATTGTGGGGTGATTAAATCAAGCTAATGAACAAATCTCTCACCTCACTTGCTTGACATTTTCTGTGATGATACATTTAGTTATTTTGTTATATATAACTTAGTTATTTTGAAATATGCATCATTGACTGTAGTTACTCTGCTGTGCAATAGATCTCAAAACCTATTTTTCCTGTCTAGATGAAACATGTATTCTTTGACCAATAACTCCCCATTCCTCCCTCTCCTGGAGCCTCTGGTAGCCATCATTCTACCCTCTACTTCTATGAATTCAAATCGTTTTAAATGGTGAAGCCCCATCTCTACTAAAAATAAAAAATAAATTAGCCGGGCATGGTGATGGGCTCCTGTAATCTCAGCTACTTGGGAGGCTGAGGCAGGAGAATTTTGAATCTGGGAGACGGAGGTTGCAGTGAGCCGAGGTTGCGCCACTGCACTCCAGCCTGGGCAACAGAGCAAGACTCTGTCTCAAAAAAAATGAAAACGAAGAATTGTTTTAAATTCCACATGAAAGTGAGATCATGCATTGTCTGTCTCTCTGTGCCCAGTTTATTTCACTTAGCATTTTTAAATATCTAGCGACTGGCAACTCTCATCCAAGTGCTCACGTCTCTGGTTAAAGAGAAAAGGCTAATTTGCTGGGATTCAAGGCTGACCAGTCAGGCCTGGTGTAGGCTTGTCGCACCTCCTGGCCTGCATATTTCCTACTGCCCTTCACCCTCCGCCTGAGCAGTCCCCTCTCTCCCTGTGGTTTCCATGACATTTCCATCCTATCATCTCCCATTTCCTTCCTAGTGCGTCCTGCTGAGCTCCAGACCTGTGTGTCCAGCCCCTATTTAATGCCCGCCCTTGGGTCTTTCACAGTCATCTCAAAGGTGGTGTGTGTCCAACCTGAACACTTGAACTCCCACCATCCCACCTCCATGCACCACCAAGTGTGTCCCTCCCCCAGCGATTGCTGCCACACTCAGTGGTGTTTTTATTTTCTCATTGCTGGTGCCAGAACAGGGAGCAGCTATCCCTGGCACCTGGCTCTCCACCTGTCTCACCACATCCTCCCATCTGGTTCATCACCCAGCCCAGCACAGCTCACCTCACCTGTGAGCAGAGAACCCACCCACTCCCTTCATCTCTGCTGCTCCTGCCCCAGCCATCCTGGGCTCCTCCTGGGGCTACTGCAAGAGCCAGGAGGCTGGTCCCAACACTGGTTTCCCTTCCCACCCTCATCCCCCACCCCCAGCTCCCCATAAAGTGCCCATAACAAGCTTTGTTTTAATGTGTTAAAATATACATAACAGAAAACTTACCACTTTAACCATATATATAGATATAGAGTAGTTTTTTTTTTTGAGACGGAGTCTTGCTCTGTCACCCAGGCTAGAGTGCAGTGGCGAAGTCTCAGCTCACTGCAACCTTCGCCTCCTGGGTTCAACTGATTCTTCTGTCTCAACCTTCTGAGTAGCTGGGATTACAGGCATGCATCACCATGTCTGGCTAATTTTTTTTTTTTTTTTTTTTAGTAGAGACAGGGTTTCGCCATGTTGGTCAGGCTGGTCCCAAACTCCTGACCTCAAGTGATCTGCCCACCTCGGCCTCCCAAAATGCTGGGATTATGGGCATGAGTCACCGCACCTGGCCCACTTTAACCATATTTAAGTGTACAGTTCAGTGGCATTAAGTACATTCAAATTGTTGTGCAAACATTCCCACCATCCACCCCCAGAACTTTTACTTCTTCCCAGACTGAAACTCTGTCCCCAGGAAACATAACTCCCCATTCTCCCATCTCCCCCAGCCCCTGGCAACCACCTTTCTACTCTCTGTCTCCTTGAATTGGACTATTCTAGGGACCTCATGGGAGTGGTATCACACAGTATTTGTCTTTTTACGTCTGGCTTATTTCACTCAGCGTGTTGTCTTCAAGGTTCATCCACGCTGTAGCATGAGCCGGAATTTCCTTGCTTTTTTAAGGCTGAATAATATTCCATTGTGTGGACAGACCATCCCTTACCCATCCATTCTCCATCAATAGACACCGGGGTTACTTCACTTCCACCTTTTGGCTATTGTGAATAACACTGTTATGAACGCTAGGGTATAAATATGTTTGAGTCCCTACTTTTCATTCTTTTTGGTATATACCCAGAAGTAGAACTGCTGGATCACATGGTAATTCCATGTTTAATATGTTGAGGAAGCATTAAAAACTTTTGAAAACATTAGTAAGATGATATCTTTCCCCTTCATAAAGCCCTCCAGTGACCTCCCATGGCATATGGGCAGCAGGTGCACAGCCACTGGGTTCTGCCTGGCCCGCCATGGCCGTTCCAGCCTTCTCCCCCATCACTCTGCCCCTTTCTTGCCTTATTCCAGCCTCATGGGCCTTCCTCCTGAGAGGTGACAGCATGCTGGCAGTCCTCACAGCCCTCACTCGCTCTCCGGGCCTCCTCTGCCTGGGATCCCACTTTGGCGGCACTTGAGGAGCCCTTCAGCCCACCGCTGCACTGTGGGAGCCCCTTTCCGGGCTGGCCAAGGCAGGAGCCAGCTCCCTCAGCTTGCAGGGAGTGTGGAGGGAGAGGCGCCAGCGGGAACCGGGGCTGCGCGTGGCGCTTGCGGACCGGCTGGCGTTCGGGGTGGGCGTGGGCTTGGCGGGCCCTGCACTCAGAGCAGCCGGCCCCGGGCAATGAGGGACTTAGCACCCGGGCCAGCGGCTGCGGAGGGTGTACTGGGTCCCCAAGCAGTGCCAGCCCACCGGCGCTGTGCTCGATTTCTCACCGGACCTTAGCTGCCTTCCCGCGGGGCAGGGCTCGGGACCTGCAGCCGCCATGCCTGAGCCCCGCCCACACCACCGTGGGCTCCTGTGCGGCCCGAGCCTCCCCCACGAGCGCAGCCCCCTGCTCCACAGCGCCCAGTCCCATCGACCACCCAAGGGCTGAGGAGTGCGAGCGCATGGCGCGGGACTGGCAGGCAGCTCCACCTGCAGCCCCTGTGCGGGATCCACTGGGTGAAGCCAGCTGGGCTCCTGAGTCTGGTGGAGACGTGGAGAACCTTTATGTCTAGCTCAGGGATTGTAAATACACCAATCAGCACCCTGTGTCTAGCTCAGGGTCTGTGAATGCACCAGTCCACACTCTGTGTCTAGCTACTCTGGTGGGGCCTTGGAGAACCTTTATGTCTAGCTCAGGGATTGTAAATACACCAATCGGCACTCTGTATCTAGCTCGAGGTTTGTAAACACACCAATCAGCACCCTGTGTCTAGCTCGAGGTTTGTGAATGCACCAGTTGACACTCTGCATCTAGCTGCTCTGGTGGGGCCTTGGAGAACCTTTATGTCTGGCTCAGGGATTGTAAATACACCAATCGGCACTCTGTATCTAGCTCAAGTTTTGTAAACACACCAATCAGCACCCTGTGTCTAGCTGGAGGTTTGTGGATGCACCAATCCACACTCTGTATCTAGCTGCTCTGGTGGGGCCTTGGAGAACCTTTGTGTCCATACTCTGTATCTAATTGATCTGATGGGGACGTGGAGAACCTTTATGTCTAGCTCAGGGATTGTAAACGCACCAATCAGTGCCCTGTCAAAACAGACCACTCGGCTCTACCAATCAGCAGGACGTGGGTGGGGCCAGATAAGAGAATAAAAGCAGGCTGCCCAAGCCAGCAGTAGCAACCTGCTGGGGTCCCCTTCCACACTGTGGAAGCTTTGTTCTTTCGCTCTTTGCAATAAATCTTGCTACTGCTCACTCTTTGGGTCCACACTGCTTTTATGAGCTGTAACACTCACCGCGAAGGTCTGTGGCTTCACTCCTGAGCCAGTGAGACCACGAACCCACCAGAAGGAAGAAACTCCGAACACATCCGAACATCAAAAGGAAGGAACAACTCCAGACGTGCCACCTTAAGAGCTGTAACACTCACCGCGAGGGTCCACAGCTTCATTCTTGAAGTCAGTGAGACCAAGAACCCACCAATTCCAGACACACTCCCACAGCTCAAGGATCAAAGCTCTTCCCCAAATCACCACTTTCACATATTCTACTCTCCTTCTGGTCTCCATCTGAATATTACATTCTCAGGGGAGTCTGGCGTCCTGCCCCAGCCTAAACCTGCTGCCTTGATGGAGCTTCATCTCTGGGTTGGTCGGCGTAGGTTCACGCGGGTGGTGCTCACACTCCCGTCTCACTACTCCCCTCAGCATCCAGCACATGGAGGGATGAATGGAGAGCTCTGCTATGTTACGGGTTGTTGTTACTGCCATTGCTGTAGTTTTGGGGCAAGACTAAGTTTATTATATGCCAGCAAGGCAGGACTTGTCTTCATTAAATGATGGTGGAGCTTCTCCCATTGGTGCTAGTGCCCTCGTCGTGGGCCACACTGGGCACCCCAGATTCAGCATATTACATTTGACTGGTGTAGCCTGAGCATGTTATTTAGGCTGCTGTTTGTCTCCTAATATAATTCATTGCTCACACACCTGTTTGTATCACCAGACTTAAAGCTAGTTGTGAGTAGGAAGAACATGTGATTTTTTTTTTTTAACCTCACTTGTCATTGACACATCTGGAACCATGCCATCAGTAGGTGAGTCTTTGAAAGGCGACTGAAATGATTTGGTGGCTTGGTTTGAATACGACTCTCGAAATTTTACCATGTATGAACATATTCTATTTCTAAAAACAGCCTCAAATCAACTTGGCTTCTCAAATGTTAAATAATTGTTGAATCTTTTAAATTGCTGTCTAGCCATATTGCAATTAGAGCAAACATATGATGCATCAGCTATGCCAACTCATGAGTGGTTTCTATGATCGCATTTCTCCTTAAATTTGTGGATGTTGTATCAGCATTCAGACTGTGTACGTAAGTCATTTAAATGCCTCTATGTGCGTGTATATGAATGTTCATAAGAACTACCGTTTACTGAGCTCCTACATCTCTTAAACCTGCAGTGTTAGGCTCTTACACGATGCCAAGGGATTCATATACATATATATATGTATAATTCCTCCATGTATATTCATATCATATATATTCATATATAAACTATATATAATTCATATTCATATATATAAACTATATATATTCATATTCATATATATAAACTATATATATGAATATATAGGAATATATACATATATAAGGCTTCATATATATATGAATACATGAATATACATGTATATACATATATATGAAGAGATATATATATATATATATAGCCCTTAGCAGAGTATAACAGACCAACATTATGGGTTTATATATGGCATATACATATATATTAATATGTATTCATATATATAACTTATATATATAAATATATACATCTTGTAAATCCATATGTTGGTCTGTCATACTCTGCTAAGGGCTATACATATATGTATATATCTTCATATATAAAATTTAATCAGTATGCAATGAAATGCTGTAATATAAGTCTTTTTATCCCAGGTTTATAGAACAAAAACTTGATTTTTGGAAAGATTGAATAATTCCCTTAAGGCTACACAGCACATAAGTAGTAGCTCTGATTTAAACTCAGGACTATCTGACTTCAAATCCTGTGCTCTGTGTATTTTTCATGGATAATGAGTTGGCTTTATCTTCACTAAAATTCTTGCAAAGCCCATTTCCTTCTTCCCTGCACCCTCAGTGAGAAAGAAAACAACCACATCCTCTTAATGAATCTTATTTCTCAAGGCGGGGACGCATCCCTGAGGGCTGAGATTGCAGTGCAGGGAAAACATCCGTTGCTGTAAGAGTCAGGACAGGCTGGGCCACACCACAGTAAGAAACAACCTCAAAATCACAATGACCCACAACAATAAAGCGTTGATTTCTAGTTCACTTTGGTGTCCATGGAAGGCCAGCTCAGCTTCCGCTCCACACCCGGAACTGAGTGGCAGCCTCTATCGGAAGCATTGCTGATCTTGAGACAGAAAGGAAACAGGAGATGGAGAAAACCCATCAAAAAATGGCTCCGTTGGCCAAAGTAAGTCACAACTCACTATAGTCCATTATAGAATTCTCTTTCCCTGTGGAGGAAGCAAATGATTCTAACCCAGCAGGAACACTCTTGCTCCTTATCTCACAAACCCACAGCACTGTGCTATTCCCAACAGAACACCATGAAAATTACTTTTTTTTAAATTAAAAAGCCATTTAATCTAAGAATTTAGAACTCAGAACTCATATACCTTTCTTTGTTAAGGTATATGAAATGGAGGCCTTTTTAATAAACACAACCATATAAATAGAATAAAATTTTTCAAAATTTTCCAAAATTCAAATGCAGAATTTTCTATGTATACACTGTATTTCCTGAGTAACAGGCATTAACTCAAGGATTAGAAACATTTTCAGGTCGGGTGCAGTGACTCCTGACTGTAATCCCAACACATCCGGAGGCCAAGGCAAGGGATTGCTTGAGCCAAGGGAGTTTGAGACCAGCCTGGCCAACATAAAGAGACCTTGTCTCTACGAAAAAATTAGCCAGGCACGGTGGCGCGCATCTATAGTCCTGGCAACTTGTTAGGCTTACATGTCAGGATCGCCTGAGTCCAGGAGGTTGAGGCTGCACTCCAGCCTGGACAACAGACACTTCACCCTGTCTCAACGAAAAAAGAAAAGAAAAAGATAAAAAGGCCGGGTGTGGTGGCTCACGCCTATAATTCTAACACTTTGTGAGTCCAAGGCAGACGGATCTCTTGAGTCCAGGAGTTCAAGACCAGCCTGGGGAACATGACAAAACTCCATCTTTACAAAAAATACAAAAAAAAAATAGCCTGGCATGGTGCTGTGCACCTGTGGTCTCACCTCCTTAGGAGGCTGAAGTGAGAGGATTGCTTGAGCCCAGGAGGTAGAGACTGCAGTGAGCTGTGATTGCACCACTGCACTCCAGCCTGGGTGACAGAGTAAACCCATGAGAGAGGGAGAGGAGAGGAGAGGAGAGGGGAGGGGAGGGGAGGGGAGGCGAGGGGAGGCGAGGGGAGGGGAGGGGAGGGGAGGAGGAAAGAAGGAAGGAAGGAAGGAAGGAAAGAAGGAAGGAAGCAAGGAAGGAAGGAAGGAAGGAAGAAGGAAGGAAGGAAAGAGAGAAAGAAAGAAGAAAGAAGAAAGAAAGAAAGAAAGAAAGAAGAAAGAAAGAAAGAAAGAAAGAAAGAAAGAAAGAAAGAAAGAAAGAAAGAAGGGAAAGAAAGAAAAAGAAGAAAGAGAGACAGAAAGAAAGAAAGATAGGAAAGAAAGAAAGAAGAAGAAAGGAAGGAAGGAAGGAAGGAAGGAAGGAAGGAAGGAAGGAAGGAAGGAAGGAAGAAAGAGAGGGAAAAAGGGAGGGAGTGGTATTTTCTCCACTGGGTCTTGACCCTGAATCCTCACTCGAGCTCTCTGCCAGCGTGTGGAGTGCTTTTCTGGCATGGCAGCTTGTTGTTCGGTCTCACTCTTTGGAGTGATTGGTTCAACAGGGCTGCCTCTGCCTGGCTCCTTAGCTGTTTGGTGATCACCCAGCGTCTCCTCTACTCATCAGTACTGTCCCTACAATGAGCTCCTGTTTGTCTGGGAGCTTCATTCCATTTTCCTCTAATCTACTCCACTCTGCTTATTCAAATCTCCCATAATTTTCTCGTGTGGACTGAGCTTAATTTAAACAGCTTCAGAAACATTGAGTTTGCCAGCAACACTTTATTTTAGAGGCAAATTTTCCATATTTTATACCCTATTATGCACAATATGAGCAAGATCTGCAGAAATCCCCAAAGAAATTACTATTGCTACCATGACAGTGACAAGCCAGGCCATATCTGGACCGTGTGCAAACTTTGCAAGTGCCATGGCAGTGGCAATTGCCAATTTCTGACAGGGGGCATGAGTTTCCATTCAGCGTCCAATGCTCCTAGACCCGTCCATCATGCATGGGGGTGATTGCAATATCCCTCCCATCCAGGGCTCAGGTGGAATGGGGTTCCTTGGGATGTAGGATACCTGTTCACCATGTTTGGTCATCAGTAGCTGGATATGAATCCCATCTCTGCCAGAGACTGGCTTGGGCAAATTATTTAACCACACCCTTTTTCAGTTTCAGCATCTATGAAAAAAAGGCACTAAAACTTATGGGCTAGGCGCGATGGTTCACACCTGTAATCCCAGCACTTTGGGAGGCTGAGGTGGGCAGATCATGAGGTCAGGAGTTCGACACCAGCCTGGCCAATATGGTGAAACTCTGTCACTATTGAAAATACAAAAAAATTAGCCAGGCATGGTGGCGGGTGCCTATAATCCCAGCTACTTGGGAGGCTGAGGCAGTAGAATCACTTGAAACCAGAAGGCAGAGGTTGAAGTGAGCCAAGATCATGCCACTGCACTCCAGCCTGGGCGAAAGAGTGAAACTCTGTCCAAAAAAAAAAAAAAATTAAAGAAAAGAAAAGAAAAGAAAACCAACACTTACTTCATAAGGTTGCTGTAAATATCAACATTTAAACAAGATTCCGGATAACTCCATTGGTAGACCACGTGACTTGTAACTGACCAGTAAATGCAAATGACATGGGAGCAGAGTCTCTGTTTTGTTCACTGCTAGGTCCCAGGAGAAGGGCAATACCTGGTCAGTATTTGTTGAGTGAAGATGTGAATAAGCTTGCGACCTAGGACCCACGTGTTTAGCTGGTTGCTCGCTTTTCTTCCTGGTCAAATGGTTCCAGGGCAGGGGCTGTGTCTATGTGGCTTACCTCTGTATTCCCAGCACCTATTCCACTGCCTGGCACAGATAATGCTCTCAATAAATATTTGTCCAATAAATGAATTAACAAAGACAACATGCATAGCACATTTCCTTTTAGTAACAAGTACATGATGAATGTCAGCTGTATATCTGATGGGAGCTCCTGAGACCAAATGAGCCTACTTGAGACCTGATATTCCATAGATGTGAATATTACGGGTTTCTTCATGTGCTGTGTCCTGTATCCTGCAGCAGCTGTAAGTGTCTTATTGGATACTACTCCAGACTGATGCTCAGAGAGCATCTACAGTGGAACTGCCCAATATGGTAGCCACTGGTGATATGCGGCTATTTCAATTTACATTAACTAAAATGTTTAAACAAGATTTTAAAATTCTGTTCCTCAGTTGCACTGGTCCCATTTCAAGTGCCAATAACCACATGTGGTTAGCGACTATCATTTCAGACAGTGCAAATACAGATAGAAAATTCGCTACTACATAGAAATTCATTTTTATGGAAAAAGGCATACTACCATGGCATCCTCTGATACTTCTTGAGCCTGTAAGCACCTATCCAAGGTGCTTCACAAACATCTCAAAATACATCTTGGAAGAAGAGGGGGAAGGTTAACCTTATGTGTCAACTTGATTGGACCACAGATGCTCAGATATTTGGTCAAACATTAGCCTGCATGTCTCTGTGGGGGTGTTTCTGGGTGAGATTAACATTTGACTTGGTGGATTGAGTAAAACATCTAATCAATGTGGATGGGCCGCATCTAATCAGTTGAGGGTCTGAAGGGAACAAAAAGGCTGAGTAAAGGAGAATCTGTTGTCCCTCACCTGTCTTCAAGCTGGGACACTTGTCTTCTTCTACCTTAGGACGTGGACTCAGACTGAACTTATACCATCGGCTCTCCTGAGTCTCCAGCTCACTGATTGCAGATTTTGGGGTTTCTCAGCCTCCATGATCACAGGAGCCAATTCCTTATAATAAGCCTCTCTATATATATATCATTTCACACAACACAAATACAGATGAAAAATTATTTCTTTCTCTTTCTGTCTCTATATATGTATTACATGGTTTGGCTGTGTCCCCACCCAAATCTCATCTTGAATTGTAGCTCCCACAATTCTCACATGTTGTGGGATGGACCCAGTGGGAGGAAATTGAATCATAGGGGCAAATCTTTCCCGTGTGATTATCATGATAGGGTCATGAGATCTGATGGTTTTATAAAGGGGAGTTTCCCTGCACAAGCTCTTTTCTCTTGTCTGCCACCATGTGAGATGTGCCTTCTACCTTCCGCCATGATTGTGAGGCCTCCCCAGCCATGTGGAACTGTGA
This sequence comes from Hylobates moloch, assembly GCF_009828535.3. Taxonomy (NCBI): domain Eukaryota; kingdom Metazoa; phylum Chordata; class Mammalia; order Primates; family Hylobatidae; genus Hylobates; species Hylobates moloch. Next base: position 6,090,262 of record NW_026652277.1, on the reverse strand, counting down.
GTCCATTAGGCCTCTTTCTTTTGTAAGTTCCCCAGTCTTGGGTATATCTTTATCAGCAGCATGAAAACGGACTAATACAATGTAGAATCTCTTACTGGTTCTCTTTTTCTGGAAAACTCTGACTCACACAAAGAGACCAGAAAATCTTCCTTCTGCACAGATGGCAAATCTCTGATTGAAAGAAATAAGCCTTTTCTTGGGTCTGACCACAACCAGAGTTTCTGGATTCCAGACTGGAATTCCCAGCTCGCCCAGAGCCCATAGCAGTGCAGAGGGACTGCCATGCTCCATGAAGTTGCCAGCATCCCCCTCCACCCCAGCCCAGGGCGGCGTGGACCAGTTGGTCTTTGTTGCCTGTGGTTGCTTCCCTTAACCAGGCTCCAGGGATCTAACAGGGGTCTGACCTTGCCACATGAAGTTCAAGAAAGGGAGCATCTGCCTTCCAAGGAGCTGCTGCGTTCATGAGGCATTGTGCTCTCAAGTGGTCTGGCTCCTGGTAGGGGATTTTCAAGGACAAGGTCAGAGATTAATCTCCGTTGGCTTCATCTGCACCAGCCAAAATAGTCTTGACCATAATAACAACAAAAATGAAAAGAGCCAAATAACACAGGCAAGGAACAAACTTTCCATGCCTTAAGCCCAAAACCTGTTCAAGACCAAGGAATCAAACAAGGTCAAGAAAATTATTTTGTTCAGCTGAGGTGGCTCCACATGACTTTCTGCTTCACTTCTAAGCAGAGATGCACAGTAAATTGCTTGCCCACTCTTACCACACTGGTTCTACATGATGCTAGCCTGCAGTTAAACAGGCTCAGCATGATACACCTGGCTTTGTCACTTACAATCTAGAACGACTAACTCATCATCTTTGACCCTCGGGATCCTGATTTGTAAAAGAACTGTAAAAATATCTAACTCGTGCAATAACTGCAAAAATTGCAAACATTTCCATGAGATCTTGTGTATGAGAGTTTCTCGACCTCAACATTATTGACATTTAGATGGGATAATAGTTTGCTGTCAGAGGCTGTCCTGTGCATTGTCGGATGTTTAGCAGCCTCCCCAGCCTCTACCCACTGGATGCCAGTAACACTCTCCCCAGCTGGGACAACCAAAAATGTCTCCCAACATTGCCAAATGTCCCCTGGGGGAGGTAGTTGCCCCTGGTTGAGAACCAGTACTTATATAAAAAGACATTTTGTAAAATCAAAAAGCATTACCCAAATGTTCATAATTATTAACATGCAATAATTTTAAAGCAATCTCAGAGATCTTTCCAAATATTGATTGGTTATATCATATTATTTGCAAGAGAACAGTGGCACTGAAAATGTAGAAGCCATTAGGATTCTCTATAGAAATGTTTAGTGATTGTTGCATTGCAGTATTGAAGCCCTGATCATTTGTGTTTTTTGGTTTTGTTTTGTTTCAAGATGTAGTCTCGCTCTGTCACCCAGACTGGAGTGCAGTGGCTTGATCTCGGCTCACTGCAACCACTGCCTCCTGGGCTCAAGCGATTCTCCTAACTCAGCCTCCTCAATAGCTGGGGTTACAGGTGCACACCACCACACCTGGCTGATTTTTGTATTTTTAGTAGAGATGGGGTTTCACCATGTTGGCCAGGCTGGTCTCGAACTCCTGATCTCAAGTGATCCACCCGCCTCGGCCTCCCAAAGTGCTGGGATTACAGGCAAGAGCCACTGCATCCAGCCAGTCATTCCTGTTTCTAACAAAGCGAAAGCAAACATCAACCATTGATAGAGAAGGCAGTCAAGTGGTCCAGGCATCTGAGCAGCAGGGGAGAGCCAGCAACCAGGTGTATCCATCTCTCTTTCATCTTTGATTCTGTAAAGCCACTGGGATGTGTTCCCAGAAGTAGTGGGACATTTCTTCACCTTTATACTCTTAGCATCTGTCTTAATCAATGTAGGCTGCTATAACAAAATTATATTACATGGGGTGGCTTAAACAACAAACACTTATTTCTTACAGTTGTGAGGCTGGGAAGCCCAAGATCAAGGTGCTGGCAGATCCCACACTTGGTGAGGACTCTTCCCCATTTGCAGAAGGCCACCTTCTTGCTGTCCTCACATGGCAGAGAGGAGACGGAAAGAGACCATCTCTCTTGTGTCTTTTCTTGTAAGGGCTCTCATCCTGTCATGAGGATCCATCCTCATGACCTCAGACCTGCCCGAGTCCCCACCTCCGAATACCATCACACTGAGGGTGTGACTTCAACATATAAATTTTGGGGGACATAAACATTCAGTCCATAACAGCATCTGACACTGTGCCTGACACATGGGAGGGGCTTCATATGTTAAGTTTGTGTTGAACAATAGTTCTTAACCGTGCTGGCGTACTGAAGTTACCTGTTTAAAAATTATCACCTTATATGATCACACCACCGCACTCCACCCTGGGTGACAGAGACTCTCTCTCTCTCTCTCTCTCTCTCTCTGTATATATATAGCAGCCTCCCTGGCCTCTACCCACTTGATGCCCACTGTGGTCGTTCCCATTAACCAGGCTCCAGGAGTCCAACAGGGGCCTGACCTGTTCACACGAAGTTCAGGAAACAGAAGATCTTATATATATATATAATTATCAGCTTAAAAAAAGTCCTAATCCATGGACCCTATCCCGAGGGATTCTGCTCTGGGGCACAGTCTGGACATTTTAAGCCCCTCTAACGATTCTAACATGCGGTCAAGGTTGAGAACCACTGGCATAGAAAGAACACCTTGGCCGGGCGCGGTGGCTCACGCCTGTAATCGCAGCCCTTTGGGAGGCCGAGGCGGGCGGGTCACGAGTTCAGGAGATCGAGATCATTCTGGCTAACACGGTGAAACCCCATCTCTACTTAAAAAAAAAAAAAAAAAATTAGCCGGGCGTGGTGGCGGGCGCCTGTAGTCCCAGCTACTCGGGAGGCTGAGGCAGGAGAATGGCGTGAACCCAGGAGGCGGAGCTTGCAGTGAGCCGAGATCGCGCCACTGCACTCCAGCTGGGGCGACAGAGCGAGACTCCACCTCAAAAAAAGAAAGAATACCTCAAAGCCTCCTACTCTCCAGTGCACAGAGGGTCACGTTCCACAGGGCTCCCGCCTGAGCAGCTGCTCCCTCCACCGGTGCTCCCGCCGCCCATGCTGCCCTCCAGCGCGTCTCACCCGTCCCAGCGGGGTACGCGCAGCCTCCACACACACGTTCCTCCGGTCTGTTTTCAATTCTCCCCAGTGCATTTCTGCATCATTAACTTTCTCCCAAGAGTCAAAGGCCATTCACCCTCAAATCAAATGTAGGTTCCAGAACCTGGAGAAGTTCTGGAGCCTTTCTATAAAAAGTTAGATGATTCAACCTGAGCAACATGACGAAACCCCATCTCTACAAAAAATTACAAAAATTAGCTGGGCGTGGTGGGCTCGCCTGTAGTCCCAGCTACTGGGAAGGCTGAACGGGGGAGGAGCCCTTGAGCCCAAGGGGGTCGAGGCTGCCGTGAACAGTGATTGCACACCATTGCACTACAGTCTGGGTGACAGAGCGAGACCTTGCCTCAAAAAAAAAAAAAAGATTAAGTGATGGGAAGGAAAAAGGAAGACTGAGGTGCTGGAAATGAGAGTGATAAAGGAGTCTCAACTCAAAGGTTTAGAAAAAGGCAAAATTATCCAATTAACTCACAAGGGTTTCAATAGTTGTGCTGGGCTCAGGCCTGTTAATCCCAGCACTTTGGGAAAGCTGAGGAGGGTGGACCGCTTGAGCCCAAAAGTTTGAGACCAACCTGCTAACATGGCAAAATCCCGTCTCTAAAAGAAATGTTTTTAAAAAATAGTTGTTAACAATGCCATGTGCGACTCTGAAGAACACAGCTTTGGGAAAACGTCAGTGACATCACTGAAAGGGAATGCTGGGCTTCAATAGCTTCTCACATTCTGGAAGCACACCAGTGGTCAGCTTTCTTCTCCACCGGGTGGTAGAGCTGTCTGTGACTTTCTGGAGGTCGGGGAGGGAGGAATCCCTTGCATTGAGCTGGTGAGCAAGGCCATGCTCGAGCTGAAGGCTCTGGAGTCTTCAGACCTCACCAAAGTCATGGTTTATGGCTACTATTTGTACGAGCTCCAGACCAAGTGGATGCTCCAGTCCATGGCCGAGTGGCACCGCCAGCGCCAGGAGCGAGGGATGCTCAGACTTGCAGAAGCATGAATCCCCACGAAGTAGGCCCTTGGATGAAGCGAACCAGCTTCCAGCCAATGCGATGAAGGCCAGGGTGTAGAGATTACATTGTGCCCAGAGCCTCCAGCTTGGTCTAAACTCTGCTCCAGCCTGATAAGTTAAGGGAAAACCATCTGTTTAGGGGTCTCTGACCTTGCTCTGAGTCTTGTTGTAAATATCTTTTTCATGGTTGCCAATAAAGTTAAAAAAAAAAAAGAAAGAAAGAAAATTGCAGAAGAGAAAGCAGAAGAACCCAGAGAGTTGAGCTCCTGAGTTTTGATGCCGTTGTGAGTCAATGTGCAGGAACCTGAGGAGCTGGGATGCTGCTAATCTTAGACCTGGCTCAGTCCTACCCCATGGGCAGCAGCTGTTGCAGGAGCGTGGACACATGCTGGCACCAGCGTGTTTGGGTGCTGATTTGGGGCATATTTCCTTTCTCGTTGATTAGTCGTGGCATTAGGGAGCCCAGATAAGGACAACTATCAACTCTAGGCCCTTAAAGTTGGAAGTGAAACTGAGCTCTTCCTGGTTTCTTATTTGCTACTCTGGAGAAAAGAGGCGATTAATACTTATGCTATTGGGTCTTTGAATGCTCTCAGCACCTATAGGTTATTAACTGAGACTCTCAAACTTCAGATTATTTCACAATCAGTGGCTAATAACCTGAGAAGATGCATTCATTTATAATTTTTACATATGTACATGCAAGGCTTGCAACTATGAGTGCCCTCCAACAATGGAACAGATGCAAAATAGAAATCATGTTATCAGATGACGCCACAGTTGTCTCGCAATTGCTTTGCGGAAGGATTTTTCATGGGAATTTTTCCATCTCTTTGTACTTTTCACACATAGGTTGTTGGCTTTAGCCAAGTGCGACGGAGAAGGACAGGCATGTGTGAAGAGGCCTGCCCAAATGTTACCCGGTGCAGAGGTCTTTGTTTAGCCCATTGGCAAGAGAAACACCAGCACCACATTCTTGGTGAAAAGCCTCTTTCACAGAGAGAGTGCATTCAAGGAGAAAATCAGGCTTGAATTGCCATTTCTGAGGCAGGGCTTGAAAGACAGATGGAAGGAGTAGGTTCCATGGGAAAGGAAAGGAGGAAAGAAAGGGGATGGCCTCACTTGCCAAAGTAAAGCTGGCTGTGGCTGAGAGCTCTTTCAAAACTGCCAGGAACCTTGGGAGCAATACACTTCTCTCTCCCTGGAGGAGACCCAGGGCCAAGTGACACTTCAGTAACTGGAAATCCTTTCTCCAAGGCCAGAGCCCTGTGCAGAAAGCATGGGAAGACTTCAACAAAGCCCGCTCTTCTTCAGCGAAGTAACTGTGGAATCAGGAAAAGACAGAAAATTCCTAAGTAGAGGGCTTCTTAACTTAGACTCCATAGGCTATTCTAGAGGATCATGAATAAGCTCTAGGACATCTGTGCACACCCTGAATTTATGCAGAAGCTGAGTTTGGGTCGAGTTCAGAACAAGGGTTCTATGCCCAATCGGTCATGTTTAGAGGACATTTTCATTTCCCAACTATTGTCCTGCCTGCATTTTCTATTCTTGACCAATGTAGATGCAGTTGGCCTCACCATGTTCCTTTTTGAGATAACGTAATTTTTCTTGATGTTCTGAAGCACTGGTTGGTATATATTAAAAGTAGATGCTGTAAAGGGACACATTTTCCAAATATCTTTTTGTTAAAATCCACATAAAACATTGTCTTTGGGCAATGGAATGGCCAAACCACCTTTTTGGACAGGACACGTTGTATTTGTGTCCTGGTCTAGGGAAGAGCAGAAAGGAGCAAATGCCCGTGGGCTCCCTAGGGTGAGGCTGGATTAACCAGTGTCTCGCAGGGCTGCGTTCTGTCTCACTGTGCTGTGGGTGTAGTGTATATGATCAGCAAACAGGTCCTAATTTTATAGCACCTACTCTTTCTAGATGTTAAAGAGGTTGCCAGTGTTTGACCAAAGTCCAGTTAGTATGCAATTTTGTAAGTTTTGTGTTAAAATTCATAGGAAAGATTGTCTTCTAAAAATGACTTGTGGATATCGTGAACATCACCTCTAAGCATTGCACATGTGTAGATTTGCCCACGGGGTTGATAGATGTGAGAAGGGGAAGGGTTCTAGGCCAGCATGTTCCTATGTAGAAGATGCTTTCAGGACACAGCCTTTGTTGCATGTGTGCAGTTAATGTGGATGAACTTCTTCCATCATCTCTGAATCATGTAGCGTAAGTATTTAGAAGTGCACATATATGTTAAAGTAGATAATGTAAAATAATACACTTTCAATTTTCCTGCTAACTTACAGGTATGATTATCTTTTTAGAGTGGTGTTAAATTTGATCTCTTGGAGGAGAGGGGTGCAGAGGGAAGTTCAGACAATTTCAGCCTGTCTGACCATGGTTCTATCTGTGTATTTTCATTAATTTTGGTGTCTAGTAAGGAATATAAACAAGTCCTAAGTGGCCAAAGTGTGTTAAAAGCAGAGGTAGCAAAACAATCCCTTTATAAATGTGGGTTGTTTTATAGAAAGGTTGTTTTACTACTTCTGCTTTTAACACACTTTGGGCATTTTTGTTTTGTCAGTTTATAGGAAGGACTGTCTTCTGGGAGCCACCTCTGTTAACCCACCTCTTGGATGGAGCCAGACATGTTTTCACACTTAGAATTAATCTCATTAGGCTTAAATATCACTGGGTTTGGGAATTTTCTCCTGACGTCTCTAAGATGAGAGAGTCCTGCCAACATGGAAACCAATTTTTTTTTGCTTTTCTGTGGGGTTTTTTTTGTTTGTTTGAGAGAGAGAGTCTCACTCTGTCACCAAAGCTGGAGTACAGTGGTGCAAACTCTTATCATTGAAAGCTCTGCCTCCCAAGTTCAAGTGGTTCTCATGCCTCAGCCTCCTAAAGTGATGGGATTACAGGTGTGAGCCACCGCACCTGGCCAGAAACCAATGTCATTCCATGAAGTAACTCAGGAAACTTTATCAACGCTTCCACTTTATTACAATTAAAGACTGCCTTTGAACACTAAAGATCCCAGTGCAGGTAACATATTGTTGAAATCAGTGACCATGTCTAACTTAATTGAATCATCCTTTAAGTCAACAAAGAATTGTTGTTTCAGAGTGCTGGTTGTCAGTTGCTTCATGTAGATATAAAATGCATGGTACTGCCCTCAAGCAGTTTACAGGAGAGACCGCCAAACCCATAGTAACCATACAATATGGAAAGTGCTGTGATCAAGGTAAGCTCCAGAACCATAGAAGTTCCCAAGTCGGCCTGCAATGGGGATAGGGGAACTGATGTTTGAGCCAAATCTTTTTTTTTTTTTTGAGACAGAGTCTCACTCTGTCACCTAGGCTGGAGTGCAGTGGCGCGATCTCAGGAGCCAAATCTTAATGATATGAGTTGTAATGGTTCACTTCATGTGTCATTTGACTGGGCTAAGGGGTGCCCAGATAGCTGACAAAACATTATCTCTGGATGTGTCTATGAGGGTATTTCTGGAAGAGATTAGCACTTGAATCAGTAGACTGTCCTGGTGAAGATCATTCTCCCCAGTGAAGACAGCCATCACCCAATCTATTGAGGGCCTGGATAGAACAAAAAGGCAGAGGAAAGGAGAACTTGTTCTCTTTTCCTGAGCTGAGACATCCGTCTCTTTCTGCCTATGGACATTGAAACTCTTCCTTCTCGAGGCTTCAGCCCCAGATGGGAGTTACAACATCAGCTTTCCTGGTCCTCAGGCCTTCGCACTTGAACTGAATGTCACCACTGGCTTTTCTGATTCTCCAGTTTGCAGACAACAGATCTTTAGACTTCTTGGCCTCCATAATTGCATAAGCCAATTTCCATAGTAAATCTCTGATATAGCTATGGATATAGATACAGATATATTCAATGGGTTCTGCTTCTCTGGAGAACTCCAATACCTGAGCTAAGTGACGAAGGGACAGGAAGGCCAAGGGCATATCCTGTGCAAGGCTTCGAAGGCCTCCGAGATCATGATGAATGATCCACAGAGGGATTCACATTCACTATCTGTTTCACTCAACAGGCACCTGTTAAGTACCGACTATGTAACAGATGGTCTTAGGTCCTGGGGATGCAACAGTGAACCTGACTCACCAGGGTCTGTCCCCATGGAACTTACATTCTAATGGCAAAGACTGACAATAAACAAGTAAATAAAATAACTAGGATTATGAGAAGTTGCATTCAAAGGGAAAAAAGAGTCACGACAGAGAATAATGAGTCAGACACACATTAGAGGAGGTGGACAGCAAGGCATCTTTCAGACGACACTCAAGCTGAGTTTCAAGAGATGAGAAATTTCCGCTATGAGAAAAGACCAAGGAAGACTAATCCAGGTGAAAGGAAAGTCCATTGAAGACCTTGAGGTTCAAAGAGTTCAACATGTTCTAAGAAATGAAAAGGACATCAGCATTACTGGAGCATCACGAGCAAGGGAGGGTGGGAGCCAGTGTGGCTTGAGAGGGAGGTAAGGGAAGATTGCACTGGAACTTGAGGCATGGTGGGAAGCCATTGACAAGTTTTAAGCAAGGAAGTGAGATAATGTGATTGACATTGTTCAAAGATCATTCAGGCTGCTGGGTGAAGAGTGGACTACAGTGGTCAAGAGTGGCTGCAGGGAAGCCATTTAGGACTGTATTATCATGAGCCAGGTGAGATGATGATGGACTGTCCTGGGGATGGTGACAGAGGTGAAAAGTGGTAGATGGATTTGAGATATGGCTCTTTTGAAGGTGGAATCCATGGAGCTCGCCGAATGCTGAATGTGTGAAGGACAAAGACTGGTGAGGAAAATGGAGACATTGAGGGTCTAGGGCTGTAGTAAGGGAGTAGACGGTGACAGGGTCAATCTACAGAAACGGAGAACACTGGAAGTGAAATATTAAATGAAGCAGAAAGGGAGATTTGAAATTCACATGGGATCTTTTCCGTTGAGTCGCCTGTGAGTCAGCAACTGAATATGTCAACAGACAACTCACCAGACTAGAACCCAGGGGAAAGCGCTGGATTAAAGAGAGATATTTAGAAGTCACAATTACATGGATGGTGTTTCAAAGTTATGGAAATGAATAGAGGTGGAAAGAGCAGAACGAATGGGAGAGAAGAGAAGAGGGCTTGAGCGGAAGCCCTGGGAATGTCTGTGTAGAAGCCAGAAAGTGGAGGCGGAATCGGCAAAGGAGAAGGAGCAGCCAGTAATGAGGCCATCTTGGATACTGGGATGCCTACAGGGAGGCACTGCAGAATTTCTACATAGAGTTGAGCCCTCAGTCAGGTTTGCAATTCATTGTGAAGCCAGTTAGTGTGAGTTTCTCAAACAATATTCAGCAGTTCAGTTCAATCACAAAGAAAGTAGATCATTGGGTTTAACCAGGGTTGGGTGAGTGAGTGATTTTTGCTGAGTGAGTGCAAAGGAGAGCAGGAAGTTAGCAAGAAGGAGAGAAGGGAGTAGCCAGGACATAGGGCATTTAAAATCAAGATTCCAAAAGAGATGCAGTTTCTGCTGATGACAGACACAGAATAAGACGATGAGAGTCAGTGGCTGGGGTTTAGGGCAGGAGAGGATCACTTTGGAGAAGGGAAGTTTAAAAAGTAAACAAAGGAAAAAACTGAGAAGCAGAATGTTGGGTCACATTTTTTTTTGTTTGATTGTTTACTGAATTAAAAGGGAATGAAATTAGAAGAAAGGATACAAAGAAAAACTGAGAACTTAAAAAAACAACAGAGAGTGGGCATGACAAGGAACTTACTAGGTGACGAAGACATGGCTGAGGGAGGAATAAAGGCATCAGTTTCAAAGGAGCATGGGATTTTGCAAAACAAAAAGGTTCGGAATCAGCAGTTGGGAGGAGAGAGGACACACACCCTACTTCTACTTCCTGGGAAATGAGAAGAAGGAAAACATTTGTCCCACAGAGACCACCAGACCCAGAGGAAAGGCTTTGAGAAGATGGATAAAGGTCAACTTTAGATTTAAATTGTACAGAATGACTTCTGTTCTATCCCTCCCTTATGAGTTGGGGAACTGATGTCCACTGCAGGGTTAAAAGGCATTCTATTTCCGTGGACAGTGGTTGGTTCAGAAATGGACACAGAATCCAATGCTCACCATTTAGAACTGGGCAGAAATTTACTGGAGGCCTCCAGCAAGGTGATTTCTCACTCTGAAGGCCGTGGAAAGCCAGCCTCTCTCCCATTAGGCACAGATGAGGGAACATGTGGCTCTGAGAGCTACTAGCAGCTGTTCCAGAACTGTGATGAGAGCCAGTTTTAGGTTAAAATCAACACTGCAACAGGCAGGGTGAAGAACACAGACAGAAGCTGCTGCTTTTGGCCAGGCGTGGTGGCTCACGCCTGTAATCGCAGCACTTTGGGCGACTGAGGCAGGAGGATCCCTTAAGCCCAGGAGTTCAAGACCAGCCTGGACAACATAGGGAGACCTCGTCTCTACTGAAAAAATGTAAAAATTAGCCAGGCATGATGGTATGCACCTGTGGTCTAAGCTCAATTGATCCCAGGAGGCTGAGCAGTGAGTCGTGAACGTGCCACTGCCCTTTCACCTGGGTAACAGAGATCCTGTCTCCAAAAAAAAAGAAGAAGAAAGAAGAAAGAAGAAGAAGAAGAGGAAGAGGAAGAGGAAAAAGAAGAAGAGGAAGAAGAAGAAGAAGAAGAAGAAGCTGTTTCTTCATGACATCCGTGAGCCGCTGCTGCTACTTTGAAGTTCAGCCCAACCTCTGGATTTTCTCTTCTATAAGCTCATACATTTCTTCATTTTTTCATTTTTTTAAAACCAGGTTGAGCCAAAAGCATCCAAGGAATGACTTTGAGCTTCCTGAGAACTACAGCTTCATATTCCTCATTTATCCACCGTAGGCTGTGTCTCTTAGAAGATGCATTCTTCAGTAATTTTATTTTATTTTATTTTGAGACAAGGTCTCACTCTGTCACCCAGGCTGCAGTGCAGTGACACGATCACAGCTCACTGCAGCCTCAACCTCTTGGGCTCAAGCAATCCTCCCACCTCAGTCTCCCAAGTAGTTGAGACCACAGGTGCATGCCACGACCCCAGCTAATTTTTTGTATTTTTTCGGTGGAGACAGGGTTTTACCATGTTGCCCAGGCTGGTCTCCAACTCTTGGGCTCAAGTGATCCTCCTGCCTCAGCCTCCCAAAGTGCTAGGATTACAGGCATGTGCCACTGCACCTGGCCAGGTTCATCTATGTTTATTGACCTGAGCAAGAATGGTCCCTTTAACAAGATGTTTTGTTGTTTATTTCTTGAAGGGAAATAAAAGCAAATTAATTGGTAGAAATAAAGAAAGATAATAGAATGTATCAGAGAGAAAGAGAATGTATCAAGGGAGGTAATTTTTTAGGAGTCATTAGAACAAGAATTTTTGTCCATTTTTTAATTTTTATAGATTTAGGGGATTTTTTTACAATTTGACAATTTTTTGCAATTTTAAAAATAATTTTTACAATTATTTTTATAGTTTTTTTTACATGTTACATGGATATTTGGCATAGTGGTGAAGTCTGGGCTGTTAGGGTACCCATCACCCAAATGGTGAATATTGCACCCAATGATAATTTCTCATCCCTCACCCTCCTCCCACCTTTCCAAGTCTCCAACGTCTATTATTTTACTCTCTATGTCCATGTGTGCACATTATTTAGCTCCCACTTATAAATAAGAATGTGTGGTATCTGACTTTCTGTTTCTGAGTTAGTGCACTTCAGTTGATGTCCTCCAGCTCCATCCATGTTGCTGCAAAAGACATGATTCTTTTTCATGGCTGAGTACTATTCCACTGTGTATACGTATCAAATTTTCTTTGACCAGTCATCCACTGATGGACACGTAGGTTAATTTCTTATCTTTGCTATTGTGAATAGTGCCACAGTGAACATAAAAGTGCAGGTATCTCTTTTATAGAGTGGTTTCTTTTCTTTTGGGTGGATACTCCATAGCAGGCTTGGTGATCAAATGGTAGTTCTATTTTTAGTTCATTTTGTTTACTGCTGAATCCCTAGCATCTATAACAGATAAGGCACTTTTAGAATATTTATCAAAGTCTTCCTCCCAAGAATGTTGATCAACGGTCCACAAAGTATCAGACACTGTGCTAGCCTCCCTGTTAGGGTATGGGAAAATGTGAGTCTCAAATGGGAAAACAGCAGGCTTCAGACCAGACACCAGGGTGACCGTGGGACCCATGGAAGCAGCCTGGAAATTCTGACTTGGCCTCCAGACCTTCGCAAGTCCCACTCATGTTTCAACATGACACATCCTCATTTCGTCGCAGAGATGGAGCTGGTCCCGTGGCCAGAGTTCACTGCCCTGAGGACTGATTGCCTCCTGGGAATATTTTTCCCTTTACACAAAGTGTCAGAGGCCTCCCACATGATTCCCTTTAGGCCCTTGATCTGTGAGTCTCCTGGGATTTTTCCACAGTGGAGTAAATAACATCAGTCACGAGAAGGCCGCAGCAGACAAATCTTCGTGGTCAGGCAAAAGCGCAAAATGAGCGTCTCTGTTGCAAGTCAAAACAGGGCAGTGGATATTGGCAGAGGTGGGGCCAGCCTCGGGCGTGCAGGCAGAGGCTGGAGCACAGCTCCGGGAATGGGCAGGATCCCCTCTACCCTCTGGAGAAGAAGGAGAGCTCACCTCTCAACTTTCCATCCGTATCTGAGTTTCCAAGGGATAAAACCATCAGCCAATCAGGTTGTCCTTAGAACGCAAGGTCATCATGGGGCTAACAACAGAAGGAAGCTGGTGGTGTACGCTGCAAGCTCCCCACTCCGATGGTTGTCCTCATCATGGAGGAGCCAGTTAGGGTGATCCAAGATGCATCTGCTCCCAGGGGCAGCTTGAGAAGGAGCAGGTGGCCCTATGGGTACATGGATGGGCAAGTGGTCCTCCCCACAGGAGGAGCCCTGCAGCCGTGCCTTCCCAGAAAGAAGAGTGCACTGCAAATCCAAAAGACACATCCCTGCTAACAGTAGCTATTTCCCGGGAACTGAATTTAGGGTGGAGGGGGCATGGTGTCATGAAAAGGAACTTTTGCTTTTCAGGTTATGTATGTATAGTTTTCTGAACTGGTGTCACAACCACATGCTGCTTCTGTAACACTGATTTGGTTAAAAAGCCCTGTTCATCCTAAGGATTACCAAGTTGCTTCCCAAAGATGCTATATCCATCACACCAAACTTAAATCACTGGCTACTGAGAATACGCAGTCTTTGCACACAATTGCCTCTTCTGTCTGCCCCTCCCACAGATCACAGACACAATTTCTTCATGGCTTCTTCAGCCTTTCCACCCTCAGCCTCTGCCTCCAAATTGTAACCCATTTTACATGACCACACAGGGACACATCATCATTCTTTATGGAAGAAGGTGAGATAGAAACAGATAATGAGGTGTTGATTGATTGAATTTCCTGAATTCTAGACCTTAGGATCTTGAAATGCCCCTTTTCCTGCTACGATAGCCCATCCAATGCCTTCCGCTCCACCAGCTCCTCTGAGAGCTCAAACTCATGAACAACTTTCTACAAATGCATACTCTTTCTTCATGAACTTGATGATTTTCTGGAATTCCTGCTCCCTCCTTTGCCCTGATTGAGTTGGACAATCTAGGAAGAAACCTGAAAATTGCCTACACCCTTTTCAGTCATCATTCAGCCTAAGATGCCAGCTTTTCTCTATTCCAATGTCAGCTCTCCTACTTCTCAGGTACCCAAAGGTCCCAGAAGAATTTATCTTCTCCTTATGAAGGTTCATTACCAAATTCAATGAGGAAGGATAACGAGAGGGAATGCCTGCCACCCAGTGAGATGCATCACTGCACTGCCTTTCATGGTTGTCCTGCCCAGATTGCAACCACTGCCCCTTGCTAGAGTTATAACTCTTGACATTATCAAGAGCACGTCCCCCACGGGAGTATGAAGTGCAGGTGGAGAGTCGAATCCCAGGGCTCTTCAGGTGGGGTCCATGGGCTTCAAGGCATCCATGAATACCTTGAACTTGTATTCAGGATTTGGGGCTTCCATGCCTGGTTGGTTTTTTCTGGGCAAATGAGCCAGAATTTTAGTTAGATTCTCCATACAGTCTGTGTGCCAGTTGAGTTCTTCCTGGAGAAGACTGCAGCAATGTTTGGAGTATAAAAAGTGGACTGGGGAGTCATACTTGCAAAACGCAATTGGGCAGGGGGAGGGTCACACCATGATGCAGACCTGGCCAAGAGTCTTCCAGCCTAGCAGGGAGCTCCAGAGCGAAGGTGGCCTGTACCTCATATGCAGAAGGCTGGAGAGGATGCCACTCCCACTCTACAGTAAGAAAAAGCTTGGCCAGGTACAGTGGCTCATGCCTGTAATCCCAGCACTTTGGGAGGCCAAGGCAGGCAGATCACTTGAGGTCAGTAGTTCAAGACCAGCCTGGCCAACATGGCGAAACTCTGACTCTACTGAAAATACAAAAACTAGCTAGGTGTGGTGGTGCATGCCTGTAATCCCAGCTACTTGGGAGGTTGAGGCACAGGATCCCGTGAACCTGGGAGGCAGAGGTTGCAGTGAGCCAAGATCATGCCACTGCACTCCAGCCTGGATGACAAAGCAAGACTCTGGAAAAAAAAAAGAAAAAAAGAAAAGAAAAGAAAAGAAAAAGCTTGAATGCATATTTAAATTATAACTTTTCCTGAATCCAGGATGTCCTGTGTCGGGCAGAAACAGAAAAGCTCTTGCGCCATTGCCTTTTGAAGTCATTGATCACTGGTGGCCACCCTGGTGAAGGCATGCCCTCGGCTACCTCCACGTGGCTCTGACATTGGTCGAGGTGCCCCTGAGAAGAGTGTGTCCTTAGCTCAACAGCCCAGGCAGATCCGGAAGGAGCTCATAGAGGTTTTCAGCCAACCACACTCTTCACAGCTGGGCAGTGATTCCTTTCCTGAAGGGGGATCCAAGGTGGGTGTCTGTGTCTATCACAGTCCACCTCATGAACCTCACAGATCCACGTCTCCATACACATACACCACCTTACAGAAGGAATACTCAGTTTTAATCTCTTCCTTTTTCTGTATTCCACTATAAGCCATGCTATTATGCCCACATTTTCAGGAAAAGTCTCTTATATATAAAAGGATTTGTAGTGATGGTTCTTTTTGGAATGAAAGAGAAAGAAACTATTCTGGATTCCATTCTTAAAGGATCAAATGTATCAAATATACCATCATCAACAGTAAAACAGCTTGACATTATGAGCCACCTGGTATAATACAATATGTATTATATAGTATCACCTATTGTCCCAAGAGCCTTTCATCTGAATCTAATCAGAATGTACTAGGGACAGGGCCAGGCGCGGTGGTTCACGCCTATAATCCCAACACTTTGGGAGCCCAAGGCAGGAGGATCACCTGAGGTCAGGAGTTCGAGACCAGCCTGGTCAGCATGGCGAAACTCCGTCTCTACTTAAAATAGAGAAAAATTAGCCAGGCATGGTGGTGCATGTCTATAATCTCAGCTACTCAGGAGACTGAGGCAGAAGAATTGCTTGAAGCCAGGAGGCGGAGGTTGCAGTGAACCTAGATCGCACCATTGCACTCCAGCCTGGACAACAGAGACTCCATCTCAAAAAAAAGAAAAAAAGAAAATACTCGGGACAGAGGAACAAATTAAGTGACACCTCCAAGAATAATCATGCAGCTCTGGAATGTGGGACATTCCATAAGGCAACTGGCCTTTACGTTCTTAATAAACTTGCTTTCGCTTTACAGACTCGCCCTGAATTCTTTCTTGCACAAGATCCAAGAACCCTCTCTTCGGGTCTGCATCTGGACCTTTTTCTGTAACAGTTTCATGCACACTCTGGGATGGCATTCACCGCTGGGCAGCCCCTCTCCCTCCCCTGTTTGTTTAAGGAGCCTGACTGGATTCAGGCAGTTCATGCCAAGTCCCTAGAAATGAGCCAGGGTTAAAGTCAACCAGTCAGGGCAGTTTCACTCGTTTTCACTGCTGTTTGGTCTAGGGGTGGGCAGGTGGGCTGGGTCTGGTGAATGCCACTTAGAGAGTCCGCTGGTAGCCTCTAGGGAGGCTTTTCCTCCTTAACCCCAGAGCGGGCAATGTGAGGGAGAGTCCCTGCAGGGCTTCTGGCCATGCTTCCTGCCTGGACTCTGCTATTCAAGGCCATGCCCCTTTGAGCTGTGGCATCAGTCATTTCCTGGGATGAATAAAAATGCAGAGTGGAGAGAAGAGACTTCCTGGGGTAGGACCCTGCTCAGGAGATCCCTAGTTCCACATCAGCTTCTCATTATGGGATCGTCACAAACTCCGCTGAGCCCTTCCCATCAGGCTGTCTGGAAGGGGCAGCTCGTTAGTTCCTACCCTTCAACCCGGCCATTCCCCTTCCAGACACTTATCTTGAGGAAACAGTTCAGCATTTGTTCAGTGAATGATTCATGACTGTAAACAGCACAGGTATGGTTCTTAACAGTCAAAGCCAGTTTAAAACCAACTTAAATATCCAATAACAGAGTGGGGGTTGAAGAAGTCATCATATAATGGCACAGGGCAATATTAGCTGCTAAATGTAATACTGTAAAGAGCACATAGGACTATGGAAAGATGCCATGATATGTTATTAGGAGAAAATGACATCACAAAATAGAATGTGTGTTATGGTTCCTTTTGATAGATCACACACACATGCACAGACACAGACAAAGAAAAGATCTCTACCTAAATCCTAATGGCAATTACCTGGGGGTGATGGGATTATGGGCATTTTGAAAAAATTTCTTTCTGCTTATTTCCATTTTCTGATTTTTTTGCAATGAACATGTGCCCCTTTCCTGGTTTTTTCCATAGACTCTGGAGTGGTGCTAGACCACAGTAGGTATTCAATTAAACCAAAGTTAATGGAATGGGTAAAAAGAGGAAATCGTTTTGGTCTTTTTGCTTCTAGATTATTCCCACATATGGAATGGTTTGGGGAGTGGGAATACTCTCTTCATAGGCAATGTAAATTCATCCTAAGCTTTACTTCTCAGGAAACAGTGACTGCCCTTGCTTAGATGTCAAGGGACGCTGCACAATTTCCAGAAGTCTGGATTTTGCGTGCCATTCCTCTGTATCCTCACCCATACCTGTCCCCTGCCTGCCTCCTCTGCCCACCGCCTTGGCACTAGGGTGAGTGTTGAGGTGTGCAAGGCAGCGGTGGGGGGAGCACCTGCGGAGAGGGTGTTAGCCGCTGAGCTGACAAAACAGAAAAAACTTAGCGTAAAGAACAGTCTCCAAGCCAAGCCTAATTTAATAGCTATTGAGAGCCACATCGTTCTTCTTTCGTTCCAAGAGTGATGATTTAGCACCCACTATGTGCCAGGGATTAGGCTGGGAACTGGAGACACTGAGATGAATGAGCTGTGATCTCTGCTCTCCATTAGCTCATCATCTAGAGGCAGAAAGAGACCAACAAATAAATCATGAAACCGCAGCACAGCCAATGCAAGGATAAACTAATGCGCAAAGGCAAGAAGGGAAATTAAAACCGATCATTTAGGCGAGATGGAATCGGAAGAGTCTCGTTGAGGAGGGGCTGTGTGAACTGAGTCTCAAAGTGGGAGCAGGAACTTACAAGGGGAAAAGCATCGTGCTTGAAGGAACAGCAGCTCGGCAGCAGACAACCGGCCACACTGAGCAACCAGCACCCAGCGTGTTCGGCACTTGGGGCAGGTCGTTTTAAACACCATCTCCCTCCATAAACTACTTATAGTGATAATTATGAAATTAAATGAATGATCATAATAGCCAGAGTAAAACTGCCGATCGTGGCATTTTCCTTTTATCAAACTTTGTGTGTCTAGTGTCAAATCAGACAGTTACAAAAATTACCAGTAAATGGCAATAAAATCAAAACATTTGCAAAAGGTAGGCAGCTATGAAATCATGTCACGGACATTTAATTTCTTGATTTGTCCTTTTGTTTTCAAACAAGCAATAATTAAAAAGCAGTTTCATGTTAAAGCTATCATCACATTTAGTAAGAGATTTCACATGCGAGCTAAAACTTGCTCTTGCCAAACAAAAGTATTCTACCTCCCAGTTCATACAGCTTCACCGGTTTAAATTTTAAACACTGATTTAGAAATTCCAAGTGGTCACATAGGATGACAAAGCGAAATAACTCAAGTTCTGTTTCTTGGTCTTTTCCAGTCACTGGTAATCATTGTTCATTTGATTCCACTGTTTAAACAGAGGAATATGCAGCTCTCACTATGTCCAAAGTCAGCTAGAAGGATTCTGAACTATTAACGGCTTGTTCTTGAAACCAGGGCATGTAGCTAAGTTGACATGTGTTGGAAGCTGACTGGGAGCAGGTAGCAGGTCTCCAAATTTACTTCCATGTAGAAAACAATATTTACAAACAAATGACTAATACAAATCTGCTAATGTGAAACCTTAACATATCACTAAAACTCAGCCAGCACCCCAGCAGTTGTTTAGAACTCATACCAACCAGAGATCTTTTTTCCGGAAGGTGCGTTTAATAGCTGACATTGTTTAGAATTGCCAGCACATGGCAAAAGTAGATTTTAGCCTATCTGACGATTGTTTTTAAATTTCTCTGTGGGCAATGTCCCTGTTATTGTCTGCACCCTGGGCAGATGGCTCACACGGCCCCATTCTTGGCACGCCACTGACGGTAGGTATTTCATTAGAGCTGAAACTTCAGATAAGATTGGAGCCGAGATGGAGAGACAGTGGTGAGAGAAGAGGACAGGTAGAAAGAGCCCAAGCAAAAACAAATTGGGAAAAAACATATTTTCTTCTTCCAAGATACAAATTATCCTGGCAGATAGAAAAGGAGCTTTCAATCCTACCTCTGTGTTCTTTACCGAAAAGTTCAGCCCTCCACACAGAAGCCCGTCCGCCTAATCAGGACCCCTCCAAGAGATGGTGACAGACAGCCAAGACAGTCCCACAGGCCAGAGCTAAGCACAGCCCACTTGCCACCCCCGAGATCAACCCCCAGAGCTTTCCTGTAACCTGCTACTTGGCTACATTGTCATTTTCCCCGCATCATTTGGCGCTTATTCCTGCCCCCGTTTCTTATGAACAAGGTCCTCTTTAAATGTAGTCTGTGCCTCTACTTGCAGAAACGTGCGATTCTTGGAGCTATTTCAGGGACCTGGTTTGACATTGCAGCCTTTATACCTTATAGGGACGGATGAAGAGGAATGCAGTGTTCCCAGCTCAGGGAATGCCTGACTTCGACACATTCAGGCGACCCCAGTGGTATTACTACTGCACACCATGGTGTGTTTGCCTTTACAAAGCATTTTCTTTCTTTCATTTTTCCTTTTTTTGAGACAGAGTGTCTTTCTGTCACCCACGCTGATGTGCAGTGGCACAATCTTGGCCCACTGCAACCTCCACCTCCCAGGTTCAAGTGATACTCCTGCCTCAGTCTTCCGAATAGCTGGGATTACAGGCGCCCGCCACCACGCTCAGCTAATTTTGTATTTTTAGTTACACGGGGTTTCGCCATGTTTGCCAGGCTGGTCTCGACCTCCTGACCTCAAGTGATTCGCCTGCCTCAGCTTCCCAGAGTGCGGGGATTACAGGTGCGAGCCACTGTGCCCAGCCAACAAAGCATTTTCTTGACTATCATTTGTAGTGGCTTGCTGGTGGGTCTTCCATAGGGAACCTGAGAGGTTCTGCCAGACAAGGAGGAATTAGGGAGAGCAAAAGGCCACAGGCAGCAGGAACAGAGCTACCTGGGATCAGAGGAGTGCTTCTGGTGATTTTCCATGGCGGCCCATGCAGGGAGATAGGGGAGCATGGGAAATCACATTCCTGTGTTGATAATGTCATTTTCCTATCTGAGAAAGGGCTGTGAATGTCCCTTTTCTGTCAAGGGCAGGATGAAAAGCAGTTGTGATATGACTGGAGAGGCTGTGAAACCACAAAGTGTGCGCTTCAGTTCTGTCTCTGTTCATTCCCATTAGTGGAGAGTGAGGCAGAAAACTTAGCTTTCTTTTAATCTTAATTTCAATATCTGTTTCTAAGAAGATGAAATTCCATGATTTATATGAAAACAGCTAATGCCTGGCAATCCAAAGCAGTTCAGAATATATTAGTTTAGATCTATTAAAGTGAATAGAGTCATATAAAGAAATTCATTTCCTGCATCAGTAGATTGTGAGAACTGATATATATTTTTTAAATGTTGTATTAAGGAAAGTGAAACATTTAAGGAAACAGCACAGTATCATGAGCTGGTGTACCCATCACCCAGGCTCTGCAATCAGCACCTCATGACTAATGTGGCTCTTTCTACACTGTCCTCTCCCCCATTCCTGATTATTTTGAAGCAAAAATCCAAGACAGCCTATGATTTCATCCATAAATATGGCAATATGTCTAAAAAGTTATTCTTTTAAAAAAATTATAATACTCTTTTGGCTGGTGGCCAGGAGGGTGGGGGGCGGGGATGGAATCTTGCTCTGTCGCCCAGGCTGGAGGGCAGTGGCACAATCTCAGCTCACTGCAACCTCCACCTCCTGGGTTCAAGAGATTCTCCTGCCTCAGCTTCCCAAGTAGCTGGGATTACAGGCATGCACCACCATGCCTGGCTAATTTTTCTATATTTAGTAGAGCTGGGGTTTCGCCATGTTGCCCATGCTGGTCTCAAACTCCTGACCTCTGCCTCCCAGGTTCAAGCTATTCTCCTGCCTCAGTCTCCCAAGTAGCTGGGATTACAGGCACATGCCACACACTTCGGCCTCCCAAAGTGCTGAGATTACAGGTGTGAGCCACCACGCCCAGCCAAAAAATTATAATACTCTTATTATACCCCAAAAATGGCCAATAATGCCTTACTGTCATCAAAAATCCAGTTGGCGTGCAATTTTCTAGTTTGTCTCATAAATGTCACAAATGTGTAGATTTAGGTTTTCATTTTTTACAAATTTTTTGAATCAGAATCCAACTAGGTTTCTCACATTGTCATTGGGGATCTGCCTCAAGTCCCTGTATGGAGACT
The DNA here is from genome assembly GCF_009828535.3 of Hylobates moloch. Taxonomy (NCBI): domain Eukaryota; kingdom Metazoa; phylum Chordata; class Mammalia; order Primates; family Hylobatidae; genus Hylobates; species Hylobates moloch. The sequence goes on along the minus strand of NW_026652277.1, from coordinate 6,068,982 downwards.
GGACATCCCACCCGCCCTCTCTTTTATTTATATGTGCAGTATTTTGTTGAAATCAGGTTGTTTGTCCTGTAGAGCATCCCATAAGTCCCATGGACTTGCTGGCACATTCCCGTGTGCCTTTTAACTTGTTCTTCTATTCTTTGTGTGTCTCATAAATTGCTAGTTTCATTTTGGCAGGACTACTTTACGGGGTGGCCTATTGACGTCTTTAAAATGATGTTTATAAAATGACTTTCCAGGGGATTCCAGAAACAAGAAAGATTTACACTGATCAAGAAGGCAAAGACATGGTCCTGGCTGATGCATGGTGATGATTTAATAATAATGCTTGCTGTCATGGGTGTAACAGATTAACTTACAGCATAATAAATAGGAAGTTTAGAATTAAGCCTAACTGTAGGCAGCAAATGTTTTTTAAAAACAGAACACATGTTTAGCACCTGTTTTTATTATCTGAATAAATTAAAGGAGTCTAAATGCACTTGCTGGTCTTAACTATAATGAGGTACATTCAAGCTGTTTTCTTCCCTGCATTTTATTTTACTTTTTTTTTTATTTTTTGAGAAAGAGTCTCTCTCAGTCACCCAGGCTGGAGTACAGTGGCATGATGTTGGCTCATTGCAACCTCTGTCTCCCAGGTTCAAGCTATTCTCCTGCCTCAGCCTCCCAAGTAGCTGGGAATATAGGCACACACCACCACCATGCCCAGCTAATTTTTGTATTTTTGGTAGAGATGGGGTTTTGCCATGTTGGCCAGGCTGGTCTTGAACTCCTGACCTCAGGTGATCCTCCTGCCTCGGCCTCCCTAAGTGTTGGGATTATGGGCATAAGCCACCACACCTGGCCTTTCCTGCATTTTAGAGAGAAGTGGGTGAAATGTATTGAAAAGGCTGTTTTGAAGTCAGTGGCTTCCAAATCAAACAATGATGCTTTCTCCTTGTCCTGATCCATTTTAAATTGCTATAACAGAATACCTCAAAAATGGCTAATTCATAAAGAAAGGAGATGTAATTCTGGAGGCTATGAAGACCCATATGAAGGTGCCAGCATCTGGTGAGGGTTTTCTCCGTGTTATCCCATAGCAGAAAGCAAGAGCATGAGAGAAAGGAATGGGGAAGGGGGCAGAACTCGTTATTTAATAAGAAAATCACTCCCATGACAACTAACCCATTCCTGGAATAATGGCATTAATCCATTCATGAGACACAGCCCTCATAACCTAATCACATCTTAAAGGTCCCATCTCTCAACACTGTTGCATTAAGGACTAAGTTTCCAACACATGAACTTTGGGTGACCCATTCAAACCACGGCGCTCCTCAATACCTTTTCCACTGGATGCATCTGCAAGGATTTTCATCACCTCAGGCTGTGGCACCAGACTGTGGAGCCTCAGATTCTCAATCGGGACAATACAGGCAACCATCATGCCACAGTGGTGCAAGTATGGCATTGTGGCAGAAAGAAAGAAGGAAAGGGAGAAAGGGTGGGAGAGGGAGAGAAGAAGGAAGGAAGGAAGGAAGGAAGGAAGGAAGGAAGGAAGGAAGGAAAAGGAGGAGATATTTTAAACCAGTCTATAGTCCTAATTTATTCTCAGTACATAGAAATTTTCCTTTCTTTGGGGCCATGGCTGGTAGCCATCTACATCCTGATTGTGTTCTCCAGAGAAACAGAACCAGTAGGGTGAGTGTGTGTGTGTGTGTGTGTGTAGTATGCATGCATGTGTGTGTCTGCATGCACACGTGTGTGTGTATGTGGTTTATTATAATGAATTGGCTCATGAGATTCTGGGGGCTGGCAAGTCCAAAATCTGCAATGTGAGCCGCAGTCTAGAGACCCAGCATAGCTGACATTGCAGCTCAGGTTCGAGGCCATTGCTGTAGAAGGAGGAAGAGCTGATGCTGTGGATGGAGCCTGGAGGCCGCCTGCTGGAGGATTCCCTCTTGCTCAGGGGAGGTCAGTCTTTTGTTCTATTATAGTGAGGTCTTCAACTGATTGGACAAGGCCCACCCACATCAGAGAGGGTGGCCTGCTTTACTCAAAGTCTACTAATTGAAACGTTAATCTCACCCAAAAACACCCTCACAGAAACACTCAGCATAATGTTCGACCAAATATCTGGGCACATTGGCCCAATGAAGTTAATACATAAAACTAACCATTACACTGATGAACTGAGAAAGTTGCCCTGTCACTACTTATGACCCCGTAACTCGGTTGTCTCACATCCTATTGGAAGAGCCTCATGAAAGAGACATGAGTGTGTCTACATCTTTGGCAGGTCCCTGAGACCTGCTGTCCTTTGCAGGGCCCAGGACAGGGCCTTCCATGGGGGAAGTCGTGATGAATAGTTATTATGTTGAATAGAGGCTCTGTGTCTGGAATAAAGGTGTTATCTCCTTCCTCCACTATCTCAAATCTTAATTCATCTTTCTGGGTTTTCATGTTTCTTTTTTTAATATGTAATATGTAGGGAAATCTGTTACATTTTTGAAAAGCAAGCCTAACTTCGGCTACTTGTTGATCTGAGCCCACGGCCGTCCACCACATTGTGATGATGGCCTCTGGCCTGTCCCACAAACCCAGAGAGAAGCTAAAGACACAGCCTGTTTCCAGCCATCTGAGGACTAAACGCCCCCAAAATGCCACTTAACCATTCCACAGATATTTTCAAATGCATCTCTGAGAGGTAATGCAATATCCAAGCCAGCTTGCATCCTGAGTTTCTGCTTTGATAGATGCATAGGGCCCAGGGACAGGAGACAAAGCCTAGAATCATCATAGAAAACTGGAACCCCCTTTGCCCAAAGGGCAAATCCTCAGAATAAGAGGAATGAGAAGGCCAAGTGCAGTGGTGCGCACCTGGAGTGCCAGCCACTCATGAGGCCCAGGCGGGAGGATCACTTAAGCCCAGGAGTTTGAGGCTGCCATGAGCACTGATCACACCTGTGAATAGCCGCTGCTCTCCAGCCTGGGCAACATAGCAAGACCCTGTCTCTAAAAATAAAAAAGAGGAAGGAGAAATTAACCCAATGTAAATAACAAAAAAATAAAGGAAACAAAACCTGCTTGTCTTGACCTCGGCACTCCGGGGAGAAGGGGAAAAAAGCCTGCCCTTAGAAGTTGTTACCTCAAACCAGATTCCAGGCAGATTTCCAGTCTGAATTCACTTTACCTATGTGATCTGAAAAGACCCATTTGGATATTTACGTTTAAAGTGTTCAGGGATAGTAGTCCTCCTAGGCAACTGACAGAAGCAGATATTCTCTGAAGAGATTACGGTGCTTCACAGGCCTTAAAGAAGTCCCACAGATAAAGTAACCAGGAAAGTCAGCAGCTCACAGTAAAAGGATCTTTAAACACAAAAGAAAGAAAAGCCCTCTGTGTGCAAGCAAACAGAAACCTCAGACCCCAGAATCCTACTTGCCAATACTTCAGTGCTTAAGGAAATAAATCAGAAGCTTAAAAGCAAGAACGAGGAATCAGAGAGTGCAAGGAACAGCTAAGCATGCTTGAAAAGAAAACAAATTTCATAAATGTAGGAATACCTAATAATCGGATGGGCGTGGTGGCTCACGCCTGGAATCCCAACACTTTGCAAGGCCAAGGCAGGAGGATAGCTTGAGCTCAGGAGTTCAAGGCCAGCCTGGGCAACATAGTGAGATGTCATTTCTACTAAAAAAAAAAAAAAAAAAAAAATTCCTAATATTTTTAATTTACAATAGTAAGAGATGGTGGCTCACGCCTGTAATCCCAACACTTTGCAAGGCCGAGGCAGGAGGATAGCTTGAGCTCAGGAGTTTAAGGCCAGCCTGGGCAACATAGTGAGATGTCATCTCTACTAAAAAAAAAAAAAAAAGTTCCTAATATTTTTAATTTAGAATAGTAAGAGACGGTGGCTCATGCCTGTAATCCCAGCACTTTGGGAGGTCGAGGAGGGCAGATCACTTGAGATCAGGAGTTTGAGGTCAGCCTGGTCAACATGGTGAAACTCTGTCTCTTCTAAAACTACAAAAAATTAGCCAGGTGTGGTGGCTAAGAGATAAAAAGAACATATTAGATACATTTAATGTCTAACAGTAGTAGTAGCCTGCAGAGGATGGCTGGACTGGCATATAGGCCCGCAGAAGGGATACGTGATGCTGTACAGAAAGATAGACGGATTCTTAGGGTGTGCTGAGCTGTGGGGACTCATGACCCCAAATGTACCATGTCTCAGGTTACACAGGTTTAGATCTGCTCCCTAAAGGGCAGACTAACTGCCCTGCCGGGTCAAGTTGTCATCAGTTACATCCATTAGTGCTTTCCAGAGAAAATAAAAGGGAGCTTTCTATCTAAATATGTAAATCGGTCTGTTATTGCAGTAAGTAAACAATCTGAAAATCCAGATGAGCACAATTGGTCTTTAACAAGGATTCTTCACTTTAAGAAACAGTGTGCATCTCTGGTCTCTGGGGCACTAAAACTCTTTGCTTAGAAAATAGATCAAAGCAGCACTCTGTGTTGATGGCTTCTCCACGTGGTGACTCAGGGACCCAGGATCCTTTCTTTCATCTTGTGTCTCTGCCGTCCCCTGCACTCCATTTTCATTTGGGTCCAGCCAGCCACAGGTGAGACTGTGGGGCACACCCATGTTGTAGAAGCTTCAGCTAAGAGATGGGGCACTTCACTCCTATTCTGTTCTATTGGCTGGAACTCACTATCAACACTTATTTTTCATTTTCTTGATTTTTGTATTTTCTTTTTTTTTTTTTTTTTTATGAGATGGAATCTCACTCTGCCACCCAGGCTGGAGTGCAGTGGCACGAACTCGGCTCACTGCAAGCTCTGCCTCTGGGATTCAAGTGATTCTCCTGCTGCAGCCTCCCGAGTAGCTGGGACTACAGGCACCCACCACCACGCCCGGCTAATTTTTGTATATTTTGTAGAGACGGGGTTTCACTATGTTGGCCAGGGTGGTCTCGAACTCCTGACCTCGTAATCCACCCGCTTCTACCTCCCAAAGTGCTGGGATTACAGGCGTGAGCCACCGTGCCCGGCCTTGATTTCTGTATTTTCATCAAGAGTAAATAAATGCTATTTCAGCATTCATTGATGTCGTTTTTTTTTTTTTTTTTTTTTTACTGGACACACTTACGTAATACTTAAACTAATAAAAATCGTAATATGAAACCATCATTGCACTCTTTGAATAAACCTTACTTTGTCATGGTAGGATGTTGCTACATTGTACCATGTGCTCATGTTTTTATTAGAATTTTCACTTCTCTATTTATGAATAAAACCAGTCTACACCTTTCTTTCTTTTTCTTGTTTGTTTTTGCATTAGGATTCTGCTACCTTTGTAAATAAATCAATGTATTCCTCACACAGCATACACATATTTATCAGTCTTGTAAGCTTGGAGCAGGCCATAAATCATAAAACAGTTTAGGTTGAATTTTAGAAGAGAAAAACAAAAATGAAGTAATAAACAAACAGTTGCTGACAAATAAATATTTGTGCTTTATAAAGCCAGTCCTATGCTTGATCTTATCCACATGCCCTGGACAGATGACAGGAGGCCTAAGTTCTCATCTCTGCTCTGCTCCTCTGTTATCTCACAAGAGTCATGATATCCCGTTACCTCGAGTGCCCTTTCTATGCATAAAGAAGGCACTGGGGAGATACCGTGTTTAAGGTGCCTTCCAACAGTCTGACAGTTTTTCTAAATTTCAAAGATGACTTTCTCAATGCAAAAGCCAAGAAAGATCACATAAAACACACACACACTATTTTTGTTTTGGGCTCCCACCTGAAAGGAAGATAGGTATAGAAAAACCACAAGTATGGGCCGGGCACAGTGGCTCACGCTTGTAATCCCAGTACTTTGGGAGGCTGAGGCAGGTGGATTGCCTGAGGTCAAGAGTTCAAGACCAGCCTGGCCAACATGGTGAAACCCCGTCTCTACTAAAATACAAAAATTAGCTGGGCGTGGTGGCAGGCACCTGTAATCCCAGCTACTTGGGAGGCTGAGGCAGGAGAATTGCTTGAACCCAGGAGGCAGAGGTTGCAGTGAGCCAAGATTGCACCACTGCACTCCAGCCTGGGCAACAGAGCAAGACTCCGTCTCAAAAAAAAAAAAAAAAAAAAAAAAAACTGGCCAGGTACAGTGGCAGTGGCTTATACCTGTAATCCCAGCACTTTGGGAGGCCGAGGCAGGTGGATCGCCTGAGGTCAGGAGTTCGAGACCAGCCTGACCAACATGGTGAAACCCTGCCTCTACTACAAATACAAAAATTAGCTGGATGTGGTGGCGCATACCTGTAATCCCAGCTATTCAAGAGGCTGAGGCAGGAGAATCGCTTGGTCCTGGGAGGCAGAAGTTGCAGTGAGCCAAGATCATGCCACTGCACTCCAGCCTGGGTGACAGAGCAAGACTCTGTCTCAAAAAAAGAAAAGAAAAAGAAAAGAAAAGAAAAATCACAAGTATGTTACCTTTGTATAAATAACAAAGTTAGCTCACTTCTCTGTTGCCTCCTGTTAGGAAGTGGATACAGCAGAATGATCATCCAGTCACTAACCTGTGTCATGGGGAACTTACGAGGTTGGTTAGTCATTAATCAGAGCAGATAATAAAGCATGTGACTCTCAGCCCAGTTCTCTGCACTGGAATAATGTGATCCTCATTTCCTGAAATTTAGTCAAAACGAAGGAAGTGATTTGAAATTACCTTCTCTTATAAAGATAGAGGAATTCTGATGAATTAGAGCTCCCTTTCACCTGGGACTTGCCTCCATCACACTTGGCGAGTCCCACACCACCCTTTGAGCTGAGCTGCTCTTGAGGGCAGACTAACTGCCCTGCTGGGTCAAGTTGTCATCAGTTACATCCATCAGTGCCTTCCAGAGAAAATAAAAGGGTGCTTTCCTCAATCTATCTGTCATTGCAATAAGTAAAAAACCTGAAAATCCAGATTAGCACAATTCATCTTCAACAAGGATTCTTCACTTTAAGAAGCAATGTGCTTCTCTGGGGCACTAAAAACAAGTTTATTTCCAAAACAAATTTTGATCAATGCTCAACAGTTTTTAAGGATGTATCTCAAATGATCTAAGAATATGCATCGACCGTTATTCATAAGTAAGGGCGAAGGAAATGCACCTTTATGAAGTCCCTGAAGCACCCAGGGACTGTACCAGATGCCTTACATGTGTGCATATGTACTAGGTATAAAGGTTAGTTTCCTAATCTAGGTAGGTGTAAATCCTCATCTTACTTTATTTCCTTGAGTCAAAGTCAACTCCGAGTCACCATTCCATCGAGATAATGAAAAGCCCAATGGGGGATGCCTCCTCCTAGTCAACATCTCCCCCCAAATTATAAGAAGGCACACAGAGCAAGACATCATCTCATGTTCACATGGCCCACCAAGTCTGGCCATGCCAACCTTGGGCAGAGGAATCTTCCGCAAGATGGCAGCTTCCGCTGTTAGGGACCAGCCTCCATGGTGCACCAGAAAGGCATGCCCCTCAGGAGTCTTCCCACCTTGCTGGATGTTGCCCAAAATAAAAGAACAAGATTCCTCTATTTCTGGCACCCACAGCTTCCTGTCTCCTTTCAAATCCTGAGTAATTACCCTTCTCTCAAAGGCAGTAGCTTCTCTCTAGTACCTACAGCATAATCGCCTCAGGAAACCAAGGCTTCCAGAACTCAAACCCAGGAAGGAATCTAGGAGGATTCCAGAAATCAAGCCCAGGAATGAATCAAACCCAGCTGCACTCAACTCTGGACTTCCACAGTGCCTCGTGAGACCGGCTTTGCTAAGGCAAGGGCTTCTGGGGGTGGAGTTAATAAGAAAGCAGCATGAAAAGGTGCTTTGAGACACGACACATCGTTTCCTGCTAATAATCAAAGAATATGCACAGCTGTTCCCGTTTCGGAGCAGCTCTGGCCCCAACAGAGAGTTGCTGAGTTGCTTTCTGGAAAAGCCGGGTTTGACTTTTCAAGGCAGCTCATGCTGCTGAAGGTTGCACAGGCACAGAGAGAGGGAGCTGCCGGGGGCGTGGGGGAGCCTTCCCTGATGCAACTGAACTTGAGCTGAGCTCACTATGTCTCTAGAATCTACTACCTATTCCTATTCAATAAATACAAGTATTTATTAAACATCTGTTATGTGCCAGGCCCTGTGTCAAATGATAGAGGAAGTGAAAATGCGTAAGACACAGTCTCACTTTGAAGAGTTCTCAGGCTTGTGGGCAAAGGCAGGAAGGTTCATTGTGTGGCTTGAGTGCACACAGGGAGGTTTTAAAGGATGTGAGAGGAATATGAGGAACAGATGCTGCCCTGGAGTGACTCGCATCCCACCCGAAGAGACAAACAAGGCACCCAACAACCACAGAACCAGCAAGTGCCAAACCATGGGTACTAACCCTAACTACAGTGGGTATTCTGAAAAGGCAGAAAAAACTTAAGTGCTGTTAGTATAATCAGACTTGGTGAGGCTTAACATTCCTCCCTCTTCACAAAAAAAGAAGAAAAAAAGTCTCAGTGGAATATTGTGAACAGGTGCTGCACTAGGCTCTGGGAATGCAAACCTAGGAAAGTGCAAATCGATGCCTTCAAATGTTTAGCAGACAGTGAAGGAAACAAGGAGCTCCAAACCGGGGGCTAAGTGCCACCCTCAACGCAGCTTCAGGCATTCACTTTCTGAAACAGGGGACTGCCATCTCTGCTGAGTTTTGAAGGAAGGGTAGAAGTTGGCCAGGGAGCAAGGTTGGAGGTTAAGGGGTTCTAAGCCCAGAGACACCAAGGGTATAAAATTCGGTAAATTCCTGAAAAGTCAAGGTCAAGCAATTCCTGTATAAGGAACAGAAGTGGTGAAATCAAAGAGAAGACAAACTTGAGGCCAGTAAATTATTACCCTTTATCGGCCTTAACAGACTAACAATATATCCCTGCGAAAGATCAATGCCGGAGTGAGGCTCAAGTTTACCTCCCACAGCCTGTGACTCACGGCACATTGACTCAGCCATGCTACCTGCAAGGAGGCACGTTAGGACAACGCAGGGACCCAGCACGTGCCAGTGAGTCTCTGTCCTGACTATGGGATGCCACCCTCCTGGGTCAGCTGACTCACCCCTGCCTGTAAATCCTAGTCAGGGCTGTAGGCGCCTGGGGAAGAATCCTACCTACCTCTGAGTAAAGACAGGAATAGAAGCTGGTTCGTCTAGAGCAGCAACACAACCAACATTGAAAAAAGCAAATACCATTTCTGAAAATTGCATGCAGAGCACATGGTATCAACTGACGTGTCTCCCCTAGGAGAGTGAGCCATTAATGCTTTGCTAACCACAGCGCTATCAAGACCATCGTTTCCAATCCTACAAAGGAAACACTAGGAAAAACAGAATTTAAAGGTTTTATTTGTCAACCTAAAGAGGAGGCAATCAATATAATTTGAGTGCTTTCACTACATCCGAGAAGGAAATGAAATCAGGATGCACCAGCGTGGGTTTTAGGCTATGCGGCCAACAGAGATGAACCAGACATGTCCTCAAGGAGCTTAGAATCAGGTGGAGAAAAGAAGATGTCATATAAATTACCTAAGCAATAGTTGGCACAGCACTATAAGCTTTTCAAAATGATTGGCATCACTTGCAGCCACCAAATGCTGCCTTCTTTTTCGGCACCGACAGATCCAGTATGTCTTTGGGGAGCACCTGCGTTGGGGTGCATTAGAGATCCATCTGGAAGGCCACGAAGACATTCAGGACCATTCACAGCTGGAATGTTCCTGAGCAGCTGCCCAAGATCCAGGCCTGGCCTTTCAGGATGCCCTGAAAAGGCACTGAACAAGGCCAAGTGCAGTGGCTCACACCTGTAATCCCAACATTTTGGGAGGCCGAGGCAGGAGGATTGCTTGAGGCCAGAATTTCAACACTAGCCTGGGCAACATAGCAAGACCCCATCTCTGAAAAATATTTAAAAATTAGCCAGGCAGTGTGCCTATAGTCCTAGCTACTAAGGAGGCTGAGATGAGAAGATCTCTTGACCCCAGGAGTAGAAGGCTGTAATGAGCTATGATCACACCACTGAATTCCTGGGCAAAGAGAAAGACCTTGTTTCAAAAAGAAAAAAAAAAAAAGTGCCCTGAACCGTAGAATAAGTGGACTCTAGACTCTGCCATTCTCCTACTTCCCTTTCTTGAGCCAGTTTCCATGGGCATTGCCCAAGGTAACCTAGGGTTACCTCGGGTTACCCTAGGAGAAGCAGAACTCACAGCTCACAGAGCTGAGACAGAGGAGAAATGTGTTTGGCTTGGCCTAAACCTAGACTTCCTAGGCCAGGTCACAGTGTCGCCTCCACTTTTTCCCTTTAACTTTTGCTCAAGAGACCAGACTGATTTATAAGATAAACAGACTGCTAGCCAAGAAGTCTCCTTCCTCTCCCCTTCTTTCTGTTCTGGTAAGTTCCATACCTAAATAAACATAGTGACTTATGGTTCCAGCCCAGTTATTAAGAACCTCTTCAGTCTGGAAGTGTAATGTATATGTTTGTTCATTCACATTCTTGACAGATGAACAGACTGATACCCCCAGGAAGTCATCAGCAGAAGAGAGACGGGTCTTTAGGAACACCTGTAAGGCAAGGTGTTATACAAGACAAGGGATGTGTGGAGCAGAGGTAGAAATACCCACAGATAGGAAAGAGGACCCCTCTGGGATATGGAGAGAAGGAAAGGTCAGCCTACTCAAAAGTATCCTCGATCACTTGACACACCTTCCACAGGGCCATCATCAAGGAACTGTAATTCATCCATGACAAGAAGCTTCCAGCTCAAATGCAAACACTCCTGAGACAGTCCCCACAGGAGCTCAGAAACGTCCTCCACATACCCCTCATGGGGACATCTTGCTCCTATAGCAGGAAACGTCTTGCTTCCCTCCAACAGTGCTTCCTTACCTGTCCCTACCTGTGCCACGACCACAAGATGCCTACAAAAAAAAAGGAAGGACACCTCACTGGCACCTCTCTCCTGATTCTAATCTGCACTTTGTCACCTGGGCTCTGAAGCAACCCTGCTCCTGCTCTTGGGCCACACAAAGTGCTCATGGATGTGGCCTTTTCATCTTTTGCCTACTCTCTCCCTAGGGTTCAGACATCAGCCCTGTGTCCTAATCAGGGAACAAGCGGCACATTCCCTTTTCTCCCAAGAACCTACACAAAATTGCTTCTCCTGTGAAAGCCACTTCCACTGTGCATATCAATCAAGGCAGATGCATAGCAGGGGCCAGGGGACCCTGGGCTGCTCTTCCAGCACCTAGCCAAACATTGAATCTGTTTATGCTCCACTGCGACACAAAGGAATGTCATAGGCACCAAAATATTCCACTTCCCAATTACGCCCAAGCAAGCCTGGTTGGTGTCAGGAGACCCAGATTCTACTTCAAGATTCTGCTGCTGTTTTCCCTACAGCATGGTTGGTCATACAGAGGTGAGGTCCAAGCTTTAATTATCCCTTTACCTTGGGTTCCTGTCAAAGGTGTTCAAACCAGAGTGATTCCATCTTGAATAGGGGCTGGGTTAAATAAGGCTGAAACCTACTGGGCTGCATTCCCAGGAAGTTAGGCACTCTAGGTCATAGGAAGTCGGCACAAGATACAGGTCACGAAGACCTTGCTGATAAAACAGGATGCAGTAAAGAAGCCAGCCAAAGCCCACCAAAACCAAGATGGCGAAGAAAGTGACCTCTGGTCATCCTCACTGCTCATTATATGCTAATTATAATGCATTTGCATGCTAAGAGACACTCCTACCAGCACTATGACAGTTTACAAATGCCATGACAACATCAGGAAGTTACCCTATATGGTCTAAAAAGGGGAGGAACCCTCCGTTCCGGGAATTGCCCACCTCTTTCCTAGAAAACTCATGAATAATCCACTCCTTGTTTAGCATATGATCAAGAAGTCACAATAAGTGTAAGCAACTGAGCAGCTCACACCACTGCTCTCTCTGTGGAGTAGGCACTCTTTCATTACTCCACTTTCTTAATAAACTTGCTTTCACTTTATGGATTTGCCTCAAATTCTTTCTTGAGTGAGATCCAAGAACCCTCTCTTGGTGTCTGGATTGGGGCCCCTTTCCGGTAACGTTCCTCTAAACTAGGTCTGGGAGTCCTTTTTTTGAATTGAATGGCTGCTGAGAAGTTTCCAACGATATTTGTAGAGATCAGTCTATAGCGGGTACACATCTCGATCCACAAACTTAGATTTACTTGAAAAAAAAAAAGAGAAAGAAAATGCCAACTTCCAGTAAAGAACTTGGAAGTCATCTCTCCTATTCTTGCAGCGAGAAAAAAAAGCTGAACAAACTAAAGATCATCAACTTTTAGATCCATCAGAGAATTGAGGTCACAGAGCCAATCTCTGTACCCAAAACTGGAGAGACAGAAAAATACAAAAATACAAAGAATGACAGCTTCCTGGGAGCAGAAGCTCACAGCCAGAGCCAATATCTGTTGTAGTGTGTGAAACTGTCATCAACTAGTTGCTGGAGGCTCCCTGTAAACTAGCTTGAGAATTGAAAACTCTAAAGGGACCCAGTCTTAGGGAGGTGCCCACGCTTGTGTGAGTTTTGCCTTGAGGAATTCCACCAGGTCTCCATTGTGAAGATCAGAGAAAAATACCCTCTAACTTCCACAGAGGAGGGGGAAAGTAACTGTTCTGTAATACACCCAGAGCTCTCTGATCTCTTTAACAAGTTCTGCCCTCAAGGGAAACTACTTTACCAGAGTCTAACCTACTGGGGTTTTACCAAGGCCCAGCTGACCTGGGGGAAGAGAAACACCCAACTCAGGCTCACTAAAAGACTAAGGCTTGATCAGAAAAGTAAAGAATGCTTCCCTAACCCCCACACCTCAACACCACATCAAGATGGCCCCTGTATAATAATGGGATTTCAGCTTTAAAAAAAAAAAAAAAAAATCTGGCTGGGCACGGTGGCTCATGGCTGTAATCCCAGTACTTTGGGAGGCCAAGGGGGGCGGATCACCTGAGGTCAAGAGTTCAAGACCAGCCTGGCCAACATCGTGAAACCCCATCTCTACTAAAAATACAAAAAATTAGCCGGGTGTGGAGGTGGGCGCCTGTAATCCCAGCTACTTGGGAGGCTGAGGCAGGAGAATGGCTTGAACCCTGGAGGCAGAGGTTGCAGTGAACCGAGATTGCACCATTGCACTCCAGCCTGGGCAACAAGAGCGAGACTCCTTCTCAAAAAAAAAATCCTTTTCAAGAAAATTTTAATCTCTGACACCACAGCTACAGCAAACAGTGAATACAGCCTCACTCCTAGCCAGATAAACACACTAGAGATCAATCTATGTCATTTCCTTTTACCCAATACATCATATCTGACTTTCAGCAGAAAATTACAAGGCATGATAAAAAAAAAAATAACAAACACACTCTGAAGAAATAAAGCAAACATCATACACAAACCCAGGTATGGCAGAGATTTGGGGATTATCAGACCAGAAATGTAAAATAACTGATTAATATGCTAAAGGCTCTAATGGAAAAGTTGGACAACATCCAAGAGCAGATGGGAAATGGAGGCAGAGAGATGGAAACTCTAAGAAAGAATCAAAAGGAGAGGCTTGAAATCTAAAACTTACTTATGCAGAGTGACTGGAGGCGGTGATGGCAAGTGGGTCCTTGTGGTCTAGAAGAATCCTGCAAAAATATCTCTCTCTCCATCTCTCGAAGACTTGAAGGTAGACTAAATAGTTCAGGCTCAAACTGCTTGATATGGTTTGGCTATGTCCCCACCCAAATCTCAAATTGTAGCTCCCATAATTCCCACGTGTCATGGGAGGGACCGGTGGGAGGTAATTGAATCATGAGGGCGGGTCTTCCCCATGCTGTTCTTGTGATAGTGAATAAGTCTCACGAGATCCGATGGATTTATAAAGGAGAGGTTCCCTGCACACATTCTCTTGCCTGCTGCCATATAAGACATGACTTTGCTCCTCCTTTGCCTTCCACCATGATTGTGAGGCCTCTCCAGCCATGTGGAACTGTGAGTCAATTAAATCTCTTTCCTTTATCAATTACCAAGTCTCAGGTATGTCTTTGCTAACAGTGTGAGAACAGATTAATACACTGCTTTTTCTGCAAACCCTGCCAACCCAGCAATTTTGTCAGAAGCTTCTGTTCACATCTCTCAAGATGGAAATCTCTATCCCAAACTATATCCAGAGCTCTCTCAACACATGGGCCTGAGTTTAAATAAAGAAGAAACACATGCAAATATGACCATGGTTTCTGGTGCACCAATTCAGGGGCAGTTGGTAGGAAGACCTTCCAGTATGAACTATACAACGGCTCCTGTAACTGGTAATGATGTTGGAATTTGTAGAGCAGAAATTAAGCAAGGGATTCATGAAGCCATTGGATCAAGACGGAAAATTCATGAAGCCACAAGGATCAAGATGGAAAAATCGAACTCAGGCTTAAATCAATAGATAACGGTATATGTGTTCAGCAAGTCAAGGATAATTCTCCAACCTTCTTGGTTGGTCTGAGATTTGGGAACCAAGTACTCCAAATCAGTGGTGAAAACTGTGCAGGCTGGAGCTCAGATAAAGTGCACAAGATGCTCAAACATGCTTTTGAAGAGAAGATTTCTATGACCATTCATGACAGGCCCTTTGAATGGACAATTACCATGCATAAGGATAGCACTGGACATGTTGGTTTTATCTTTTAAAATGGAAAAATAGGCCAGATGTGGTGGCTCACACCTGTAATCCCAGCACTTTGGGAGGCCAAGGCAGGCAGATCACCTGATGTCAGGAGTTTGAGACCAGCCTGGCCAATGTGGTGAAACCCCATCTCTACTAAAAACACAAAAATTAGCCAGGCATGGTGGTGCACACCTATAATCCCAGCTAATCAGGAGGCTGAGGCAGGAGAATTGTTTGAATCCAGGAGGCAGGGGATGCAGTGAGCTGAGACTGAGCCACTCCACTCCAGCCTGGCCAACAGAGTGAGACGCTATCTCCAAAAGAAAAAAAGAAAGAAAGAAAAAATAACATCCATAGTGAAAGACAGTTCTGTAGCCAGAAATGGTCTTCTCACGGAACATAACATCTGTGAAATCAACAGACAGAAGATTACTGGACTGAAGGACTCTCAAATTGCAGACATACTGTCAACATCCAGGACTCTAGTTACTATTACAATCATGTTTGCTTTTATCTTTGAACAGATTAAGTGGATGACACCAAGCATGATGAAAAGCCTAATAGACCACACCATTCCTGAGGGTTTAAAATTCACCACATGACAGAAATGTAGCTGAACGTCTCCAGTTTCCTTCTTTGGCAACTTCTGCATTCTGCACATGAAGCCTTCTGGGGCCAGCAATTGAGCATATGCTGCATGAGGATCTGTCCATCTCACATTATGGCTGGGCATCTTACTGTTTCATCGGATACCCTGTTCAGATTTCAAGAGAGCTATAGCCTTATCCTGGTTTTATAGAGGTGAAACTTTCAAGAGATTTACTGACTTTCCTGGAATAGTTTCTCTTCCGGAAACCTGATACTTTTATAAGCTGTTGTGATTAGGATGACGGATACAGGCTTAGCTTCATGTGAGAACCAGTCACCTTTCTCCTAGGTCATGACAAGTGCTGTTCATGTTACTTTAGTTCTATGGCACGTTTGCATTTTTAACACATTCTACCACAGTACACTTAGAATGATTGCCTTTGATAGGTTTTTTTTTTTAATTCTGTGTATGTGTGTATAAAATGCCAATTAAGACCACTGGTTTCGGGCCGGGCACAGTGGCTCATGCCTGTAATCCCAGCACTTTGGGAGGCCGAGGCGGGCGGATCACGAGGTCAGGCGATCGAGACCATCCTGGCTAACAAGGTGAAACCCCATCTCTACTAAAAATACAAAAAATTAGCTAGATGTGGTGACTGGCGCCTGTAGTCCCAGCTACTCGGGAGGCTGAGGCAGGAGAATGGCGTGAACCCAGGAGGTGGAGCTTGCAGTGAGCCAAGATCGAGCCACTGCACTCCAGCCTGGGCGACAGAGTGAGACTCTGTCTCAAAAAAAAAAAAAGTACACTGGTTTCGGCCGGGTGCTGTGGCTCACACTTGTAATCCCAGCACTTTGGGATGCTGAGGTGGGAGGATCACTTGAGGTCAGGAGTTTGAGACCAGCCTGGCCAACATGATGAAAACCTGTCTCTACTAAAAATACAAAAATTAGCCAGGCATGGTGGCACATGCCTGTAATCCCAGCTACTCGGGAGGCTGAGGCAGCAGAATCGCTTGAACCTAGGAGGTGGAGGTTGCAGTGAGCCAAGATCAAGCCACTGTATGCCAGCCTAAGCAAAAGAGTGAGACTTTGTCTCCAAAAAAAAAAAAAACCCACTGGTTTCCTTCCACGTAAGCATTAAACAGTGTATGTAGGTTGTAAGAGATGGTGATGATTGTTCTGAAATCTTAACTACCTTCACTTAATGTGCTTGAACTGTCACCTTAACTGTGTTAAGCATCTAGACTAAAAGCTGAAATATAATTACTGTGCCTTTCTAAAACGCAAAATGTGGTTCTCTATTAATCTGAAATGTACACTAGCCCAGAACGGTTTAATCATACTTAACGAGCTATAGCATAGCCTAGCTGCTTAGTTGTATTTGAGATTTTCTAGTCAATGCATAATGGAAACTTCTTTCTTCTAAAAGTTGCCAGTAGCACTATAGATTGAATGTAAAAATTATGATAGTAAACAGGACACATTTTTTTTTTTTTTTTTTTTTGAGACGGAATCTCACTTATTCCACTGCCCAGGCTGGAGTGCAGAGGCGCAATCTCTGCTCAATGCAACCTCTGCCTCCTGGGCTCGAGCAATTCTCCTGCCTCAGCATCTCAAGTAGCTGGGATTGCAGACGTGCACCACCATGCCCAGCTAATTTTTTTATTTTTTGTGGAGACGGGTTTCACCATGTTGACCAGGCTGACCTCAAGTGATCCGCCCACCTTGGCCTCCCAAAGTGCTGGGATTATAGGCGTGAGCCACCACGCCCAGCCTAAATAGGATAAACTTTTGACTCCTCTTTTTTTTCATTTGTGGATTAAGTGGTATAACACTTTGGCATTTGACTCTGAAAATTATGTAACCTAGCCACTTCAGATGGTCTTAGAATATTTTTCTAGTAATTTGTTGCATTTCCTGATTCCTCCTTGCAAACAAAATGACAGTGACACTTTATCCTGATTTTTTTTCTTGTTTTTGATTTATGCCTATTCTATTTTAATTAAATATGTACACATAAAGTTAAAAATAAAAATAAAAGATAAAACTCATGTATGCAACAAACATGTAATGGGAATACCACACAGAAAAAAAGAGAAAGAGACAGAAAAAAATATTTGAAGTAATAATGGATGAAAATTTTCCAAAATGAATGACAGACACCAAACCACAAAATCAGGAAGCTCAGAGGAGGATAAATACAGCAAGCATGATAAATACCAAAGAAATGTACATTTAGAAAATCAAAGACAGGCCGGGCGTGGTGGCTCATGCCTGTAATCCCAACACTCTGGGAGGCTGAGGCAGACAGATCACCCGAGGTCAGGAGTTTGAAACCAGTCTAGCCAACATGGCGAAACCCTGTCTCTACTAAAAATACAAAAAAAAAGTTAGCTGGGCGTGGTGGTGGGTGCCTGTAATCCCAGCTATCCAGGAGGCTGAGGCACAAGAATCACTTGTATGCAGGAGGTGGAGGTTGTAGTGAGCCGAGATTGCACCACTGCACTCCAGCCTGGGCAATAGAGCAAGACTCTGTCTCAAAAAAAAAAAAAAAATTCAAAGAAAAAAGAAAATCTTGAAAGAAGCCAGATGAAAGAAAAAAACACCTTACCTACAAAGGAACTAGGATTAAAAAGCATATTGGGCTTCTTTTTGAAATGAATGCAAGCAAGAATAAAGTGGAGTGAGATATTTAAAGTATTGGAAGAAAAATAATCCATCTAGAGTATTGTACCCAGTGAAATTATCTTTCAAGGAGAAATAAAGACACTCCCAGAAAAATATTGAGGAAATCTGTCTCCAATAGAACTGCCTTGCAAGAAATATTAAAAGAAGTTTTTCAGAGAGAAGGAAAGCAATATTGGTCAGAAGCTCAAATCTACATAAAGAAAGGATGGAGAAAGAATGGATGAAGATAAATAAAATCTTTTCTTTTTCTTATTCTTAATTGATCTAACGGATAGCAGTTTGTTCAAAATAATAATAGTAATAATGTATTTGGTGATTATAGCTTATAGATAAGTGAAATTAATGACAGCAATCATATAAGGGACAAGAGGGAGGAACTGGGAGTACTCTGCTATAAAGCACAGTCAGGTGTCACTTAATGGCAGGGACGTATTCTGAGATATGTGTGATCAGGTGATTTTGTCCTTCTGCAAACATCATAGAGTGTACTTATACAAACCTAGACAGTATAGCCTACTGCACACCTAGGCTATATTGTACAGCCTATTGTTCCTAGGTTACAATCCTGTACAGCATGTTGCTGTACTAAATACTGTAGGCAATTATAACACTATGGTAAATATTTGTTTATCTAAATAGATAGCCAACATCAGAAAAGTACAATAAAAATACAGTATTATAGTCTTAGCCAGGTTCGGTGGCTCATGCCTGTAATCCCAGCACTTTGAGAGGCCCAGGCAGGCAGGTCACTTGAGGTCAGGAGTTCAAGACTAGCCCGGCCAACATGGTGAAACCCCGTCTCTACTAAAAATACAAAAGTTAGATGGGCATGATGGTGACAGGTGCCTGTAATCCCAGCTACCCAGGAGGCTGAGGCAAGATAATTGCTTGAACCCAGAAGATGGAGGTTGCAGTGAGCTGAGATTGCACCACTGCACTGTGGCCTGGGTGACAGAGTGAGACTCTAAAACAAAACAAAAAAAAGTATTATAATCTCTTATGGAAGCACCATTGTATATGCAGTCTATCATTGACTGCAACATCATTACACAGTGCAGAACTATACCTGCACCACCTGTGAAGTGGTTCAATGTTATTTCCAAGTAAAACTAGATTAGTTATAAATGTATATTGCAAATTCTAGGGCGACCAGTTAAAAAGGTTAAGAAGAAGTTTAAAAAGAAGAAGTTTTTAAAAGTTTAAGAAGAAGTTTTAAAAAGAAGTTTTAAGAAGTTTAAAAAGAAGAAGTTTTAAAAAGGTTAATAAGAAGTATAATTGATAAGCTAAGAGAGGGAAGATAATGAAATCATATAAGATGTTCAACTAAAACTAGATAATGCAGAAAAAAGAGTGGAAAAAAAACAGCAAGGACAATGAGGCAATCAATAGAAAATAGTTATGAATATAGTAGATACGAAACCAACTATAAAAATAATCACTTTAAATGTGAATGGTTTAAATACACCAATTAAAACCAAAGACTGGCTGGGCACAGTGGCTCATATGTATAATCCCAGCACTTTGGGAGGCCGAGGTGGGTGGATCACGTGAGGCCAGAAGTTCGAGACCAGCCTGGCGAACATGGTGAGACCCCGTCTTTACTAAAAATACAAAAATTAACTGGGCACGGTGGCCTACGCCTGTAATCCCAGCTATTTGGGAGGCTGAGGTAGGAGAATCGCTTGAACCCAGGAGGCAGAGGTTGCAGTGAGCTGAGATCATGCCACTCCACTCCAGCCTGAGTGACAGAGTGAGACTCCATCTCAAAATAAATAAATAAATAATAAAATAAAAGACCGTCAGAGTGAATTAAAAAACAAGACCCAACTATATGTTGCCTACAAGAGACCCAAATTAAAGACATAAATAGATTAAAAGTGAAAGGGCCAGGCGTGGCAGCTCACACCTGTAATCCCAGCACTTTGAAAGGCCGAGGCAGGCGGATCACGAGGTCAGGAGATCGAGACCATCCTGGCTAACACAGTGAAACCCCATCTCTACTAAAAATACAAAAAATTATCCGGGCGTGGTGGCAGGCACCTGTAGTCCCAGCTACTCCGGAGGCTGAGGCAGGAGAATGGTGTGAACCTGGGAGGTGGAGTTTGTAGTGAGCCGAGATTGTGCCACTGCACTCCAGCCTGGGTGACAGAGTGAGAGTCCGTCTCAAAAAAAAAAAAAAAAAAGTGAAAGGATGGTCAACAGGTGAATGGATTTTAAAACGTAGTACATACGTACAATGAAATACTATTCAGTCTTAAAAAAGAAGAAAATTCAGTATGACAATATGAATGAAACTTGAGAACATTATGCTAAGTGAAATAAACCAGTCACAGAAAGACAAATACTGCATGATTCCACTTACACAAGGTATCTAAAATAGTTAAATTCATAGAATCAAACAGTGGAATGGTGGTTGCCAGGAGTTGGGAGGAAGGAGAAACAGGGAGTCATTAATCAATAGGCATGAAGTCTTAGTCAAGCAAGATGAACAAGCTCTAGAGATCTTCTGTATAACACTGTACACAGAGTCAACAATAATGTATTGTACACTCAAAAATTTGATAAGAGGGTAGATCTCACATAAAGTGTTCTTACCACAATTTTTTTAAGTAAAGAGATTGAGCTGGGTGCAGTGGCTCCTGCCTGTAATCCCAGCACTTTGGGAGGCTGAGGCAGGTGGATCACTTGAGGTCAGGAGTTTGAGACCAGCCTGACCAACATGGTAAAACCCTGTCTCTACTAAAAATACAAAATTAGCCAGATATGGTGGCACATGCCTATAATCCCAGCTATTCACGAGGCTGAGCCAGGACAATTGCTTGAATCTAGGAGGCAGAGGTTGCAGTGAGCCGATATCACACCATTGCACTCCAGCCTGGGCTACAAGAGGGAAACTCCGTCTCAAAAAAAAAAGAAAACAAAAATAGAGATTGTAACGCTTGTGCATTGCCGATAGAAATGAAAATGGTGCTGCTGCTGTGGAATAGTTTGGCATTTCCTCAAAACTCTAGACATAAAATTACCGTATGATCCATCTATTCCACCTCTAGATTCATACCCCAAAGAAATGAAAGCAGGAGGCTAAGCAGATACTTGTATACCAATGTTCATAGCAGCATTATTCACAATAGCCAAAAGGTAGAAACAACTCAAATGTCCATCTATATATGAATAAACAACACATGGTATGCATGCAATGGAATATTATTCAACCTTAAAAATGGGAAAAAATCCTGATTGATGCTGTAACATGGATAAACCTTGAAAACATTGTTGTAAGTGAAATAAGCCAAAGACAAAAGGACAAATAGTGTATGATTCTACTTACGTGAGGTAGATAGAATAGGAAATTCATAGGGAAAGGATGTAACATAGAGGCGACCAGGGGCTGGAGATGGAGGGGAGGGAAATTGGGAGTTATAGTTCAGTGAGTTCAGAGTTCTTGTTTCCAAGTTCTGGGAATGGACAGTGGTGATACTTGCCAAACACTATGAATATTCCTAAGGCCACTAAACTGTACACATTAAAATAGTTAAAACAGTAAATTTCATTGTGTATATTATGCCATAATAAAAATTTTTGAAGTAAAAGGATGAAGAAAGTTACTAATCAATATTCTATGCTAACACTAATCAAAAGGAAGCTGGAAGGCCAGGCGCGGTGGCTCACGCTTGTAATCCCAGCACTTTGGGAGGCTGAGGCAGGCGGATCACGAGGTCAGGAGATCGAGACCACGGTGAAACCCCGTCTCTACTAAAAAATACAAAAAATTAGCCGGGCGTGGTGGCGGGCGCCTGTAGTCCCAGCTACTCAGAGAGGCTGAGGCAGGAGAATGGCGTGAATCCGGGAGGCAGAGCTTGCAGTGAGCCGAGATTGCGCCACTGCACTCCAGCCTGGGTGACAGCACGAGACTCCGTCTCAAAAAAAAAAGAAAAGGAAGCTGGAGTAGTTATATTAATTTCAGACAAAGCAGACTTCAGAGCAAAGAAAATTATCAAGAATAAAGAGGGGCATTACAAGTGATAAAGGGGTCAATTCTCCAAGAAGACAGCAATTTTTAATGTATATGTGCCTAATAACAGAGCATCAAAATATGTGAGGCAAAAACTGAAAGGACTGCAAGGAAAAATAGATGAATTCCCAATTATAGTTGAAGACTTCAACACCCCTGTATAAAAAATAGGTCTAGCAGGCAGAAAACCAGTAAGAACACAGTGGAACTGAACAGCACCATCAGTCAACAGAATCTAATTGACATTTATTAATAATCCTTTCAACAACAGCAAAATCCACATTCTTCTCAAGCTCACATGGAACATTCATCAAGACAGATCATATCCTGGGTCATAAAATACACCTTAACAAATATAACACTGAAGCACTGGATTTTTGCAGTGAGAAAGATGTATTGTGAGTCAACTGACAAGGAGAGAGGTGGAAGCTCTCAGCTCTGTCTCCATGAGCTGGGGGCTGCAATGGGTTTTATAAGCATAGGGTAATGGGGCATGATCTGATTGGATCTTGCAATGAGATGATGCTGGGAGGCATGGATCTGACTGAATCCTGCCATGGGGTGGCACCAGGGTCCAATCTGATTGGATCCTGGATCCTGCCTGCAGTGTTCACTCCTTAATTCAGTCCCCACTGCTCAGTCTGAGCACTTAGGTTCCACCCGTGGTTGCACGATTGGTTCACCTGGGCATGCTCACGTTACTTGAACTTCAATCTGGGGGTCCATGACAACTGAAAAACAACTTATAACTTTGTTCACTAAAAACTGAACCAGGTTGGTCTGATATGGCTACAGCTCCTCTCTCCAGTGCCTCCGCCTTCCTTTATTTCTCACTAGACCACCCTCTGCTCTTTCCTCTCATTCAGGGCTGAGTATTCCAGCCTCCATCAGTGGGCTGAGTCTTCTGGCCTCCATCTTTCTCCCATGCTGGATGCTTCCTGCCTTCAAACACTGGACTCCAAGTTCTTCAGCTTTTGGACTCAGTAGGTACAGAAGGGATGGAGGTGGGGCAGCCTGTTGTCTCAAGATGGCCAGGCCTCCTCACCATTCCCATAAGGACATAGGTTTTGGGAATAATAAAGCCAAAGAAACTTACTTCTGCTTTGAGTCATGTTCTATCCACCTGCCCCCATATGCACACCTCCCAAGGCAACAGACACAGAATTGTCTTGATTAAATAGAACAACTTGGCTGGGTGCGGTGGCTCACTCCTGTAATCCCAGCACTTTGGGAGGCCGAGGCGGGGGGATCACCTGATGTCAGGAGTTTGACACCAGCCCGGCCAACATGGTGAAACCCTGTTTCTACCAAAAATACAAAAGAATTAGCTGGGTGTGGTGGCAGGTGTCTGTAATCCCAGCTACTCAGGAGGCTGAGGCAGGAGAATCGCTTGAACCTGGGAGGCGGAGGTTGCAGTGAGCCAAGATCGTGCCATTGCACTACATCCTGGGCAAGAAGAGCCAAACTCTGTCTCAAATAAATAAACAGAACAACTAGCACAGCAGGAAAATATGGGGTGAGTGAGAAAAATAAATCACTCCATAGAAATTCCAGATTAAACCCCATACCTAGTAGGTCTAAAAACCAAACATTCAGACATACAAAGACAAAGGAACTTTCTGTACTCTTTTATCACTGAACTGAACATGGCTCCTATGTTTGTTGATGGCAGAATACGGCATAATTTTCCCAAGTCAGGGTAAACTAACCTCTGAATCGTCTTCTCCTCTACTGAGTAAATGCTTGGTTACTTTAAGGCTCACTTCCCCCCTTATTCTCACCTTCTTGGTGGTGACATGAGTTTCAAGGAGCTTTTATCTTGTCCTCAGAGAAAGAGAGACATTTGGCCTAGAGCGGCCTTAGGTCTATGCTTGTCTTTCCTGAAGGGTAGCCTGGCCCATTGGATGGTGGGGCTAAGCCCCAGCCTCACTACATCTGCTGCTATGGCCACAGCTCCTCCAGAATCCCTTTAAATTTACTGCGGCAGTGGTGCTATCATAATCAGAATAGTAATTTTAAAATTAAGTTGCCATGTTCCCGACAGACACACCGAATCAGACCATGCAGCGGGAACCTGGAAACATACATTGAGCCCCCCAAGGGTATCTTATGCACAGAGAATTTGAGAGCCAGTGGAGAGGCTCTTACGATCCTGTCTCTTGAGAATCTGACCCAAAGAGGAGGAGCCAGGGATCTGAGCCTGAATCCGGTCACCACCAATTCTTTTCCATGCCCTCAACTAGTCCATGCTTTCTCTCTAGCAGGAAAACAGATTTTACATCATCACACGATCATCTCCATTGTGACCATTTTCATGATAAAATTCAGCCGGGCATGGTGGTGTGTGCCTGTAGCCCCGGCTATACGGGAGGCTGAGGCAGGAGGATCACTTGAGCCCAGGAGTTCGAACCTGTAGTGTGTGATGATGGTGCCTGTGAATAGTCACTGCATTCCAGCCTGAGCAACACAGTGAGATTTCATCTCTTAAAAAAAAGAAAAAATTCATGCTCTGAGTCCTTCAGGATTTATTCCTTGGGTTCAAAAATCTTTCCATTTTAATTTCCTTAGATTTCAAGCTCATGAATTTGTTTTAAAATCTACTTAGAGATTCAACTGATCGGCCGGGCGCGGTGGCTCACGCTTGTAATCCCAGCACTTTGGGAGGCCGAGGCGGGCGGATCACGAGGTCAGGAGATCGAGACCACGGTGAAACCCCGTCTCTACTAAAAATACAAAAAATTAGCCGGGCGTGGTGGCGGGCGCCTGTAGTCCCAGCTACTCGGAGAGGCTGAGGCAGGAGAATGGCGTGAACTCGGGAGGCGGAGCTTGCAGTGAGCCGAGATTGCGCCACTGCACTCCAGCCTGGGTGACAGAGCGAGACTCCGTATCAAAAAAAAAAGAAAAAAGAAAAAAAGAAAAGAAAGAGATTCAACTGATCTTTGCTGTACTAAAATGAAGCCTGCTTCAGCCTTGTGGGTCTAGTTCCCTAGGAGGATCCTGGAGGGCAGTGCCAAGTAATAGAGACAGAGGGAGATTAGGGAAACTTTAGTTAATACCTCAAAGTTTGCCCCAGTATAACTTTTTTTAAAAGAAGAATAGAAAAGAAAGAAAATCGTGATTCAACAGCTTTTCAGTGAGATGAGCCCTGCTTGGTTTAATTGGAGGGTGGGGGGAAAACAGTGGGACGTATCAGTTAGGAGAAGTGGCACTTTTTAAAACCTCAAAGAGCTGTCTGAGCCTCTATGGAAGATACTGTTATGGGAGCCCCAATATCTGTTATTCTCTTCTTCTATCAATGCCAAATTTTTAGCTGGGCATGTGGTTGTCCAGAATCAAAACTACACAGTCTGGGCTTCACTTGCAGCTAGATGGAGCTGTTTCTGTATGCCCTAGGATGCAGTCTCCATCTCTGTGTTAGTAAGTAAAGTTAAACTGAGTGAGGCTGGCTGCTGTAACAAAGCAATCCCAAACTTTCAGGAATGCTCCCCATTAAACGCTTCTGCCTCACCGATTCACAACTGCCAAAATGTGGAACCAACCAAAGGCCCATCAGTCAATGAGTGGATAAAGAAACTGTGGTATATATATATATATATGATGGAATACTACTCAGCCATAAAAAGGAATGAATACATGGCATTCACGGCAACCTGGATGGGACTGGAGAGTATTATTCTAAGTGAAGTAACTCAGGAATGGAAAACCAAACATCGTATGTTCTCACTCATAAGTGGGAGCTAAGCTATGAGGATGCAAAGGCATAAGAATGATACAATGGATTTTGGGGACTCAGGGGGAAAGGGTGGGAAGGGGGTGAGGGATAAAAGACTACAAATTGGGCTCAGTGCATACTGCTCGGGCGATGGGTGCACCAAAATCTCACAAATCATCACTAAAGAACCTGCTTATGTAACCAAACACACCTGTTCCCCAAAAAAACTATGGAAATATAAAAAATTTAAAACAAACAAAAAAATTCTGTGCCTCACTCTTGTAAAGCCCAATTCAGTGTTCCCAATCAGGGAACAGTCCCCCTTGTTTCTAACCAGGGACGTTGACTTCTGCTATCTGTGGCTCTGTCCTCCCAGAGAGCCTCCTGCCCCTCTCTATTCAGCGAGCAGATGGAGAAGACAGCAGAGCTTCTGCAGAGAAGGTTTTTCTAGACTGGGCTAAAAGTGACAAATTCCATGGCCAGGATCGATGCTATGCTCACATCTAACACAAAGGCGGTGACAAAAGACAATAACACGATCTAAGAGTGTGTCCAGAAGGATGAGGAACACAGGATATTGGTGAGCACTGAGAGCCACTGCCCTGTCCCACTTCCTTCCACCATCAGGCCAGCCAGGTTCACAAACACTGGCTGATGCCTTCCACAGGCTGGGGCCACGCACATGTTTCTAGGGACATGACATGGCCCATGCCCAATCGTACCATCAAGGCGCTATCCGCCCAAAGGAGGAAGATGGATGGTCTACATATCCAAATAAAATAAGGTGGCAAGTACTATATACAGCTTAATAAAGGCCTATGTCACCACAGAGGGAAAAATCCAATTCATTCTGCCTGGTAGAAGTGAGGCAGTTATCCTGGAGGAAGAGAAGCCAGCACTGGGTCTTGATTGATGAAGAGAATGTCTCCAGAGAAGGGGTTTTAGGTAGAGGGGGCAGCTGAGCAAAGATGTCACAGCTCAAAGGTAAGGAGCCAGGTGTGTCCGCTGTGTGACACGGACAGCGTGGAAAGCCCCGGAACCCTGTCTCCCAAAGCTATCTGGTCCTATCTGCCTACTGATATCCCGTCTACATGCAAAGCTCAGAGTCGTCCAAGAGGCCTTCCTTCACAGCCTTTCCTACACACACAGCATCCGGCCAGGGTCAGGCCGATGTCTAATTAATCCCTAGAACCCAGCAGAGAGTAGCCCAGCACCTTCCGCATAGGAGCGCCTTAAGAAGTCAAGATCAATGACTCCAGCCTCATTTATTAAGAGTAAATAGCACTGGTCTTTGTCAAGTGGCTGGAAATTTTGTTCACCTCCTGGTGCCCCCGGAGCTAGTTAATGGTTAGTTTCTGATTGCCGCCTCGTGCTGTCTGGCGGGAGGTTCTGAATGACTCACGGCTCTGCTGACATTCCAGGAGGTCACCAGAGAGACGTTCCCCCAAACATGACCCCAGGCACACAGACAGCAGACACAGCAGGAAGCAGGAAAAGAGACTTTCTCCCTTCTATGTGCTCATACATCAACCAAAGAACCAAGATCCTTGCTGTTCCTCCAGATGAATTTATAATATGATGAACAGGAAAAATAAAATCTGCTCAGCCCATTTTTATAAAAGCAGATGCCCTTTCCCAAGGTTGATAGAAACTCCTGATTGGCGGCACAGAAAAGAACACTTCAGTCCTTCCAAATTTCTAAAAATATGCACACGATGTTAGATAGTTGACCACTAATGTTCCTAAGATAATAACACTAAGAAAGAGTTGTTATTTAAAAAAGAAGTCAGTTGAGACATCTTAAAAATTCACATTTACATGACTTAAAAATTTAACCATGCATGAATATAGACTATATGAATGACGTGTCCTCATTGGAGGGATAAAAGCATTCAGAATAAAAGCCATAATAAGTTTGTAGCTATTGCATTATTATGATCTTGTGCACATCAATGATCTATTCATAGTAATCATAACAACTAAAGTTTAGTGAGCAGTTGCTGTGTGGCAGACACTACACTAAGGGCTTTATGCATTGCCTCAGTGAATTCTCGCCGCAGCCCTACAACAGTAGTCCTGTTCCTATCTCATTTTACAGAGGAGGAGCAGAGGCCTGCATGGGACCTCTCAGGAAGAAAGTAATAGAATCAGGCCCAGCATTCGAGTCTGTCTAAGTCTAAAACCTATTATTTTAACCACCCACCATACTGTCTCCTTAAATGGCTCCTATGTGTCTATTCATTCCTTAAACGAGCATTTACTGAGCATCTGCATGCAAGCACTAGGCTGAGTCCCAGAGGATAGAAATATGTATAAAAGTCTGCCCTCCGCAAACCTCTGCTCTAGAAGTTAGTATCCACTTTAGCTTTAAAATGGCTATGCAGATGGCTATTGTATTCGAAATAACCTCAAACTGGAAACAACCCAAATGGTCTTCAGAGGATACCTGGTTAAAAATCAACAGTGGCTGGCCAGGCGCGGTGGCTCACACCTGTAATCTCAGCACTTTGAGAGGCTGAGGTGGGCAGACCATGAGGTGAGGAGTTCAAGACCAGCCTGAACAACATGGTGAAACCCCATCTCTACTAAAAATTACAAAAATTAGCTGGGCGTGGTGGTGCGTGCCTGTAATCCCAGCTACTCAGGAGGCTGCAGCAGGAGAATTGTTTGAACCAGGGAGTTGGAGGTTGCAGTGACCCAAGATCACGCCACTGCACTCCAGCCTGGCAACAGAGCAAGACTCCCTCTTAAAAACAACAACAACAAAAAATCAACAATGGCTGACCCAAACCACAGAATACCACTCACTAATAAAAAAGAACAAACTAGCCGGGCACAGTGGCTCACGCCTGTAATCCCAGCACTTTGGGAGGCCGAGGCAGGCAGATCGCAAGGTCAAGAGATACAGACCATCCTAGCAAACATGGTGAAACCCCATCTCTACTAAAAATACAAAAATTAGTTGGGCGTGTTGGTGTGCACCTGTAATCCCAGCTACTCAGGAGGCTGAGGCAGGAGAATCACTGGAACCCAGGAGGCAGAGGTTGCAGTGAGTCCAGATCGCCCCACTGCATTCCAGCCTGGGTGAAAGAGCAATACTGTCTCAAAAAAAAAAGAAAAAGAAAAGAAAACAAAAGAAAAGAAAGAAAGAAAGAAAAAGAAACCATCCCCATGATCCAATCACCTTCTACCAGGCCCCACCTGCAGCATTGGGGATTACATTTCACTATGAGATTTGGGCGGGGACACAGGTCCAAAGTGTATCACATACAATATGATTCCATTTATGCAACATTCTGAAATGACAAAATTACGGCGATGGAGAACAGGTTAGTGGTTGCCAGCAGGTAGGGAGGGGAAAGGAGGGAAGGTGACTTGAGGCTCTAAAGGGGTAGCATGAGGGAGCCTCCCGGTGCTGGAGCAAAATCAAGATATATCTTGATTTGGGTGATGGTTGTAAGAATCCACACATGTGATAAACCTGCCTAGAACTACACACACACACAGACACACACACACACACACACGCACACAAATACATATAAAATGGGAAATCTAGGTAGGTTCTGTGACCCAGTCTCAATATCATGGTTGTGATATTGTACTGTAGCTATGTAACATGTCACATTGGGAGAAACTGAGGGAAGGGGACAAGGAGCTTCCTGCACACTTTTTGTTTGCATCATCCTTGAATCTATAATTATGTCAATGTTTTTAATTGAATTTCTCCTCAAGTTTTTTCCTTTATTGGAGGCTATTTAACCCCACTTGCAGCTGCAACATCTCAGCTGTTGCCCAGAGCAAGCGAAGTTCATTGGTACTTGGCCGACCCCAGATTGGAGTTATTGTAGCTAGTAGTTAGATAAAGCCAGCAATTAATCTGTAACTATCCTGTCTGCAGCTACATGATAGTCTCCCATACAGAGAATTCTACTCTTGGCATTTTTTGGTTTGTTTCTTGGGATTTTTTTTTTTTTTCTGAAGCATGGCCCTTTTATTAAATAGATCCATAAACACATTTTCCACTTTCATACACTTGCTAAGTTATGACCTAAAAGATTTTTATGACACATACATATAAATAAACAACAACCCCTCCCATTCTATGCCACATTTCTTTTTGAAGAATTATCCCATCTGTTATCCTATTTCTATAGCATGCCACCCATGAACCTGATTCAAAGGCCAAAATCCCACAAAATAAAGGTAGCATTTGGCTGATAATCCACTCCAAGCAAACAAAGACTTCTCTTGGGTCAGTAGAAGTTTTGGTCCTGTTTTTACCAAAAATCCTCTCATTCCCTAAAGACAGACTCTGTCTTTATGCAGTCGATTTGTCAAATACAAGGTGCCATGAATTGGGAGACATCTTGATTTCAAGCATGAAATATCAAGCATATTTCGATGAATGAGATACTCCAGCATGAAGAAAGCCTGTCTCCAAATCAGTGGGCTGCAGGAGGAGCACCACCCTCCAGATGGAGAAAGTATGACCCCTGCGTGTATTTGAAGAGCCATATACCCCTTAAGCCATTTAAAAAAAAAAAAAGTTTCATTCTTGATGATGTAATCCTCTCTACGAAAAATACAAAAATTAGCTGGGGGTGGCGGCCCATGCCTGTAATCCCAGCTACTCAGGAGGCTGCGGCAGGAGAATCCCAGGAAGCGGAGGTTGCAGTGAGCCGAGATCGTGCCACTACACTCCAGCCTGGGTGACAGAGCGAGACTCCATCTCAAAAAAAAAAAAACCCACAAGATCCGAACCAAGGTTTCCCTTCTGCACAATAAGAACGCGTGTGGGGAACGATTGTGTTGGTTCTTTGCTCTGTCCAGATGAGCTCATGAGAAAATTCTCAGCAAGAGCAGCGCCTAGGTGACGGTGGTGAGTCACCGGCAGAGGCCTGACTCCATCACAAGGCTGGGGACGGCGTTCCCGGCATGGAGTGTCAGCTACTTCCTGCCTGAGTCAGGCGCAGGCCCCGAGGGCGGCTCCGCGGAGGGAACTGGCACCTTCTCCACACACCTCCTTCGCTGAGTCACAGACAAGCTATGCAGAGAAATCTACCGGAGCCACAGCAAGGCTCTGGACAGAGGAGGGAGAAGGGAGCAGCTTCCAGAGGCCACATAGGTTTGTCGCCATGACAACAGAGGGGAGGGGCCGTGACAAGGCCCCCAAGTGCTGAAGGGTCATTGAGTCTTAAGCAAAGAGCAAGAAGCATCAGCCTCAAGGGGCAATCAACCCAGAGTCGCCTAACCACAGACCCCAAAAGTCCCCTAGTGGACACCACCCAGTCCAGGAACAGATCAAATTCAGGAATATGTAAACTTGGGTGGGAAAAAAGACTTTTCCTCCACTAACCAGGAACTGATATTTAGCATTTTCATTATGAAGATAGGCAGCATACCACATGAGCAGCCTCTGTGTCGGTCACCAATAAAAATCATAATATATTCATGGCACATGATGGTTATTGCAGGTGTTTTTTTTTTTTTTTTTTTTTTTTTTAGACAGAGTCTGGCTCTGTCACCCAACCTGGAGTGCAGTGGTATCGTCACAGCTCACTGCAACCTCCACCACCCGGGCTCGAGGGATCCTCCCACCTCAGCCTCCAAGTAGCTGGGACTATAGGTGTGTGCCACCACACCCAGCTAATTCTTTTTAGATGGGGTCTCACTATGTTGCCCTGGCTAGTCTCAGACTCCTGGGCTTAAGCAATCCTCCTACATCGGCCTCCCAAAGTGCTGGGGTTACAGGCATGAGCCACCACACCCAGCCTGTTGCAGATGTCTCAAAAGAGTATTTACCCTTCATCTCTGCTGTGAAACTACCGTTGTTTTCAGACTTGCCACTACTGAATGCATTATAAAGTGGCACAGATATTTCTACATCATAAATGTTTATGTTTGGCATTTTGATATCAGTATTTCAATAGTTCTCTCCTTCGTAATCCAAAGTGTGCTATTTTTCAAATGTAAACATTATTCTAAGAAGGGGCTCAGGATCAACCCTGGAGGATCAGAGGGGCTACAGCACACACAAAAAAGCTACAGGACACTGTATTAGTGTGCTGAGGACGTCGCAACAAGGTACTTCAGACGAGGGGACTTACACAACAGTTTTTTAATTTTTTTTTTAGAGATAGGATCTCGCTCTGTCACCTAGGCTGGAGTGCAGTGGTGCGAGCATAGCCCACTGCAGCCTCAACCTCCTGGGCTCAAGCGTCTTCCCCTTCAGCCTTGCAAGTAACTGGGACCACAAGTAAGTGCCAACGGGCTCAGCTATGTTATTTTTTGTAGAGACAGGTCTCCCTATGCTGCCCAGGCTGCTCTCATTCTCCTGGGCTCAAGTGATCCTCCTGCCTCGGCTTCCCAAAGTGTTGAGATTACGGGAATGAGCTGTCGCACCAGCCCGCAACAGAAATTTATTTTCTCCTGATTCTGGAAGCTGGGAGTCCAAGACCAAGGTGTTGGCAGGACTGGGTCCTTCTGAGGCTGTGGGAAGGATCTATCCAGGCGTCTGTCCTTGACCTGTAGTCAGCTGTCTTCACTCTCTCTTCTCATCACCTTCTCTCTGCATGTGCCTGTCTCCAAATTTCCCTTTTTTATAAGGACATCAGCCATACTGGATTAAGGCCCATCCTAATGACCTCATTTTAACTTGATCGCCTCTGGAAAGACTTTTCTCCAAATAAGGTCACACCCTGAGGTGCTGGCGAGTAGGACTCCAACGTGCTATTTTTGGCAGGGATGCAATTCAGTCCTTAACGTACTCCAGTCCAATCTCCATGCTTTCCTTAGAGGACCCTCAAGCCCAGAGTGACTGACAGAACTGTTAACAGAAGACAGGTTTCCCAACACACCACTCAAGGTTTGAAGGGCTTTATACACTGTAAAGGGCCATGCGATTGTAGGCCCTGGCGGAGCAGGCGTTCTCGGGAAGGCAAAGCTTTTCACCCACGGGTAGCAAGCTCTTTGGGCCCCAGAAGAGGAACGGGGAAAACTCCAGGCTTCCTTTTTGTTTTACTTTTGGTCGGCAGCTGCTTCTAGTCACATCTCTAATTTCACAGCCATCATGAGAATATGGATCACATCTGTGAGGTGGGCCCAGCAAACCCTGTCTCTACTAAAAATACAAAAAAATTAGCCATGCATGGTGGCAGATGCCTGTAATCCCAGCTACTTGGGAGGCTGAGACAGGAGAATTGCTTGAACCCGGGAGGCAGAGGTTGCCCTGGGCTGAAATCATGCCACTGCACTCCAGTCTGGGCAACAGAGTGAGGCTCCATCTCAAAAAAAAAAAAAAAAAAAAAAAAGCCTGCAATCTCAGCCCCATTCACTGCACAGGAGACGTGTGAACACTTTAGGAAAATGGGAAGTATTTTCTTTTCCTTTATTTTCCTCTATTTTCCTTTATTTTCCTCTGAGACTTTCTCTATAAATCAAGCCCTCAGGCCCATTGTCCAAATCTGAAATAGAGCCTGCCTCCTCCATCTGACCCTGTTCTCAAAAGACCTGAAATGAAATCTTCCCACGTAGCCCTTGGCATGCACAGATCCAGGATATGGAACAGGGTTGATGGAAACTCATGAAAGCACAGAGTGGCTGGGTGGGGCCCAGATTGACCTATTTCTTTTTTCTTTTTTTTTTTTTTTTTGAGACAGAGTCTCCCTCTGTCACCCAGGCTGGAGTTCAATGGCACGATCTGGGCTCACTGCAATCTCTGCCTCCCAGGTTCAAACAATTTTCCTGCCTCAGCCTCCCAAGTAGCTGGGACTACAGGCAGCCACCACCACGCCCAGCTAATTTTTGTATTTTTTAGTAGAGATGGGGTTCACCATGTTGGTCAGGCTGGTCTCAAACTCCTGACCTTAGGTGATCTGCCCGCCTCGGCCTCCCAAAGTGCTGGGATTACAGGCGTGAGCCACCATGCCCAGCCAGATTGACCTATTCAACACGTTCGCCAGAATCCATAAATCCAAGGCACCATTCAGGGTTTAGTTAAGAAACCCAATGTCCTAATGGGGCAATTGGAATGATCACCCTCTCTAGACAGCCTGGAGTCAAGGGAGGGACATGGGAGACAATTACCTGCAAGTCCTAAGGGACAGGAGGGACATTTATCATCTCCCAGCACTGCCTTCATCAGCCATTCACCAAACCAGATAGTTACAGCCCCTGTCCATGAACTCGGGGTGCTTTGCACTTGTTCATAACCTACAACATACATCATAATGGCAAGTAAGCACGTATGTAATGCTTCACATCTGCCCTCCCTGCTGGATGGCGGCCACCTTTGGGGCAGGGGCAACTGTCTATCCCACCCTCTGCTCTATCCTTAGTGCACAGATTCCCACACATGGTAGAGATTGGTAAACATTCCCTAAGTAAATAGGTACCTGCCTCTCCTACTTCCACACCCACCCTCTGATAGCCTATTGCCCTTTTGCAATACTTCTTCCCATTCAAGGTTGAACTACGATTCATTTCAATTTAGCTGTAAAAATATAAATACATGCCCACAGTGTGGGGAAGAAAGCACACACAGATACCCACAGGTACCTTCCACCCACAGGAGAAGGTGCTGTGGCTATTTGGGGTCACAGTATCCTGTTACCTTTATTGAACATTCACTTTTTATCAAAGGTCTGATGTACACTGCCTCATTTATTCTACACAACCTTAGTTAGAGACTCATAGGCTTGGGGCTTGAACATCTTGTCCAAGATCACATACCTAGAGAGTACTGAACCAGGACTGGAGCTAAAAGAGGTCTGATTCAAACACTGGGCTTCATCACCTCCGTGTGCTGTCTGCCCGGAAGTGGCTTCATTACTCTCAAAGAATTCAGCTTCCCAGCCCTTCCGCGAGCACTGCTACCAGGCTCTTCATCCTGCCATTCAATAGACACATCTGAAGTTTGACTTCCTGCCTCTTGGCTCCCACAACCCCAGGAGGCAGCTGTCAGAGTCCTTCAGTGGCTAAAGGAACGTAGCCTGGGCCTCCCAGGCATCACACACGCACCAGGAAATCGTAAATTAAAAGGTAACGCTCTTCGTCGGTTCTCGTCCTTACCTTATTAGAGGTGTTGGAACAAGGCTGACATTTACAGTGCACAGGAGCTTGGCTACTTCAGCAATCGCACGGACACTGGTGTTCCGGAAGAATCCATTTAAATGCTAAACACATTTTCTCTTGGCACTTGAAACCAGGTTCCAGACGGGGGAAGTGGTTGAATACTAATTACTTGTAGCAAGGACATTGGAACAGCATCTTTCACTTTTTTTCCCAATTTCAATAATCTGCTCCTGAATGCTTTTTACCCAAACCCACGTTTCAGAAAACAAGTTTAAGAACTGGGAAAATCTACAGTTAGGATGAAATGAATAAAAATGTCTTTCTTTCCTTCATTTATTTGGCAAATATTTAGTGGGTGCTTACTATCCCAGGCAGGGGGCTAGATCTTGGGGAGAGAGTGATGAGTCAAAACTGGCCCAGTTCCTACTCTCAAGGTGCTTAAGTCTAGTGAGAGGACGGGCATGAAGCAAATAATTACACCAATAAAGGTTAAACTGCAACTCTGGGTGTCCTACAAAGGAGGCATGTGGTCCGATGAGCGCAAGTCATAGGGCCTAATCTAGCCCGGACAGCGGGAAGACTCCTTGGCGCCATGACACCATCTGATGCATTAGAAACCACCTGGTAAAGAGGGGACCAGACCCTAACTAGCCAGAGGGAACAGCAAGACAAAGGTGTTACATGGGAGGGAGTGTGCAAAAACAAGAGTTCAAGAAAGCCTCTGTGGCCGAGGAGTGTGGGTGAGCGGAGGCTAGAGAGACGGGCAAGAACCAGATGCCCCAGGACCCAGTGAGCTGTGGTTCGACATGTGTCATTAAACTCAAGAGCAACAGGAAACCATTGAAGGGCTTTTAAACCTTGCATGACACAATCAGTTACCTCAAAAATATTCCTCTAGTTTCGTGGTAGAAGAATGAGTAATATTAGGTAACTTTTACTTCTCATATGAAATGGGAAAAAGAGGGCAACATTATCTCCATGAGAGATTTGTGGAGAGGAAAAGCAACTGGTTCTGGGTCGTAGCTCGCCAGAAGGTAGAGCACAGGATTCTTGTCCCATGTTCCCAAGTCTCTAAACACCCATTTTCTTTTGTTGTTGTCGTTGTTTTGTTTGTTCGTTTGTTTGTTTTTGAGATGGAGTTTTGCTCTTGTTGCCCAGGCTGGAGTACAATGGCACAATCTCGGCTCACTGCAACCTCCGCCTCCCGGGTTCAAGCAATTCTCTTGCCTCAGCCTCCCAAGTGGCTGGGACTACACGTGCACACCACCACACCCAGCTAATTTTTGTATTTTTAGTAGAGAGGGAGGTCTCACCATGTTGGCCAGGCTGGTCTCAAACTCCTGACCTCAGGTGATCCACCTGCCTCAGCCTCCCAAAGTGCTGGGATTACAAGCGTGAGCCACTACACCTGGCCCCATTTTCAAAATAAATAGATAAAAATGTGTCAGATAGAGTCACATCATATGGCCCTCTTCATTTATGCATTCTGACATGCTGACTTCTGAAGTTGTCCAGGTACAAAATGACTCAGTCAGTGACCAGAAATATGAGCCATTTAATGTCTACCCCTGGGAAGAGTTAAGTCTTACTGCCTCCTCTCTCCACACGCTAAACCAATTTCTCCTCCCATTTCTCCACCCTAAGTCATTTCCACCTTCCTAATGGCAACGTCTTACCTATGGCAAAGTCTAAATTCCCTGCATTTTCCCCATGGCCTCATCACACAGATAAAACAGACCCTGGAATCTGGAAAAGGGAAAAAAAATATATGTATGTGTTGCTCCGTAAGACAAGACTAAATCGTCCTGTCCAGGTGCAGTGGTGCATACCTGTAGTCCTGGCTGCTCAGGAGGCTGAGACAAGAGGATTGCTTGGGGCCAGGAGTTCAAGACCAGCCTGGGCAACATAGCAGGACAACCATCTCTAAAAATAAATACGTACATAAATCATCCTAGATCACTGAGTCTATAATTCAGTCTTAAATTTGTTTAGGAAAAGTTATTTATGTTCTTGGTATCTCAGTATCTTCATCTAACAGCTGAAAAAAAAAAAACGTAAAATAATCTGCTTGGGCATATTGGGAAGTAAAAATATAGTGAAGAATTGCCATTCAGGGAAGATGAAGACCCAGGGAGGAGAGGCCATGTTCAGAACTACTTTTTTAAAAAGCAATTGTCATTTCTACATATTAGCGGTAAATAATTAAACAATGAATTTTTAAAAATCTTTAACCTCTTTTTTTTTTTTTTTGAGACCGGATCTCACTCTTGTCTCCCAGGCTGGAGTACAGTGGTATGATCTCAGCTTACTGCAGCCTCGACTTCCTGGGCTCAGGTGATCCTCCCACCTCAGTCTCCCAAATAGCTGGGACTACAGGCATGCACCACCATGCTCAGCTAGTTTTTCATATTTTTAGTAAAGACTGGGTTACGCCAAGTTGCCCAGGCTGGTTTCGAACTCCTGGGCTCAAGCAATTGGCCTGTCTCAGCCTCTCAAAGTGCTGGGATTACAGGCATGAGCCACCTCACCCAGCCTCTTTAACCCTTTATGTTTGAATTTTGTGAATGTAGGATCCAGTACAAAAAAAAAGTTATTAACTAGTCTTTTTTATTAAATATATTTATATAATTTCTATTTATTTATTTATTTGGAGACAGACTATCATTCTGTCACCCAGGCTGGAGTGCAATGGCACAATCTCGGCTCACTGCAACCTCCACCTCCTGGGTTCAAGTGATTCTCCTGCCTCAGCCTCCTGAGTAGCTGGGATTACAGGTGCACGCAAATATCTCTGGCTAATTTTTGTATTTTTAGTAGAGATGGGGTTTTTCCACGTTGGCCAGGCTGGTCTCAAACTCCTGACCTCAAGTGCTGGGATTACAGGCATGAGCCACCGTGCCCAGCCTTATATAATTTTTATAATAGTATAGAAAAGCACCCCCAAAAAGGTTCCTAGCACGAGGCATAATAGCAGCCACTTGAATAAAAAACCCTCTACACAATCTCCAAAAAGAAGTTTATCAAGAAGTACAAATAAGACACACATGCTTTCAGCATTACTGGGATACAGAGTAACTTCAAATGATGCCAAGAATTCCACACCTAATCTCAACATAACCACCTTGGGGGCTCTGCCTGTGGCTTCCAGACCATGGAAGTGGCGTGAGGGAGGGGAGACAGGAAAATCCTTGAAAAGTAGGGGACATGAGAACTGCTCCGTCGCACAGGGCCCCATGCTCAGGACACTACACGTGGTTTAACACTGTCATTGCCATGCCAGCTTGAAATTCTTAGTAATTTGATTTTTTTTTTTTTTTTTGAGATAGAGTCTCGCTCTGTCACCCATGCTGGAGTGCAGTGGCACCATCTCGGCTCACTGCAAGCTCCACCTCCCAGGTTCAAGCGATTCTCCTGCTTCAGCCTCCCGAGTAGCTGGGACTACAGGCGCCCGCCACCATGCCTGGCTAATTTTTGTATTTTTTGTAGAGACGGGGTTTTGCCATGTTGGCCAGGCTGGTCTCGAACTCCTGACTTCAGGTGATCTGCCCACCTCGGCCTCTCAAAGTGCTGAGATTACAGGCATGAGCCACCGCGCCCGGCCAGTAATTTGATCTTTGAACTGATGCTTGAGAAGTGAAGCTTGCTGCCATGATGGCTGGGAACTCAGCAAGTGAGTAGAAGGGGCTGAAAGGAAGCGTGCTATGTCTACAAATGGGTAAGTAAGGACACTGACAGCCCCCGAGAGACCGCACTTTCTGTTTGACCCAGAACTTGCCCTGACTGCAGAAAGAAGGCAATGACGTTCTAAGAAACGCTAACCACCAAGGAGCCTCATCCTGACCTCGTACTTCCCTGTATTAGCCAAGTACACATGCTGAAGTGAGGAAAGGGAAAGCCAGTGAGACCCACAGTTCCTTCTCCTTTCAGACCTTCCTCACTCATGAGTGCGTACATCCAGGGTAGCCAGCACTGGCAGAACATGAGCGTATCAAGCGGTGAATAAAAGCAGTCGAGTTTGTTTTGTACAATATTTCCACTGTTCTCATAAGAACAAGATACATATGCCTGTACAAGCTGGGAAATACCAATTGTGTGATTGTGGTGAATCGTCTTATGAGTTAAATGCTCTTATGTTTGCATGTAAAATTGTCACTGCACAATATAAGGATGAACTGTAGAATTCATGCTAATAACTTAAATGTTTATTTATTTTGAATAACATTAAATAGCAAATTTTAAAAAACAACACGACAAGAGAAAAAAGGTGAAAGATTTATAATATAGCACCTCTAAATTCTGCTTTTTATTTTTCACATAGTCCCCAAATTCTGCAGACAATCTTGCGTTATGGTGTCAATGCTGTGAGCCAGCATCCTCCCTGTGAGAATAATGGAGGCAAGGCCTGCTTCACACGCATGAGACCAAGGCCATCATGCGGGGCCCCAGGTTTGGCAGGACCCCTTGCCCTTTGTTTGGGTTAATGCTCTGCTGTTGCTGTTTTGAAATACTGAATAAATTTTGAAAATGGAGTCCCACATTGTACTTGGACTCTGCAAAATATGTGGACAGTCCTGGGTGAAAGAAGAACATTTGCACTGTATTAGAATTGGAGATCTCAATATGAATGTATATTTTTAATAATACAACCATATAAAGATATAGATACACACACATACGTATTATGGTTATTGTATCGTTTTATTTATGCATATGTGAACACACACACATATTTATCCTAGCTCTGGCCACTGAAACACCCTAGAAGCAATGACACCCACTGGCAATAACACAACTACAACCAGATCTAGGACAGAGGGCTTGTTAGAGACATCGACAGTCTTAGAGCTGAGACAGGGAAGGCACAAGATGAGCCTGGAGTACTGTACAGGCCTAGAAATCAACAACATCCTCAAAGCAGAAGCGGACAGCATGCCGAAGGACACAGGAACCAGCCTGAAGATGCTCCTATGACCCAAATCTGGGACAATTTGAGTGTCAAAATAAATAAGGACAGTATGGATTGTAACTCATTAAATATAATAGGAATCCATGAATCCACAAAATAAACAGTCTCAAGAGTAGTGGCTCATGCCTGTAATCCCAACACTTTGAGAGGCCGAGGCAGGAGGATCACTTGAGCCCAGGAGTTTGAGACCAGCCTGGGCAACATAGTAAGGCCTTGTCTCTACAAAAAAATTTAAAATTAACCAGGCACGGGGCACAAGCCTACAGTCCTAGCTACTCAGGAGGCTAAGGCAGGAGGATTGCTTGAGTGCAGGAGGTCAAGGCTGCAGTGAGCTATGATCATGCCACTGCACTCCCACCTACGTAACAGAACTAGACCCAGTCTCTAAAAAATGATAATAATAAATAGAAAAACAAAAAAAAAAAAATGAAAGACAAGAGAAGTCTCCTCCTGACAGCAGAATCCTGAATGATAAACACAGAAGGAGGGGTGGAGCTGGAAAATCATGTTTCGGCAATCATTATAGCAAAGATTGGTTGAGACAAGAATCATCAATGAAAGCTAAAATTAAAAGGAAATTTGGATGAGGAGTAGGATGTCTTCATGGCCTCAGCGTTTCCCCACAGACTGCTTATTAGCTCCAAGGGAGAAAATAGTAAATATACGGTGGAAAAACTGAACAATACCTTGGGCAGGTGGTCAAAATTATTACCCGCAAGAGGCAGGTGGGGTGACAGGCCTTCATAGGTGATACCCCAAGAGACACAACATGACTTCCATAATATTCTAGCCAGGGATCTATAGCCTAAACATAATAATGGGGAAACATGAGACAAAATCAAATTGAGAAACATTTGATAAAGTAAACTGACTTGTATTCTTCAAAACTGTCAATATCATGAAAAACAAAAAGCTTAAGAAACTATGTCAAATTAGATGAGGCACGGTGGCTCATGCCTGTAATCCCAGCACTTTGGGAGGCCGAGGCAGGCAGATTACATGAGGCCAGGAGTTTGAGACCAGCCTGGCCAACATGGTGAAACCCCGTCTCTACTAAAAATACAAAAATTAGCCGGGCGTGGTGGCACGTGCCTGCAGTCCCAGCTACTCGGGAGGCTGAGGCAGGAGAATCTCTTGAACCCAGGAGGCAGAGGTTGCAGTGAGCTAAGATTGCGCCACTGCACTCCAGCCTGGGTGACAGAGTTAGATTCCGTCTCAGAAAAAAAAAAAAAAAAGAAAGAAAAAGAAAAAGAAACGATGCCAAATTAAAGAAAACTAACACAAATTGACAACTAAATGCAGTAGGTGTCTCTGAACGACACCGTGTACCTCCAGGGAAACAATGCTAGAAAGGACATCATTAAGATGATCGATGACTTGGAAGATAGATAGACTACATTATATACAAGTATTCTATCAAGGTCAAATTTTCTGAATTTGATAACTGTACCATGGTTATATGAGAGACTCTCTTTGCCCTTACAAAACACACATTGAAATATAAAGGGGTAAAGGAGCCCAATTTATGCAATCTACTCCCAGATTATTATGGAAAAGATGGAAAATAAAAATAACATACACATATAGAGAGAGTGAAAAAGAAAGAGGGAAACAGAACAAGCGAATGTGGCAAAATGTTTTGTTAAATGTTGAAAAACATTTTGAGTAAAGGGAACAAGGGATTTCTCTTACTATTCTTACAGCCTTTCTTTAATTTGGAAATTATTTCAAAATAAAAAGTTAAAAAATCAAATACCTAAGAATAAATTGATAAAATATGTGTAAGACATCTACACAGAAGACATAAATATTAAAACAAACAAAAAACCCTAAATATATGAAGGAATAAGCCATATTCTTAGATTGAAAAAGTCAATATTGTAAAGCTATCAGTTCTTCCCAAAGTTACCTATAGAATTAATGTGATTTAAATTAAAATCCTAGCAAAATTTTCATGGAAATTAAAAAGCTTATTCTAGAATCAAATGGAAACCCAATGGGCCAAGAATAGCCAAGACAATCTTGAATGAGAACAGAATAAGATGACTTACTCTACCAGACGTCAAACTTGATTTTAAATCTACATTAAGGAAGTGTGATATTGGTGCAAGTTTAGATGAATATATAATGGAACATCTAGAAGCAGGCCCTCTAGATTAATGACAAAGATGGCACTCAAGTGCAATGGGAAAAGGCAACCTTCCAACGAGTGGTGCCAAGTCAATTCAATATGGAGAAAAAGTGACACCAAACCCTTGTCATCATTCACAAAGACCAATTCCAGGCAGGTTTTAGGTACAGCTAAAAGGCAAAACCACAAGGCTTCTCGAGAAGATAACTGTGGCCGGACACAGTGGCTCATGCCTGTAATCCTAGCACTTTGGGAGGCCAACGCCGGAGAATCACTTGAGGTCAGAAGTTCAAGACCAGC
Source organism: Hylobates moloch (assembly GCF_009828535.3). Lineage (NCBI taxonomy): Eukaryota > Metazoa > Chordata > Mammalia > Primates > Hylobatidae > Hylobates > Hylobates moloch. The sequence continues at coordinate 6,026,782 of NW_026652277.1, read as the reverse complement.
CTGGCCAACATGGCAAAACCTCATCTCTACTAAAAATACAAAACTTAGCCGGGCATGGTGGCACATGCCTGTAATACCAGCTACTCGGGAGGCCAAGGCACAAGAATCATTTAAGCCCAGGAGGCAGGGGTTGCAGTGAGCCGAGATCGCACCATTGCACTCCAACCTGGGTGACAGAGCAAGACTCTGTCTCAAAAAAAGAAGAAAATAACCATTATTAAGTTCTTGTCTCTCAGCTCCACACCCACACTTCTTGGTCCTGCTTTGTAATTCTGGGGCCAGGACTCTTCATTTCCCCCTTGCTGGTCAGCTTCCTGCTAGAATTTGTAATAGGAGCTGCTAGAAAGGGATGGAAATTCAGGAGGAGTGAAGTAGAGATGTCCTCTGCACTGTTACCATCACCTGGGCAGTGTTGGGAACAAGCCCCCCAAAATCTGGCCATAAACTGGCCCCAAAACTGGCCATAAACAAAATATCTGCAGCACTGTGACATGTTCATGATGGCCATAAAGCCCACGCTGGAAGGTTGTGGGTTTACCAGAATGAGGGCAAGGAACACCTGGCCCACCCAGGGCGGAAAACCACTTAAAGGCATTCTTAAGCCACAAACAATAGCATGAGTAATCTGTGCCTTAAGGACATGCTCCTGCTGCAGTTAACTAGCCCAACCTATTCCTTTAATTCGGCCCATCCCTTCATTTCCCATAAGGGATACTTTTAGTTAATTTAATATCTATAGAAACAATGCTAAGGACTGGCTTGCTGTAAATAAATACCTGGGTAAATCTCTGTTCGGGGCTCTCAACTCTGAAGGCTGTGAGACCCCTGATTTCCCACTTCACACCTCTATATTTCTGTGTGTGTGTCTTTAATTCCTCTAGCGCCGCTGGGTTAGGGTCTCCCCGACCAAGCTGGTCTCCTCAGGCCAGCATTTTGGTTCCAGCCTTCAGCTTCTTTCAACTCCCCTGGAACCAATCTCATTACAGCCCCTCAGGGCTATCAGCACTGCTGGACAGCAGCTCCCCCTTGGAAGTCTGAGTCTCCTCGCTGTGAGGGATCCCTTCTCTGAGCTACTAGGTTTTGATAACACCACCATCTTGCCATTGCTCCTCTAGTCTTTGAGGCAGTACCCATTTCTGAAGCTATTGTCTCTGTTACCTTAGGGCTTCTGTTTTGGTTTTCAGACCCTGAAACCTATGTGGCCATTTCTCTTTATTAGATTCTCTCCCTTGAAATTTATAGTGTAATTTCTGTTTTCCTAACTTGACCGTGACTGATACAATAACATACACGAATATCCTTATGGCCTTAGGGCAGGGAAAGGTTTCTTAAGCAGGACACAAAAAGCACTAACCATAAAGGGAATGGTTGATAAGTTAGATTACATTGAAAATATCCAAAGACAGCTTTGTTTTTTTTTGTTTTGGTTTGGTTTGTTTTGAGACAGAGTCTTGCTCTGTTGCCCAGGCTGGAGTGCACTGGCGCGATCTCTGCTCACTGCAGGCTCTGCCTCCCGGGTTCACGTCATTCTCCTGCCTCAGCCACTGGAGCAGCTGGGACTACAGGCGCCCCCCACCCCGCCCAGCTAATTTTTTGTATTTTTAGTAGAGATGGGGTTTCACCGTGTTAGCCAGGATGGTCTCGATCTCCTGACCTCGTGATCCGCCCGCCTCAGCCTCCCAAAGTGCTGGGACTACAAGCGTGAGCCACCGCGCCCGGCCGACAGCTTTGTTTTTACTTTTATTTTAGGTTTGTGGGTATATGTGCAGGTTTGTTACATAGGTAAACTCATGTCATGGGAGTTTGTTGTACAGATTATTTCATCGCCCAGGTATTAAGTCTAGTACCTAAGAGTTTTTTGTGGTTTTTTTTGTTTGTTTGTTTTTTGTTTTTGAGACAGAGTCTCACTCTGTCCCCAAGGCTGGAGTGTGCAGTGGCATGATCTCAGCTCACTGCAACCTCCGTGTCCCAAGTTCAAGTGATTCTCCTGCCTCAGCTTCCTGAGTATAGCTGGGACTACTGATGTGCGCCACAATGCCTGGCTAATTTTTGTATTTTTAGTAGAGATGGAGTTTCACCATGTTGGCCAGGCTGGTCTTGAATTCCTGACCTCAAGTGATCTGCCTGCCTCGGCCTCCCAAAGTGCTGGGATTACAGGTGTGAGCCACCACGCCTGGCCTAATTTTTGTATTTTTAATAGAGATGGGGTTTTACCATGTTGGCCAAGCTGGTCTCAAACTCCCAACCTCAGGTGATTTGCCCACCTCAGCCTCCCAAAGTGCTGGGATTATAGGTGTGAGCCACTGCGCCCAGCCCCAAATAGTTATCTTTTCTGCTCCTTTCCCTCCTCCCACTCTCCTCTGTCGAGAAGGCCCCAGTGTCTGCAGTTCCCTTCTTTGTGTCCATGCATTCTCATCATTTTAGTTCCCATTTGTAAGTGAGAACATGCGGTATTTGGTTTTCTGTTCCTGCATTAGTTTGCTAAGGATAATAGTCTCCAGCTCCATCTATGTTCCTGCAAAAGACATGATCTCATTCCAAAGACAGCTTTTAAGCGATTAAAAGGCAAGTGACAGATTAGAAAAAGCCATTTGCTACTCATTTAACAACAAAAGAAAGAACTTGCATCCAGAAAACATCCTACAAATAAGGGCAGTTTTTAAAAATTCAGTTTTAAAAAATGAGCAAGACTTCAAAATGTACTTCACAAAAGATGGTATCCAAATGTCTAGTAAACATGTGAAAAGACACTCAACCTCGTTTGTCATAGATGGAATGCAAATTAAAATCGTGAAGAGATACCACCACTACATACCATCAGATAAGCTGAAATTAGAAAGACTGGTGGTACCAAGTGATGGTGAAGATGCAGGGAACTGACCTCTTGTCCACTACAGGTGGGAAGATAAATTAGTGCCACTGTTTAGGAAAGTTGTTCAGCACTAGCTACCAAAATTGAACACATGCCTACCACCTCCCATTTACATACCCAATGTAATCTCACTCCCATTTACATATCCAATGAAATGACTGCCCTTTTTCAGTGGAAGATGTGTGCAAGAATCATAATAGCAAAAAAACTGGAAAAACACACATGACCAAATACAGTAGAATGGAAAATAAACTGTAGTATATTCATACAATAAAATACTATACAGAAATAAGAATCGATCGCTACCTAATGAAACAGGAAGTATGAATTTCAGAATTTAATGTTGAGGAAAATAAAGTCACTGAAAGTATATTCATACAGTGTGATTTATGTAAAGTTTAAAGTAAAACAAACAGGCGAAAGGAAACTATAGCACTTGGGGATACATGCTTAGATGGTAAAACTATAAAAAGAAGCAGAGAAGCCACTACCACATATATCAGGATGGTGGTTACTTCCAGGGACAGAAAGCGGGTGGCAATTAAAAGAGGGTATGAAGGAGCCTTCTGGATGCTGGCAATGTTTGAATTTTTTTTTTTTTTTTTTTTTTTTTTTTGAGACGGAGTCTTGCTCTGTGCCCCAGGCTGGAGTGCAGTGGCACAATCTCGGCTCACTGCAAGCTCTGCCTCCCGGGTTCACGCTGTTCTCCTGCCTCAGCCTCTCTGAGTAGCTGGGACTACAGGCGCCCACCACCACGCCCAGTTAATTTTTTGTATTTTTAGTAGAGACGGGGTTTCACCATGTTAGCCAGGATGGTCTTGATCTCCTGACCTCATGATCCGCCTGCCTCGGCCTCCCAAAGTGCTGGGATTACAACCGTGAGCCACCGCGCCCGGCCAATGTTTGAATTTTTTAACCTCATTGTATACATCTTTGTTTGGCAATAAATTATAGAACCATACTTTATATTTTCCATGCTTTTTTTCATGTATATTGTACTTCACCATAAAAAGGTTACAATGTAGACCATAATACACATTTCTTAGGATGACCATTAGAATTAGAATTAAATGAGCCAGGGTGTACAGAAGGCTTTGCTGAGTGCCTGCCATTCAGCCAGCACTCATCACATAATGGATATTATTATCTGATGTTCCACTACTGAGCAATGAAAATAACTATTAATGCTGGGCTAGGAGACAGCAAACTCTAATGAGAGGACTTAAAATTGTTTCTAGTGTATTCTCAAAAATCGCAGGTAGAGGCTGGAGGTAAGATTTAAGTGTGTTTGCCACAGGTAAATGCCAGGAGACAAGGTGACTACCACAATGCTTGGCACATGAGAGTCACTCAATAATTACTAGAAATATGGATGGAAGGATGGATGGATGGATGGATGAGCAGATGGATGGGTAGGTGGATGGATGAATGGAATTATGGGCTGATGAACAAATGGATGGATGAGTGGATGGATTTATGAATGGATCGATGGGTGGATGGATGGATGAGTAGATGGATGGGTGGATGGGTAAGCAGATGAATGGATGAGTTGGTGAATGGATGGATGGATGGGTGGATGGGTGGATGAGTAGATGGATGGATGTAGATGGATGGATGGATGGATGGATGGATGGATGGATGGATGGATGGACGGATGGATGGTTGGGTGGATGGATGGATAGATGAATGGATGGGATGAATGAATAAATTGATGGGTGGGTGGGTGGATGGATGGATGGATGTAGATGGATAGATGGTTGGATAGATGGATAGATGGATGGGATGAATGAATAAATGGATGGGTGGGTGGATTGGATGGATGGATATAGATGGATGGATGGATGAATGAATGAATGGGTGGGTGGATGAGTGTATGGATGGATGAGTGTATGGATAGATGAACTGAAACAAGAGTGGTTTTGATGAAAATCTTGCAACCCCAAGGGTGTAAATACTTCCTCCATGCAGTTTTCTCTCTGCCCGGAGCTAAACACAACACCATATATGATACAGTGCAATTTTAGGCTTTGTGGTAACAGGAAAGTTGGCGGCCATTTTTTGTAGGCCTTTCCATGGTCATTCCTGGCTGTTTACTGGCCAGGGGAAAGAATTGTGTCAGCCTGGATCTCTAACCCACCACCAAGTGGGAAGAGAGTTTATTTCACCTACGAATTTAATGTTCTGCCAAGGCCATCAATCCAGGCTGTGGGCAAAGCATGAGAGTAATTTTTCCACTCAGACAATCCCCTACAGGGAGCAGAGGCTAAGTTAATGAACATCCAGTGGATATTCAAACAGGAAGAGAAGACACTAGGCTAAGAGCATGTTTTCCTAAGACAGCCTAAAATGACAATCAGTCATCCGAAATGAGGACCACTGAGGCCACAATTTCCAGTCCAGTATTATGTTTAATTGCAGACTTCAGAGTGTTGTTCATTCAAGGGAAACATCCCTAAATTCACCACGTGGTCCCTATGGTCTACTTAGTATGGCCTGTCTGGTCCTTAGCACTAGAAACAGAGAAGTCCACTAACTGCACAGGCACATGCTCCTGCCGTATGGCAGAGGCCTTGTGCATTTCTGTCTTTTTTATTCCTGTTATAAAGCAGGACATGCCTGCTCATAAAATCTGAATGTCTCCATGATCCCTTCACCCCTCTTCCCCAATCTGAAACTCTCTTATAGTAACACAATTAAGAGTTGGGTCCGTTTCCTTCCAGACTTTTTTCTTTATGTGCACACGCACATTTCTTTTTCAAAAAATAAATAAATAAGGTCAAAATATATATGCTGCTCAGTAGCCTGCTTTTCTTACTCAGTGCTTATCATAAAGAAATTTCTGTCGATGTACTTTGAACTCTACTTCCTTCTTATGGATGGTTGCATAGTAAAGCAGGCCCTCTGCTTCTACCCGCCAGTCCCTTCCTCATTTTGGAGTGTTCATGCCTGGGCTTAGGTGAGCTTTTGCTTTAGGTGTCGACCCCTATAACTCTCCTCTGAGACCTGTCCTTGGGCTCCAAGAGCCATTGTGCTAGGAGGGGCTGAAGGATTACGAACACCTGGCTCCTTGTCTCCAGTGGGTGTAATCTACACTCCAGAGTCCCACATGGGGATCAGGTGGGTGCCAGACCCGATCTGAAATCACATCCTGCCTTGTTCCTTCCACCTCCCTCCCCAGCTTCCCTACTCCTTCACGAGGTTGTCCTAGGAACTCTTCCATAATAAATCCCATACACAGGAACCCTCATTGCAGGGTGTGTCTAGGGAAGGTGACCCACAGCATGCAATACTCCATGGCACAGGACATGTCATCATTTACCTAACCAATCTCCTATTAGTGGACTGTAGTGTTGTCTCCAATTTTTCCCATCACAGACCATTCTGGACACAGGCTAGCACGCTAACCCCACAACAGGGTCCTCAACTGCCCTCCATCCTGGCCACTCTTACAGGTCCCTTCCATGGTCGAGTCACCTGTCTGACCTCCCATCGTCATGATTTAAAAAGAAGAACGTAAACATGGCTGCAAGGAACCCACCACCTTTATTAGTGACCGTGAATATAAATGACTCAGTGTGCTTGTTTATTTTTCCCAGAGTTGAGTTAGCATCAAAAAGTTCAGCCCACACAACTTCTTGAACCCCCTTGAGCTCAGACTCCCAGGTAATCAGTGGTTGTTGTCACACAGCCTAGATACAATAGGCTGGAACCTGCTGGTGTATTTTCAGATCCATGACTGAGAAAGCGTTCTTTGTATGAGAATCTGGGGTCTCACACAGCAGTGCCTGTCTCTTCCCAACTCCTCGGATGGCCCCAACTAAAGATGAAATTGCGATGATGGAAAAACTTCATTTATGATGCTGCTGTTGGGAACGAATTGTGAGGCCAGTGAAAGGAAAAGAAAGAAAAAAAAAATTTTTAATATGATGCTGCTGTGATGTTTCCTGGGAATTTTAGAAAAGAAAGAGCTCTAAGTAGGTTGAATATTTCTTTTTGAAACGTGAAGCTAAGATATATAGAAATCTATTTGGAATGCTTTTGTCTAGGAAACCTCTGAAAATAAGCACAACTCTCGCTCTCTGGGGAAGCAGCAGAGTGGAGTCTCCCTTCGCACCGTTCCCTTTGCACAGAACCCACCACAGCAATCATCTGAATCCTTTCTTCCTCCCATGGGTGGATTTGAACATCCTATCCAGGTCTGAAAGGCCCTCCCATCTCTGCCTACAGGTTTCTACTTACTGAATAGTTTCTACATGAAGTTTCAGGATTGCAAAATGCAGAAGCTTCGTCACGTTAAACACGCCTGGGAGGAGCCACGCCTCATTTTTAAAGCTTTCCAGGGCAATGAATGAAGTCAGACCACTGACAACAGCCACCTTGTGAAAAGAGAGGTGTGGTGGCTGCCATCTCCGTGCACATGGCAGCCTGGCTGGAGATGAAGTATGTGAAGAAGGCGTTACAGACCTGAATTTATTGGCACAACCCTGGGACCAGCTGGGGACCATGTAGAGCCTCGTCCCCTCCGGGCACTGTCATGCACATCCTTGGAAGAACAGACTCCACCCTTTTTACTTTTTCCATGAGGGATGACGAAACTGAAGGTAGGTTCGGTTACCTACACCCCCCAAGTCCTCGAGTGACCTGCCACTTCCTATCCCAAAACAAAATCCTGCTTAGTCCCTGGGAATTCATGTCCTCTGGTTTAGGAGTACTACATCAAGCCACCCAGGAAAGATTTAAACCTTCTCCAGAAAAGTACCAGTCCGGATGCTGAGAACAGAAGATAGAGTGGGTTCAAAGGGCACAGGCCCTAAACTCTCAGGGTTAGAAAGGAACCTAGAGATCAGACCGACGGGGCCGAGGCCGGAATGACTATTTTTCTGAGTTTACGTGGCTTATCCCAAACAGCTCATTAGTGGCAAGTCAGAGGCTGCAGCCTACGCCCCTTGTTCCTGGCCTGGGGCTCTTCCCGCTGAAGCACGCGGCAAATGCTATTAGAACCACGGCGAGCCCAGGAGGAACCGGGTGAATGTCAGGGCTGCCCTCCCACCCCGCCAACGCTCCCTTCCAGGATAACGATGATAGAATGCTGCTGTGACACGTCTCCCGCACACGGCGAGGCTGAAGAACTGAAGAGGAGGCAGCTGGGTACTTTTCCATCAGCTTCGTACCCCGCCTACCCAGTCCTCTTCTCTGAACCTGGACATTGGAGCTTCCCCAGCCCGACTGCTGTTGTTCAGAACACGGAGTTCCCGCTCACACCTTCACACAGCCAACGGCCCTGGCAAATTCTGTCCCATCAAGCACATCGTTTGTTTGGCCTGGCAGAGTTCTGGCTACTAAACAAACAAAACAGAAAAGTACACTCTATTCCTCCTGGGTGTACACAGTCAGATAAGGGAGACATATCCATTGAAGTACTCCTCCCCGAAAAGATATCTTGCATTTTTGCATTATTATGGATTAATTAAAAAACAAATGTATTAAATTTTGCTTCACTTACATGGGGACTAGAAAGAAAGAGAGGTTGGGCTGGTTGCGATGGCTCACGCCTGTAATCCCAGCACTTTGGGAGGCCAAGGCGGGCGGATCACCTGAGGTCAGGAGTTTGAGACCAGCCTGACCAACATGGAGAAACCCCGTCTCTACTAAAAACACAAAATTAGCTGGGCATGGTGGCATGTGCCTGTAATCCCAGCTACTCAGGAGGCTGAGGCAGGAGAATCGCTTGAACCCGGGAGGCAGAGGTTGCAGTGAGCTGAAATCAAGCCACTGTACTCCAGCCTGGGCAAGACTCCGTCTCAAAAAAAAAAAGAAGAAGAAGAAGAAGAAGAAAAGAAACAGAGATTGGCCAGGTCCAGTGGCTCACGCCTGTAACTCCAGCACTTTGGGAGACCGAGGTAGGCCGATCACTTGAGATCAGGAGTTCGAGACCAGCCTGGCCAATGTGGTGAAACCCTGTCTCTACTAAAAATACAAAAATTAGCCAGGCATGGTGGCACATGCCTGTAATCCCAGCTACTCGGGAGGCTGAGGCAGCAGAATCACTGGAACCCAGGAGTGGGAGGCTACAATGAGCTAAGATTGTGACACTGCACTCCAGCCTGGGTGACAGAGCGAGATTCTTTCTCAAAAACAAACAAACAAACAAAAAAATATATATATACTATATATATGTATATATATATATGAAAATAAAAAAATATCATAAGTCAAAGATGCAATTGAGAACACCTAACCTACCAAACATCATAGCTTAACCTGGCCTCTCTTAAACATACGGAGCACACTTACATTAGCCTATAGTTGGGTAAAATCATCAAAGTCTATCTTATAATAAAGTGTTGAATATCTCATGTAATATATTGAACATTGTACTGAAAGTGAAAAACAGAGTGGTTGTATGGGAACTCGAAGCACTCTTTCCACTTCTACGAAATGCGTATCTCTTTCGCATCATGGTAAAGTGGAAGTGTCATAAACTGACCCATCATCCATTGGAGACCTCTATATTTTACACAACTGACACTGACCTGGGAAATCCCCATAACCGCAGCATAAGGGAAGCTTCTCAGCGTCCCCAGCAGCTCAGGTTAACGTGGTCTCTCTCAGCCAGGTATCGTTAGGAGCCACTTGCCGCAGAGCCAGAAAGGTGAGGAAGCAGTACCAGTCCGGGCTCCTGAATGCTTGGTGCAGCCCCGGGTCCGCTCCTGGACGCCAGGGTCACCTCTCTGGGTATCCAGAGAATGCTCTGCCCTTCAGGGGGCTGCACTGGTGGCCCAGGGTCCCTTCCAGGTCCCTTCCAGGAATTCTACTCTTTAACTCCTAAACAGGAAGGAGTACATTGTGGATTAGATTGAGTGGATACCTCAGAAAGGGCTAAAGAGAGAAAAAAAAAAAAAAAAAAAGAGCCATCTGAAAGTACGTGGATGAAAAAGACCCTCCATTCCTCATCACCATTTTTATTTTTTATTTTTTTGAGACGGAGTCTCACTGTCGCCCAGGCTGGAGTGCAGTGGCACGATCTCGGCTCACTGCAACCTCTTCCTCTTGGGTTCAAGTGATCCTCCTGCCTCAGCCTCCCAAGTAGCTGGGACTACAGGTGTGCACCACCATGCCTGGCTAATTTTTGTATATTTTTTAGTAGAGATAGGATTTCGCCATGTTGGCTAGGCTGGTCTCAAACTCCTGACCTCAAGTGATCTGCCCACTTCGGCCTCCCAAAGTGCTGGGATTACAGGCGTGAGCCACCGTGCCCGGCCAGCGTATCACCTTTCAGTGAAGGCTTCCTGCACACTATGCTTTCTCTTGTCTAGGTGAAGTCCAAACTGCCCCCCATTCCTCATCCCCCGCCACCAGGCTATGACCGCATCTTTTTTTTTTTTTTCTTTCTCCTCTCTGCACCAGCAGCTGAGGCAGGAGAATGTTGAAATCAAAGGTGGTGGGAAGACATTTCTGAACTCATGTCACAGAACACACCTCCCCCGCTGGCACCCTGGCCTGGGACAAATCCAGCTCCTTTGGGGTACCACTTCCCTGACGCATGGCCAGTGACCTTAGCCAAGCGTGTCTGCGACCTGGCCTGGTAGCTCGTTCACCTCAAAGCAATTGCCCAATTTGTTAAATTTTCGGAGAGCACTTTAGTGGAGAGAGTAATTTGTTTTTCATCCTTCAAAAGGCAGCCGAGCTTATGAGAAGCCACCTAGGAAGAAGACTAACAGTCAAGCCTTTTCAAAAGGAGCAGTTACGATTTTATGATTTTTCATTACAAGGGCAATCGATGTAAACGTTCTCGTTGTAAAAGATCCAAATGTAGGCCGGGCGCGGTGGCTCATGCCTATAATCCCAGCACTTTGGGAGGCTGAGGCGTGTGGATCACAAGATCAGGAGTTCAAGACCAGCCTGGCCAAGATGATGAAACCCCGTCTTTACTAAAAATACAAAAAAATTAGCTGGGCGTGGTGGTGGGCACCTGTAATCCCAGCTACTTAGGAGGCTGAGGCAGAGAATTGCTTGAACCCAGGAGGTGGAGGTTGCAGTGAGCTGACATTGCGCCATTGCACTCCAGCCTGGGTGACAGAACGAGACTCTGTCTCAAAAAAAAAAAAAAAAAGATCCAAATATAAAAGTTTATGGAGTAAAACACAAAGGTCCTTTTATCATCCCTCTCCCCTACTTCTCCAAAACTATTTACCTCTATTAACAGTGTGCTATGTATCCTTCTAGTGTTTTTCTATGCACTGGCATATATACACATAGAGAGAGAGACATGAATGGAATTATATGATACAACAATATGTACTAGAGATATTTTCAAATCTCTGCATATATACGACCTCATTATTTTTAATTATCACATAGTTTTCCATAGTGTTATATTATATCTTTTAACCAATTCCATATTGATGGCCATTTGAGCTATATCAGATATTTTTATAATCACATATGGTTCTAAATGTGCGTATTATATATGTATCATTCTTCTATGTAAATAAGGCATTTCAATCATTTCTAAGTTTGTCCTTATTATAAATAACTTTCTTTATAAGCCTTTGTCTGCATGTATACCTTGGGAGAGATGTCTAGAAACTGAATCGATGAATCAAGAGAGATGAACTTGTTAAAATGAAACACTTACATGCTTAATTATCCAATTACTAATCCAAAAGTATACACTATTGTTAATCCCAAACTACATCAAAAGAAAAAAATCGCAAAGGAAACTTACAGAGAAAGTTCTGGGTCTCTATTACCAATTATACCATGAGTTTGGCATGAACCATCTCAGCCATTCTCAGATAAAATAGAGTTGGATGTAGCAGTCACAAAAGCCAAAAGTCTCTCCCATAAATACACCAGGATAACAACTTAAGCCAAAGAGTTTTACTTCTGTATTAGCCACTCCGTAGGTGCAGCGGGTTCTTGCAGCCAGTTACACAGATGGTGTAGACAAAGTGTCCAGGCTTTAAAGATGGACAGGCATGAATTTGAATCTATCCCTACAAATTGGAATTTATTCTCTCATAAGGCCTTTATTTTATTTTTTTTATTTTTTATTTTTATTTTTTGAGACAGAGTCTCACTCTGTCACCCAGGTTGGAGTGCAGCGGTGCAATCTTGGCTCACTGCCACTTCCACCTTCCGGGTTCAAGCGATTCTACTGCCTCAGCCTCCTGAGTAGCTGGGATTATACGCACTCGCCACCATGCCTGGCTAATTTTTGTATTTTTAGAGAGACAGAGTTTCACTATGTTGGTCACACTGGTCTTGAACTCCTGACCTCATGATCCACCCTCCTCGGCCTCCCAAAATGCTGGGATTACAGGCATGAGCCACTGCACCCGGCCAAGGCCTCTCTTATTTGTCTCTTTCCATCCCAATCTGACGCTGCCCTCCTCTCTGCGCACATCCCTGTTCTCCTACATTTAACTTTTCCTGCCTTAGCCACCAGATTCATCTTCCCCACACACCAATTCATCTCTCTCTTCTTGCGAGGCTTCCCAATGCTAACAGGAATAGTTCTGCTTCCAACTGAAATGTACAAGGTTATAACAAACCATCACATCCACAGCTACAACAACTGAAAAAAGAAAAAGGAAACTGGATAAGCTAACAAAGACATATTTTTCAAAAAGCTATTGGGGAACTATTAATTCAAAAAACTCTTGAGAGAGCAAGGACTCTTCCTGGGTGAATGGAGATGGGCACCATTCCCTGGAGATGACGGCTGAGTCTGGATGGGCAGGTGGGTGGCTGGTTCTGCCACAGACTAAGGGAGATGCAGGGACTTTTTGAAGATTCAATGAGATAAAAAGATATCAGTCTAGTACTCTCTTTCCACCCCATCCTTGCCTTCTGAATATCCAAAGTCTATTTACATTGATTTCAACTTGCGAAATATTTGAGCTGGAAAATATATTTTGGGTTTTCCTAGTTCAATGGTTTCAGCCTAGGCTGCAGATTAGAATAGCCTACAGAACCTCTAAAAATACCCATGGGGATGGGGGACAAAGCAGTATTCAAACCAATTAAAACAGAATCTCTGTGGGGTGAGGCTCAGACCTTAGCACTTGTGAAAGGTCACAAGATGAGTCTGGTGTGCAGCTAAATTAAGAAGCGCTGGCTTAGTTCAACCTACTCATACCATCCTGACTAAGACAGGTTTTAGTCCCTTAGTCCATCTGCCATTTGGGCTGGTTATAACAAGATTCCTGGGACTGGGTAATTTATTAAAACAAAAATGTATTTTCTCACAGTTCTGGAGGCTTGGAAGTCCAAGATCAAGGTGCCAGCATCCGGTGAGGGCCTTCCTGCTGTGTCCTCAGATCACAGAAGGTGGGAAAGGGGAAGAGAGAGCCAATCTCTCCATCAAGGCCCTTTATAGGGTGCCTAATCCCATTCACAAGGGAGGAGCCCTCAGGGCCTAAACACCTCTCAAAGACCCCACCTCTTTTTTTTTTTTTTTTGAGACCGAGTCTTGCTCTGTCACCCAGGCTGGAGTACAGTGGCGTGATCTCGGCTCACTGCAAGCTCCGCCTCCCGGGTTCATGCCATTCTCCTGCCTCAGCCTCCTGAGTAGCTAGGACTACGGGCGCCCGCCACCATGCCTGGCTAATTTTTTTTTGTATTTTTAGTAGAGACGGGGTTTCACCGTGTTAGCCAGGATGGTCTCCATCGCCTGACCTCGTGATCTACCAGCCTTGGCCTCCCAAAGTGCTGGGATTACAGGAGTGAGCCACAGCGCCTGGCCAACCCCGCCTCTTAATACTGTCACATTGGCAACACCTGAAATTTGGAGAAGACACATTCAAACCATAGCACATCTCTTATATTTTATGTGTTAAACTATTTTATATCATAGCCTTTTACCTCCTGAGGGCTCAGGCTATTTTTTGGGTCACCCTTGTCTCTTCCACAGCACCCAACGTAACACTTTCCCTGTAGTAGGAGTCCAGTAATAATTGTTTGTGAGGTGGTTGATGCAATATGCTCCCAGGAGATTTCGCCTTTAGAAATGCAGCATCAGGAACAAAATGCTTTTATAAATGTTCATATTTTTAAATTGTAAATTGGCAAATAATATTTATATATGGATAGGGTACAAAGTGTTGTTTAGATTTATGAATACAATGTGGAATAACTAAATCAAGCTAATTAACATATATATCACCTCAAATACTTATCATTTTTGTGGTGAGAATATTTAAAATTTACTCTCTTAGCAATTTTGAAATGTACATTATTTTCTAGAGTCACCATGCTGTACAATATCACACACACACACACACACACACACACACACACACACACAAATATTCCACCTGCCTGAGATTTTGTACCCTTTGACCATCAGCTACCCATTTCTCCCATACTCCAGCCTCTGTAAACACCATTCTTCTCTCTGCTTCTTTGAGTTGACTGTTTTGGATTCCACACATAAGTGAGGACATGCGGTATTTTTCTTTCTGTGCCTTGATTATTTAATGTATTTAAATGTTTTCCAATTCCATCCATGTTGTAGCAAATGACAAAGTTTATTTTTATGGTTGAATAGTACCCCATTTTGTATATATGCCGTATCTTCTCTATCCATTCATAAGTTGATGAACACTTATGTTGGTTCCATAACTTGGCTATTGTCAATAGTGCTCTGATGAACATGGAAGAGCACACATCTCTTCAACGCAGTGATTTCAAATATTTTCAGTAAATACCCAGAAGTGAGATTGCTGGATCATATATTAATAGTAATTCTATTTTCCATATTTTGAAGAACTTCTATACAATTTTTCATAGTGGCTGTACTAATTTACATTCCCACCAACAGTGTACAAGGGTTACCTTTTCTTTTCTTTTCTTTTTTTTTTTTTTTAATTGAGACAGAGTTTTGCTCTTGTTGACCAGGCTGGAGTGCAATGGCACAATCTCAGCTTACCACAACCGCCGCCTTCTGGGTTCAAGCGATTCTCCTGCCTCAGCCTCCTGAGTAGCTAGGATGACAGGCATGTGCCACCATGCCCGGCTAATTTTGTATTTTGTAGTAGAGACGGGGTTTCTCCATGTTGGTCAAGCTGGTCTCGAACTCCTGACTTCAGGTGATCTGCCTGCCTTGGCCTCCCAAAGTGCTGGGATTACAGGCATGAGCCACTGTTCCCGGCCTAAGGGTTTCCTTTTCTCCACATCCTCACCAACACTTGTTATCAGTTGTCTTTTTGACAATAGCCATTTTGACAGGTGTGAACTAAAAATCTCATTGTGGTTTTAATTTTCATTTTCCTAATCCACATGAATGCATTAATGATGCATTAATCAACATTAGTAATGTTGAACATATTTTTATGTATCTGTTGGCCATTTGCATGTCTTCTTTTGAGAAACATCTATTCAGATCCCCTGCCCTTTTTTTTTTTTTTGAGATGGAGTCTCGCTCTGTTGCCCAGGCTGGAATCCAGTGGCACAATCTCAGCTCACTGCAGCCTCTGCCTCCCAGGTTCAAGTGATTCTCATGCCTCAGCCTCCCGAGTAGCTGGGATTACAGACATGCGCCACCACGCCCAGCTAATTTTTGTATTTTTAGTAGAGACAGGGTTTCACTATGTTGGCCAGGCTTGTCCCAAACTCCTGACCTCAAGCCATCTGCCCACCTCCACCTCCCTCCCAAAGTGCTGGGATTACAGGCGTCCTTGCCCATTTTTAAATCAGATTATTTGCTTTCTTTCCGTAGAGTGGTTTGAGAAATGCATTTTGAAAAACCACACATTTAACACTTCAAAACAAGGAGAGAGAATAACATTTCCAAGCCAGCAAAATGAACAACTTTATATTGGCCCAGGAAAACTGGGGGTGAATATATTTCCAGGGAAATCACATCAATAGCAATGAAAGAAAAGGCCAGTTTTCATTCTCAAAAGGCCCTGCTCCACTGGGTCTCTTACCTTTTTGGAAACTGATTGACTTTTCTCTAATCAAGGTGAGTCCAGGAAAATAAAGGCATTGGCTTGATGGCCACTTGGCAACCATTGTTACCTGATTTACTGCCTGCTCTACCCATGATGACCTGCGTGATCTGGGGCAAATATTTTAACCTCCTACATTTTTAAACCTCTCAGCCTGAGTTTTTTCATGTATTAAATACGAAAAAATAAATAACCAGCTCATAAAGTGGTGGGGAAGATTTCATGCAATGCTGTAAGACTAAAACCCACAGCAGGTATTCTAATAGGACCCTTGTTTCTTCTTTGAGGCTATTGATTTATTCATTCCCTAGTAGGAAAATCAAGTTCATATGAGAGAGCCCTGTGGAGACGAGGAAGGGTTCCTTAGGAGGGGTCTGGAGGATACTCCATCACGGAAGTGGAATGGGACAGGGCTCTGGGCTGGCAGGGAGAGGGGAGCTGAGCTTTTCGCTTAATGAAGGGAGAGCTGAACTCTTGAACCGATTGGATGTATTTTTCCTTTGTTTGGCCTTGGCCTGAACTGGCCAAGAAGCAGTGGGCGGATGGATGTCACTGCCTATTTCCTCCCAGTTGTTTTTACAGGCCTACATTTTAGAAGGCTAATTGTTAGAGTCCTCATCTTTCTTCCCCACAAGAAGAGGGCTTTGTTCAACAATTAAATCAGGCTGTCTCAGAGGCAAAGCCTTTCCATTTTTGACCAAGGTTTGGCTCCAAACATAAAAGAAATATTGGCTCTATTTCATTTAGCTGACACTGTTTCCTCCCTCAGAGCCTGAACCGAAGTTTTCTACCCAAAAGAAACACTGGTCCCACCGTGACATATCCTAACATCCAAATACCAGGAGGTGAGATCCCTGGTAGCCAAGCCGAGAATGAAGACAGCCGTTTAGACATCTTGCTTCTGCTTCCAGTGAATGAAGGAAGCCAATGCTGCCCTTGGTTTACCTACATAATGGCCTTGGCCCTTCATCTGACTTTGGGACTTGTTGCATGTCCGGGTCTGGGCAACAGACCCACAGGGCAAGGGCGCCTCGCCAACCTCGGGTTAGGGATGCAAGCTGTTGCATCTCAGGTGGCTTCTTCGGCACCCAACTTGTAAAATGCACATTTTTCTCCAGCATTCTAGAGCTGCTGTCTAAAGCAATTGTTTATGGTGGGAATAGTAGACACTGGGGATTCCAAAAGCAGAGGAGAAGGCGTGGGAATCAAGGGCACTTAGTTCACTTCCGGGGAGACAGGATCATTACAAGTCCAAACTTCAGCATCATGCAATATACCCACGTAACAAACCTGCACATCTCCCCTCTGAATCTAAAATTTTAAAAATATTAATATATAAATAATAAATAAAACAGGCCGGGCGCGGTGGCTCATGCCTGTAATCTCAGCACTTGGGGAGGCCGAGGCGGGCGGATCACCCGAGGTCAGGAGTTCAAGACCAGCCTGACCAACATAGTGAAACCCCATCTCTACTAAAAAATTTTTTTTAATTAGCCAGGTGTGGCAGGCACCTGCAGTCCCAGCTACGCAGGAGGCTGAGGCAGGAAGAATCGCTTGAACCCAGGATGTGGAGGTTGCAGTGAGCCGAGATTGCACCACTGCACTCAATCCTGGTAAACAGAGTGAGATTCCATCTCAAAAAAATTAATAATAATAAAATAAATAAAAATAAAAATGTACATCAAGAAAAAAATAAATAAATCAAGTGATTGTTACCGGATTAAAGGGTTGTGTTCTGTGCTTTCAATCTGAGTGTAAACTGCTCTAGTCCTTTCTTTGGGAAATTCTGTCCAAATTTCCTTGTGCAAGTCACATGGCAAATTCACTGTGTAAACGGGAGACCCTCAGGAAGCCTGGGCCCAGCCGGGTGAATGGCCATCACCAGAAATCAACCCAGGGCACCCAGGCCATGGGGAGGAAGTGGGAGGCTGAAGGGGTTGTGTGGAGGGTCTTCAAGAAGAAGGAAGAGGAGGGGGCTTTCAGGAGGGAGAAGGAACTTGTCTTCTTATCAGTTAGTAGTAGCTGCCATATCCGGCATCCTAGAGCATTCTCCCTAATGCTACTTAGAGCTTCTGACACCTCCCAGGGCACTGCTTGCCCTCTCATTCCTTCCAGGTAAGTAGTTTTAACTGAAAAGAGAGCTACATCAGGCTGGTCTGAGTGCAGTGGTGCTTACAACTAATTGATCACAATTCATTACAGATTACTTTGTTCCTCTCCACTCCCATTGCTTCACTTGACTAGCCTTTAAAAATAAAAAATAAGGCTCACACTTGAAATCCCAGCATTTTGGGAGGCCAAGGTGAGCGGATCACTTGACCCCAGGAGTTTGAGACCAGCCTGGACAACGTGGAGCAACATGGAGCAGAAATTTAGTCTCTACTAAAAATACAAAAATTAGCTGGGTGTGGTGGTGCACACCTGTAGTCCCAGCTACAGGGGAGGCTGAGGAGGGAGGATCCCTTGAACCTAGGAAGTTGAGACTGCAGTGAGCCCTGATTGCACCACTGCACTCCAGCCTGGGTGACAGAGCCAGACCCTGTTTCAAAAATAATAATAATAATAATAATAATAATAATAAATCAAACAGGCCAGGTGCAGTAGCTCACGCCAGTAATCCTAGCACTTTGGGAGGCCAAGGCGGGCAGATCACAAGGTCAGGAGTTCGAGACCAGTCTGGCCAACATGGTGAAACCCCATCTCTACTAAAAATATAAAAATTAGCCAGGCATGGTGACGTATGCCTGTAATCCCACCTACTCGGGAGGCTGAGGCAGGAGAATTGCTTGAACTCAGGAGACAAAGGTTGCAGTGAGCTGAGATCGTGCCACTGCATTCCAGCCTGGGCAACAGAGCAAGACTCCGTCTCTAAATAAATAGAGAGCTAGACCACAAGTCGTTTAGTCCCAGCAGCTGTGACACCTGACCTTGCTTTCCCTCTGTGAGCCTCAGTTTCCCCGCCTGTAAAGTGGTGGAGTTTAAACTTGCAGATCTCGAAGGTGCCAGCTCAAGCCATCTGGGCTTCTAAGACTAAAAATCTCATTTTATGGTGAGTGTATGCTAGGAACTGTTTCTCTCATTCATCTCTTATAAAATGAACCCCTAGCTTTCAGCACAATCTTGGGCCATTAATAGGAACTCTCCCTCTAAATTATGAATGAACGAATGAACCTGATTTAACCCAGCCTTTCTCACTTTTACATAACACCCTCTGGGTGATGAGGGCATTTCCAGTCATCCAACTTGCCTATATCCTTAGCTGCCCTTTCCAGCTTCTCATCCCCCCCTAATCCTTTATGAGCTGTGGATTTAGAAGACCAAGAATTACTTGTCCAGGTCTAATCTGCTTGCAATAGAACTAATTTATTACCGTGTAAGAGAATAGCAACAGAATCTTAGCCCAGATTCTCTACTGAGCTAAGGTGTGCTTTGTTAAGAGGACCTGCTCCAGAGCACCTGCTAAATACAGCTTTTCTGGATGCTGCGCCCAAATTCTCAGGCCTGCCCCGAATTGGAATACAGTTAGTGTTTTCCTCAAAAAGAATGAGCAGCCAAGTTGGTCCAGAAAGACCACGGTCCCTCCAGAAATTCCCTTCCCCATGGGCTTCGCTAATATTCCTGTGGCCCATGGTGGTTAAGCTGCCTGGGAAACAGGAAGTTTGGTCTTCACTACATGGCTTTCACTTCGTGTTCCCTGTGTGTGTGGTACATTCTCAGCCCTGGCAAGCGAGTTGATGTCTGCTCTTCATTCGACATCCAAACAGCTGAGTCAAGGCCACGCTCTCCCCTCAATGGGATGAGGAAGAAATCGCTGACACCAGCTTCGGGTGCAGTGGCTCACACCTGTCACCCCAACACTGGAGAGGCTGTGGAAGGACTGCTTGAGCCCAGGACTTCGAGACTAGCCTGGGCAACAGAGTGAGGCCCCATTTCTACAAAAAATAAAAATATTAGCTGGGCGTGATAGTATGTACCTGTAGTCTCAGCTACTCGGGAGGCTGAGGTCGGAGGATTGCTTGAGCCCAGGAGTTCGAGACCAGCCTGGGCAACATAGTGAGGCCCTATCTCTACAAAAAATTAAAAAATTAGCTGGGCATGATGGCGCACGCTAAGTAATCCCAGCTATTTGGGAGGCTGAGGTGGGAGGATCGCTTGAACCCAGGAGTTGAAGGTTGCAATGAGCTATGATCGTGCCACTGCACTTCAGCCTTGGGTGACCCAGCAAGACGCTGTCTCAGAAAAAAAGAAAAGGAAAGAAATAGCTGACATATTGCACTCCTAAGGCCTGGCAGTTATAAAATGACAGAATAATAATTTCTCTCACACCTTCCCCACTCCATTTGAGGAGTTCTGCAAAGTTGAATTAGGGAAAGAGAACAGGCCCCAGAAGGAAAACGTCTCAGCCTCTATGGGGAGCATTGCAGGAAGCGGCTGCCTCCACTGACGGGACTAGGGTGACAGCACCCAGAGCCTGCCCGGGGCAGCGTCCCAGTTCCCTTCCCGGGGGAAGAAAGGGTGTCTCCAAAGCGAACACCGTGGGCTTCCTTTTCTTTCTTCCTCCTCTCTCTATGCTTGTCATTCCTGACTAACTTCATCCATGATGCCTTCTGGGATTTAATAACTAAGTAAAGATAACCTTGGTTGAGTTTCCTTCAAATCTCAGAACTGACAAAATATTCTCAATATGTTGTCCCAGGACCAGCCGCTTGGGATGTGCAGCAGTTCCATTTCCGAGGATTGCAACGCGGTTGTTAAAGGGATCTCTCTTTTTTTCTCTAATGAAACGCTCTCTGGAGCACTGGCTTTCTTCACAGCTCTCTTGGTTGTCTTGGAACTTGAAGGACCTGAGCATTCCTAGACAATCAATTAGACGTTAACTCTGGTAGGGTATTGCCAAGTCTTCCAGTATTTTTTTATCCCTACTACTTAGAACAGTGTCTTGCATATAACAGGCATTCAACAGATACTTGCTGGTATAGACAGCCTCCTCCAAGTCATATTATAAAAGTCTCACTGGAAAAACTAAAACGAGCTCCTTTGGGCTGGTCAGTAACTGAATCTGCTATAAAGTAAATTATAGAAATAAAATGTTTAGGCCGGGCATGGTGGCTCATGCCTGTAATCCCAACACTTTGAGAAGCTGAGGTGGGAGAATCACCTGAGGTCAAGAGTTCGAAACCAGCCTGGCCAAAATGGTGAAACCCCGTCTCCACTAAAAATACAAAAATTAGCTGGGTGTGGTAGTGTGCACCTGTAATTCCAGCTACCCGGGAAGCTGAGGCAGGAGAATCGCTTGAACCCAGGAGGTGGAGGCTGCAGTGAGCTGAGACCACACCATTGCACTCCAGCCTGGGCAACAGAGCGAGACTCCGTCTCAAAAAAAAAAAATAATGTTTACAGAACACTGCTTCAGGGCACTACGGTGGGAACAGTTTCATCCCACAGGTTCGCCTGCACACGTTAGAGACGGTGCATAATAGTTAAGGTGCATGAGGCAAACGAAGTGAGGACGTGACTGGGCTGCCGTCAGGGCGGAAAACGAGGGACCTGCTTCTGTAGATAGGGGTGACGGTGTGCCCTGGCCAGGCCCGTCCTGGGCAGGAATATTAAGTGTTAAATATTCTGAAGAGTGGGAGGCAAGGAGTTCATGGAAATCAGAGCTTGCACAGACTTAGTTCAGAGACTTAAGAACCCATCTACAAAGGAACGATCAGGAGTCCACAATCATATAAATAAATAACTGAATAAGTAAATAAATGGGGAGACAGAACAGATTTTCCTTATGAAAGAATTACAAATAAGTGTAAAAGGAATAAGGGAAATTGAAACTCACTATTAAGGGCCTGGTAAGGTAGCATATGCCTATAATCCCTGCACTTTGAGAGGCTGAGGTGGGAAGAATCACTTGAGGCCAGTTCAAGACCAGCCTGGGCAAAATAGTGAGACCCAACTCCACAAAAAATTTAAAAATTAAGCAGGGCATGGTGGTTCATACCTGTAATCCCAGCTACTTGGGAGGCTGAGGTGGGAGGACTGCTTGAGCCCAGGTGTTAGAGGCTTTAGTGAGCTATAATTGTGCCACTGCACTCCAGCCTGGGTGATGCATTAAGACCCCCATCTCTTAAAAAAAAAAAAAAAAAAGAAAGCAAAGAAAAAGAAAAAAAAAGAAAACCACCATTAGAACACCACAATACAAATAATATCTGCTGCAAGGAAAATACACTAATGGATGCTAAAATTAGAAAGTGAAACTTTAAGGAGAAACAGGATATTTACATACCTCAAAGTATCTCCTTCACTGCTGGTTTTTGTGTGTGGAGATGGGGTCTCACCATGTTGCTCAGGCTGGTCTCGGACTCCTGGGCTCAAGCGATCCTCCCACCTTGGCCTCCCAAAGCACTGGGATTACAGGCGTGAGCCATGGGACCTGGCCTGGTGGTGGTTTTAACACATGACCACAGATTCTTGGATACTGCTCCGTTCAGGAGGTGGAGCTCATTGCTCTCCCCTTGAAAGGGAGCTGGACTAAGTGACTCATTCCTAAAAAATTGAAAGTTGAAGGGGAAAAAGACCAGCCTGGCAAGAGTGGGCAGACACCAGCTTCACCAAAGATCAAAGTTAACATCCCCAGAAGGAAGTCCTGTGTGGCCGTGTCCTCTCAGAGAGGATGTCATGAGAAGGGCGCTTCACCTCGGTGGGATTCTTCCCAAAATCCCTAACCAGACTCAGTCCCATCATGAGAAAACATGAGACAAAGCCAAACTAAAGAACATTCTATGGCCAGGCACGGTGGCTCACAGCTGTAATCCCAGCACTTTGGGAGGCCAAGGTGGGCGAATCATGAGGTCAGGAGTTCGAGACCAGCCAGGCCCACATGGAGAAACCCTGTCTCTACTAAAAATACAAAAAAAAATGAACCAGGCATGGTGGTGCACGCCTGTAATCCCGGCTACTTGGGAGGCTGAGGCAGGAGAATCACTTGAACCTGGGAGGTGGAGGTTGCAGTGAGCTGAGATCATGCCACTGCACTCCAGCCTGGGCGACAGAGTGAGAATCCGTCTCAAAAAAAAAAAAAACATTCTACAACATACCTGACTAGTACTCTGCAAAAGCATCAAGGTAATAAAAATAAAAAGGAAAGAGTGAGAAATTGTCACAGATTGAAGGAGTCTAAGGAGATAAGGTGACATCCTGGACTCTGGATCCTGAAACAGAAAAACGGCATTAGTGGAAAAACTGGTGAGACCTGAATGAGGTCTGTAGTTTTGTTACTAGTACTGTACTAATCATGTTAACTCTTAGTTTTGACAAGGGCACCATGTTGCCGTAAGATGTTTATATTACAGGCAGCTGGGTGAAACACAGACAGGAACTCTGTACTGTCTTTTCAACTCTTCTGTAAATCTAAAATTATTTCAGGCCAGGCGCAGTGGCTCACGTCTGTAATCCCAGCACATGGTGAGGCTGAGGCAGGTGGATCACCTGAGGTTGGAGTTCGAGATCAGCCTGGCCAACACAGTGAAACCCCATCTCTACTAAAAATGCGAAAATTATCTGGGTGTGGTGGCGGGCACCTGTAATCCCACCTACTAGGGAGGCTGAGACACAAGAATCTTTGAACCCAGGAGGCGGAGGTTCCAGTGAGCCGAGAGGGTGCCACCGCAGTCCAGCTGGGGGACAAAGCGAAACTCTATCTCAAATATACATACATACATACATACATAAAATAAAATAAATTATTTCAAAATAAAAAGTTTTCCAAAAACCATCTAGTCTAAGCCCTTTCTTGTACATGTAAGAAATCTAGGACTGCTAACTTGCAAACGTCCTGACCCTAGCACTGAGCATGTGATAAGTAGGAGCTTGGCCTGTTGTTTGCAAAGCAGAAAAAGACTATTGTGAATGTAAGCAAACTTCTCAGTCTGTTTTAGAAAAGGGTGAATGTGGAAGTTGGGGATCTGAAAACATTCCCTTAAAATTATCTATGCAAATGTACCCCTTAGAAAGTCTCCACTGTCAGGCACGGTGGCTCGTGCCTGTAATCCCACCACTTTGGGAGGCCCAGTGAGGCAGATCGCTTGAGTCCAGGAGTTCGAGATCAGCCTGGCCAACATGGTGAAACCCCACCTCTACTAAAAATACAAACATTAGCCAGGCATGGTGGCGCACACCTGAAGTCCCAGCTACTCAGGAGGCTGAGGTGGGAGAATGGCTTGAGCCTGGGAGTTCAAGGCTGCAGTGAGTCAACATCATGCCCCTGCACTCCAGCCTGGGCAACAGAGCAAGACCCTGTCTCAAAAAAAAAAAATTAGAAAGTCTTCATGTTCTCCAGGAATAGGAAATCCCCAAAGATGCTGTCTGTTAGAGGTAGGGAGGGAAAAACACACAGCCTTATAGAACGGACCTCTGGTCCCCAAGGTTATGTGAGCATCCTGAGTCATGACCCACTCCAGAAAATCTGTTGTTCGTCTGGACACTGACAAACCTCCCCACAGCCCCAGGGACAGGAAACCCTGCTTGCTAATTAATATGCGACTCAACTCCCTTTCCTGTGGTCTGCTGAGTCATGCAGGAGCATCCTGGCGGTCTGTGGAGCCCTTAGGCTGTGATGTGGCTAACAGCGCCTTCCAGGAGTCTGACAGACCTGGTTTATCTCAGTTATGGCTGAGCAAAATCAAGCAGCGTCCTTAAGTTCTCCTGGCTACAGTTCCATATCTGAAAAGTGGGGATAAGTGTCTACCTTGCATTTGAAACGCCAGGCGTGCATGCTCAGATGAATAACTACCGCAGCGGTGCTCTCTCTGTGCCAGGAACTGCCAGGCGTGTTTCATTCATGTTTTGTCCTCCCCAGTGGGGCAATTCTCAACCCCTGAAGTCAGAAATACCATCCGATCCAGCAATCCCATTTCTGGCTACATACCCAAAGGAATACAAGTTGTTCCACCATAAAGACACGTGCACGCGTATGTTCACTGCAGCACTATTCACAATAGCAAAGACATGGAATCAACCCAAATGCCCATCAATAATAGACTGGATAAAGAAAATGCGGTACATACACACCACGGAATACGATACCGTCATAAAAAGGAATGAGATCCTATCCTTTGCAGGGACCTGGAAGGAGCTGGAGGCCATTATCCTCAGCAAACTAACGCAGGAACAGAAAACCAGATACCACACGTTCTTACATATAAGTGGGAGCTAAATAATAAGAACACATAGACACATAGAGGGGAACAACACACACTGGGGCCTATCAGAGGGTGGAGGGTGGGAGGAGGGAGAGGATCAGGAAAAATAACTAATGGGTACCAGGCTTAATGCCTGAGTGATGAAATAATCTGTACAACCAATCCCCATGACACAAGTTTACCTATTTAACAAGCTACACATCCTGCACGTGTACCCCTGAACTTCAAAGTAAAAAAAAAAAAAAAAAAAAAAGATTTAGTTCTCTCAATAAGCCTGAGAACTATGGCATTCCTTCACATCTTTTTTTTTTTTTTTGAGATGACATCTCAGCCAGGCTCAGTGGCTCACACCTGTAATCCCAGCACTTTGGGAGGCCAAGGCGGGTAGATCACCCGAGTTCAGGAGTTCAAGACCAGCCTGAACAACATGGCAAAACCCCATCTCTACTAAAAATATAAAATGTAGCCGGGCTTAGTAGCATGCACCTGTAATCCCAGCTACTCAGGAGGCTGAGGCGGGAGGATCACTTGAACCTGGGAGGTGGAGGTTGCAGTGAGCTGAGATTGCACCACTGCACTCCAGCCTGGGCAACAGAGCCAAACTGTCTCAAAAAACAAACAAATAAATAAATAAACAAACAAACAAACCAAAATTTCTCCGAAGACATTTCTCAGGGACTGCGCCAGGGGTCCTCTTTAGTCCCAAGGGCTGAAGTGCCATGTTTTGAGGTGATTCTGGTGTCTTTACGGGGGTTCTCCTTTCACCTGGTCTTAGGAGTATGTCAGAAACTATAGGTTGAAACCAGCACCTTCAGATTATCTAGACCATCAATGAATTGACTGGAAAGACCGGCTCACACACTGAGAACAACTGAATCCAAACCCTCTTATGTTGTCTTGCAAAATAAGAGCTTAAAATGAAGTTTATAAAACAGTCTTTAGCTAGGCATGGTGGCGCATGCCTGTAATCCCAGCACTTTGGGAGGCCAAGGCAGGCAGTTCACCTGAGCTCAGGAGTTCGAGACCAGCCTGGGCAACATGGCGAAACCTCATCTTGACAAAAAATACAAAAATTAGTTGGGCATGGTGGCACACCTGTAGTCCCAGCTACTCGGGAGGCAGAGGTGGGAGGATGACTTGAACCCTGGAGACGGAGGTTGCAGTGAGCTGAGGTCACACCTGTGCACTCCAGCCTGGGAGACAGAGCAAAATCCTGTCTCAAAAAACAAACAAACTTTAGAACTCACAAGTATTGTGAAATTCAGATTTTGAAAACTCACAGAAGGCTTTGAATTTATTTTTGCTAATATAATATTTTTAATTCAAAAAAAGTTACTTTCAATGACATGTTTGCTCACATTTCCTTTCTTCTGTAAAGTCTTCCTAAGCCTCCTCTGCAAGCTGCATGAATGCCTCACTCTTCACCAGCACATCACCTGGGTCTTCTCCCTAGCACTGGTTATCCATTTAGCGACAGAGCTCACTGCGGGCCAGGTCCGTATGGACGATGACGGGGCACAGGTAGTTGCCCTCTCTCAGGGATCTTAGGCCCAGGTTCAGGAGACAGAGGGCAAGGCAGTCCACACACACTGTGAAAGGTGTGCAGGGACCCAGGAGACAGGGGAGCCGTTTTTGCCGTAGGCTTTCATAACTGAATGGGGATGGGGAGGAAGTGTCGGGGAGAACCCTGGATAGCTGGGAAGACCTCCCAAGGGGGGGAACGGCACTCTCGAAGGCCCTGCGGTGGGTGCACACTGGCAAGTTCGAGGACCTGCAGGAGGCCAGTGTGGCCGGAGCTGAGGGAGTGAGAAGTGGAAGGAACCGAGCCCAAGCAGTGAATGGAAACCACTGGTGTGTGCAATGTCCACCCCTCTCCGGCCCCGGCCCTCCTCTCCTGGACAGCGTCCACCCGGTTCCTGAATCTTCTGTATTTAGTCAGTGACTGTGGACCTAGCCCATCTCTCAGATGAATCTCAGAGCTGGCCCGAAAGGTCACAGAGTCCCTGTGGATCCCCACAGCCCGGCCAGCCCAGGACCTTACGATACATAGACATCCTCTTTGGGTGGTCTTTTAATATTCTGGGTAGTCAGCCTGAAAGGCTAGGCCAGATTTCCGTCAAGGCCACTGCTCCATCCCTGCACCTGACATATCTCACGCCATCAAACGTGGCTCAGAGCTTGAGGAGGTGGCCTCGGGTTCCCCAAAATGCTCTGCCCCACCACGCTGCAGCCAGATCAC
The DNA here is from genome assembly GCF_009828535.3 of Hylobates moloch. Taxonomy (NCBI): domain Eukaryota; kingdom Metazoa; phylum Chordata; class Mammalia; order Primates; family Hylobatidae; genus Hylobates; species Hylobates moloch. The sequence continues at coordinate 5,999,521 of NW_026652277.1, read as the reverse complement.
AACCCTAGGAGTCATCTCGCAACGGAGGTGCCAAGTGTCTGCCGCCTGTTCTCTTCACAGCGTGGGCGGCAGGCGCGTAAGGGATGAAGACTCACTGGGGAGTCAAGGCTATTTCTGGAGCGCAGCAGTGGGGGGCTCCGGAAAAACAACAGACCAAGCAAGATGCTGGTCACGCATACCAGCTGCGGAAGGAACCGTTCCAGGGCTTCCTCCACTCAGTGTGTATGCCACGCTAAACCCTAAACCATGCCCCATCTGCAGAGATGCAGACGCTGAGGCTGGAAGTGAAATAACCGGCTCAACCTCTGGCAGCCAATGAGTGGCAAAGAAGTCATAGAAGTTTGAGTTTTATTCCCTGTAGAAACTTGGAAGAAGCCAGGAGATGGGGAAGGGCAGGTGAAAGCAACCTAAAATGAAAGATACCTTCTGTAGTGCTGCTGGGGCAAGAACTGCTGCTGTTTAAAAGGGCGCGAGGAAGGGGTATAGAAGGGAATAAAAGTGACATGGAGCCAGGCACGGTGGCTCACGCCTGTAATCCCAGCACTTTGGGAAGCCGAGGGAGGCAGATCACCTGAGGCCAGGAGTTCAAGATCAGCCTGGCCAACATGGCAAAACCCTGTCTCTAATAAAAATACAAAAATTAGCTAGACATGGTGGTGCACACCTGTAATCCCAGCTACTTGGGAGGTTAAGGCACGAGAATTGCTTGGACCTGGTAGGAGGAGGTTGCAGTGAGCTGAGATCGCGCCACCGCACTCCAGCCTGGGCGACAGAGTGAGAAACTCAGTCTCAAGCAAAAAAAAAAAGAAAAAAGAAAAAAATTAAATTAAAAATAAAAATAAAACATGAAGTCTATCAATTAGAAGAAAAACTGAGCCAGCTCACTCTCCCCAAATGCAGGCACTAGACACTCTGTACGTGCACATCTTGTTGAAAGGAAGATAATGAAGTGGGGAGTTGGCAGCTCCACGGTGCATCTGCCGTAAACATCAATTAAAGACTCTTCTTTCCCCCACGAAAAGACCAGACGTTCACTTCGTCCATGTATTTCAACCAGGTATTTTATTGGTCTGGCAACTGCAAAATATACAAATTTCTGAAAGGCATCTCCTGTTTGAAAGCTAGCATAGCTTTATATCCCCGGTCATTAATTCAGACAAATACACAGAACACAGAGAAGTCCTAAGTCACACATAGGAGGCTCCCAAACCAATTAACAACGAAGCCCAATCTCTACAGCTTTCTATTGTTTAGGCTCCTTATACATATTAAATAAATAAATAGCACATCTGCTATCAAAATAATAAAAAAATAAATTTCAAGTATTACAAACGAAAATATCATTGGTGTGGTTCCAAACAGTTTTTCTTCTCTCCCAAAATGAAGAGCTTTGCCCGTGGTCTCAGGACAGAATAAGGAGGGGGAAATTCACCCAAAAACAAATAGGCAAAGTTAAAAATATTGGTCCCCGTTATTTTGTGGGGTGGAGAATTGGTAAGAATCAGTAGACGCCAAAAGTTCATGACTGTAGCTCAAACCCACCCCGCCCCGTCCAATGTCCCTCAAAAGGTAGGTCACTGGCTTCCAAAGTAGGCAGTGTTCTCCCTTCCGTAGTATCTCCCTCCCTGTCCAGATTCATGTTCCCTCTCTCCCTATCTAGGCCCTTCCCAAACTAAAGTCCTGTGTTAGGCCAAGGCTTCTGGATTTAGGTATTGATTTTAGGTAGTCAGAGGGGAGAGGGGACCACAGCTTTATCAAGCCCCTATCTGTATCAAACTTCAGAGTCGATGTCCAAAGAATGAGGCCTGCAAGAGGGACACAAGAAACTATTCTCAAGAGCAAAGCAAAAGGCCTTACATGTCAAATCGAAAAATACAACCAAGTGAAGCACAATCATGCACCCGTGCACGCCCACCCCCTACCCACACATGCTGATGAGACTCAACATCCAGGGAGAGAGAGAAAACTGCGCGAGTCTGGAGTTGCACGGGAATGCAGACAGAGACATCCTCTCCAGCAGACGCCAGCCAAAGCGGGTGCAATGGGCGGGGAGGGCTTGCATGGGTCAGCATGAAAATCCCCCACTTGATTGTACGATATCTGAAGCAGAGCCTCAGTTCCTACTCAATTCCAACCAGGAAAAAAACATGCATTCTTTAAAAGCTCTTCTCGAAAAACAAACAGCAACGGCTCTTCTCTCCATGCCCACTTTCAGGTGTCTAAATCCCCCACCCTCACCCAGGACCTGTCCCTTGAGCTGGGTGGAGGATCTCAGGGCTCACAGCAGAAGGCAGGAAAGAAAAGTGACCTTTGGCACGAGCTTTAAGACATCCTGAAAAGGGTCATTTGGACAAACTCTGCTGCCGAGTTTCCAAATGGTTTCATCTGGGCACGAGACTGCCCCCGTCCAACCTACCCCAGGGTTTGAGGCAATGAGGAGAAACCAACAGGCTGAGACGACAGGTCCCATGCTTTCATGTGACATGAATGTGACAAAATGTCACAGACGCCATGTCACAGACAAAAATGTCACAGACGCCATGAAGGGAAGGCCAGGACAAAGTCCACTCTTCCGAATTTCCCAAGGCACCGGCAGAGTGCCAGGCACAAGGCAGATGCTCCAAGACAGCGTGCAGGCAGCTCTTGAAGAAGTGGCTGGGAGTGAGGCCTTGCTTGGGCCACTGTCCCCACCTGGGAAAAGCTGGGACAGTAATGCAACTGCTGGGGAAGGATGCCAGGTGTTCCGCTCCCCACCTTCAGAGGCTCCAAGCCCCCCAGGACAAAACACCCCAACATCTACGTTCCTGAAGAGAAGGTGTGACTCTCAGGTCACACCTCTGCCATCGAAAAAGTGCAAAAGCCATCGGCTCCGGGAAAGTGTTTCTCAGTTCCCCCCAAGTCCAGGTTGGAGGAGAGAGGGGCCCTGCAGCTCCCTGGGAGCGGGAGGCCTCAGTTCTCATATTTCAGCAAAATACTTCCCTCTCCCCGTGCAGCCAGCCTGCCCTTGAACATCTTTGGAGGCAGAACGCAGGCCCGGAAGGTGTGTGGACCACCCAGCCAGCTTGTGTCTCAGCTCAGGGACTTCTTGCAGAAGAGGCCCCAACACCTGTCCAAGTTCGTTCTCATGAGGCGTCTTCCCAGGTCAAGATGCACCAAACAGCCACGTGGAAGTTTTTACACATTCCTTGACCTTCAGCAACTAGGAGCCTGCCTCATTTAATTTTAGGATTCTGCCACCAGTGTGGTCTTCCCAGCTCCAAACGTGCCAGGAGATCATAGAAACAAAACAAAACGGCACAGTGTCCCCAGGGGCCTCTTGTCAGGACCAGCACTCATCGCCCTCCCCAGGCTTTGTGAAGGTCTCCGAGGCTGGACGCTCCTAGGAAACCCAGAGGGTGGAGGTGGGGGCCCCGCGGCTAAAGGCAGGGCGCCAGGGACCCACGTGGCTTTCTGGTGTCCAGCGGCCGAAGGGACACAGAGGGTGTCAAGCACGGTTCTCTTCGGCCAAGGCTCCCCCGCTGCTCCACCCCACCCTCTCCGAAACAAGTCCTCAGGATACGTTTTGCCTCGGGCGGAGGGCAGGACACAAGCTAAGCTGCAGAAATGGAAATGGAATGGAACCAACACGTCTGCTTCAGTGTTTCCTGGAGGAATCAGCGCTGCTCCGGGAGCCTTTCATGTTCTGTTTTCAGGAGAAAAGAGGCGGGGAGGGAGTTAGGATTTGTAGCTGGCTGGCTTCTAAAGCAGAAGACCCTGAGCCATGCAACGGAGAATTCTTCCCTCCCTCCCTCCACCCCAGACAAAGAACATGATCCAAGAAAGGTGCTGCCAACCCCACAGGTGGAAGGGAGCCCAGGCGGGCCCCAGAACATGACGGAAGATAACCCCAGAGTCTCAGAGAAGGGGCTGGGCACCAGGCCTGGAGCCCGCCTGGTGGGGGCCATGTGGCTCCGGGAGGACTGTGAGCTGCATGGCATTGGGCACCAGTAACTACAGAGCCTCATGCTCACGACCCCATAGAAACCCCACACACAGAGCCTCACCGGCCACAGCCAGGCAGAGGACGAGCCCGGGGCCTCCAAGGACACACAGGGCCCCTCCTCTCCACTCAGCTCAAAACAGAGCCACACTCCCAGCTACTGCATCCAAATTCCGGGAACACAGTTTGACAGGCAGAACACAGGTGATACATGGAATGGCTGGACTTGGTGGGGAGGCCCAGGCGGGGAGCCAGGCAGAGGGGGCTGTTGCTAAAGCCCTGCCCCGCTTCTGATCACAGTGGCCCTCGCAGGGAGTTCTACCCCTAAGGCACTGGCCAGTACCAAACCCCCCACCGCCCCCCACCAAAAACATGTTCCAAAATCAGCGAGGAACACGGCTGACTGCAGCCGCGGCACAGCAGGCCTCCTTCCCCGACCTGCTTCACCCACGCCTCAAAAAACAAGAAAACACACAATGTCTAAAACTATTCTCTCCAATCCTGAGTGTCTCCACCTGGACTGCTTTAAAGAGGGTGGGAGAGAGCCCAGGCACACAGGGCCACCACGGCCCATGCCTACCCCACACAGAACTGGGGGTCCAAGGCTGAAGCCATCCACAGGGAGGAAAGTCACGGGGCTGGGCAGCATCAGAGCTATCGCCCAGGCCTGGGCCGGACTCAGGAACCCAGGTGACGGGTGCCCACCGGGGAGTGACGGGTGCCCAGCAGGAGGTGATGGGTGCCCACCAGGAGGTGATAGGGGACGATGGCTGCCTGCCGGGGGGTGATGGGCGCCCACCGGGGGGTGATGGGCGCCCACCGGGGGATGATGGGTGCCCACCGGGAGGTGACAGGTTCCCGCCAGGAGGTGATGGGTGCCCACCAGGAGGTGATAGGTGCCTGCCAGGAGGTGATGGGTGTCCACCAGGAGGTGACAGGTACCTGCCAGGGGACGATGGCTGCCTGCCAGGGGGTGATGGCTGCCCACCAGGAGGTGATAGGGGATGATGGCTGCCTGCCAGGGGTTGATGGGCGCCCGCCGGGGGATGATGGAAGTGATGGGTGCCCGCCGGGAGGGGGCAATTCTCTTCAGAGAGCCCTGGGTCCTCATATCTAGGGAGAGCCCCAGCCGGGCTGTGGGATCAGAGAGCAGGGCTGACATTTCCCTCCACATCTGCTGGCTCCAACCTGTCCTCAACACCACCAGCCCACGGCTTCCGGCACGCACAGATGATGGCGAGGCAACAGTAACAGTGGAGAGCCTGCAAGACTGGGTGACATCCACGTCCTTCACCCAAGGGCCCCGGCTCAGGACACGTGGGGGGTGAGAGACAGACTAGAAAGGACCTCACGACAATGGTGCTGCAGTTACCACCCTCGGCACGGAGACAGATGAGCCCCGCACTGCACGATGGCCAGTCTGCACACAGACCCAGATGCCGTGACGCGGTGCGGGACAGAGGGACATGCACCCAGGCATTTACCTTCCACAGTTAGTAAGGAGAAAACTTTGAGAAAATGTGACAGACAGTTCGTCTTTCAAGCAGAGTGGGGACGAGGAAGAAACAGGTTGGAAAAGGAAAAAAAAAGAAAATCTTTAGTAGGATTTTCTAGTGTGCATTTGAAATTTTAAAAACGAAGGCTGCATCACAAATGCCAGGTGATCTCTCAATCCCAAGCAGCCATCACAGCCCCCAGGAAGGCACTGCAGAGCACCGGGTCCGGAGAGTCGTTCGTCCCCATCTTACTGGGAAACCAAGATCACAGGGGTGAAGACTCTAGGCTGGGCGCAGTGGCTCACACCTGTAATCCCAGCACTTTGGGAGGCCAAGGCAGGTGGATCACTTGAGGTCAGGAGTTTGAGACCAGCCTGGCCAACTTGGTGAAACCCCATCTCTACTAAAGATACAAACATTAGCCAGGCGCGGTGGCGGGCACCTGTTATCCCAGCTACTCGGGAGGCTGAGACGGGAGAATCGCTTGAACCCGGGAGAAGGAGGTTGCAGTGGGCCAAGATCGCGCCATTGCACTCCAGCCTGGGCAACAAGAGCAAAACTCCGTCTCAAAAAAAATAAAGACTCCAGGCCACGGCCTTGGACCCAAGGGGTTTCCCCTCCCCAAGTCTGAGTGTTTCTGCTGCCCCAGAGAAGAAACCCCTCAGGTTACAGGAGGGTATCCAAAGGCTGACCCAATGCCAGCAAGCCCGGAAGTCTCCACAGGCCCAGGGCACCAAGTTCCTCCCTGATAAGAACAGCAGCCGTCATCCCCCACGCACTTCCTAGGGGCCAGATACTGTCCTAAGTGCTGTATCTATAGTGTCATTATGAAAACTTTATAAAGTTATTATCTCCATATTACAGATGAGGAAGCTGAGGTCCTAGAATTGCTTTAACTTGCCCAGAGTGCCAAGGATAGAGGCCAAGAGGAGTAGAACCAAGATGCAGACTTGGCTTGGTCTGACTTGCATCATAAATTCCGGTCACAGAGCTCAGGTGGGCTCCTAGAATCAGATGTGGCTACAATCCTAGATGTGGGGTCACGCACCCAGGATGGACGGGACAATGGGACTCTAGAGTGAAATTCCAACCTGAGTCAGGTGTGATGGGTCCATAGGATGTATTTTTGCTGAACAAGAGGGATTCTAGCAAAGGCACTATTATGTTAGTCTTGGAGATGGGTAAGATCAGCTTTAGCGGGTGGGGGGCTATCCCCAAATGGCTCCTCCCAGTAGAAAGATTTCTTTCCTGGCAACATGAGGCCATGTGTCTAACGCAGGGGTCCCTAACCCCAGGGCTGTGGACCGGTACCCAGTCCACAGCCCATTCAGAGGCAGGCCACACAGCAGGAGGTGCGCGGTGGGCGGGCCACACAGCAGGAGGTGCGCGGTGGGCGGGCCAGCATTACCACCTGACTCGGAGGAGCACACAAACCCTACTGTGAACTGTGCACACGAGGGATCTAGACTGTGCATTCCTTCAGAGAATCTAATGCCAGATGATCCGAGGCAGAACAGTTTTATCCCAAACCATCCCCCACCCTGCCGTGGTGGGGAAAATTCTCTTCCACGAAACAGGTCCCTGGTACCAAAAAGGTCGGGGACTGCTAGTCTAAAGGATCAGGACACGCACAGATGTAAAACCTTCAGGCTCCAAATCCAAAAAGTTTCACACAAGAAGCCCAGATCCTGAAGCACTGCACACTGGCCCCGTGCATCACAAACACTGGCCCTGAGGATGGAGGGCGTGCCCCGAGACGCTGGAAGTTGAGGGCAGGCCCACCTTAGGTAAGCAAAGCCTGGCCATGGGAAGCAGCTGCAAGGGAGTGGCTGTGGGGGTACACGAGGGTCCAGCAGCTGCCCATGCCTTGCGGGTTGCAGGGCAGGGGCCTCGGGACAGCGGCAGGGGACGGGCACCCAGCCCACTCTCAGAAGCCGCAGAGAGGAGGCAGCCGGCTTTCTGAAGCTAGGGGCCTTTCAGGCCCCGGCTCTGCGGCTCACCTGCTGGAAGCACGGGCCAGTCACTCAGCCCCTCAACCATTAAACGGGGGACTGACTGCCCTGCCGACCTCCCAGGGTGGTCTTAAGGAACGTGGACATGGGGGACACTGGCACATATTCTGGCCCTTCATCCCTCTGCCACCAAAATCTGAGTGCCATGCCGAACCTCTCCCATTTCCAAAACCCAGCCATTCTTTTCAGCATCTCAGGCTGCATTTCTCATCACACCTTTCCAGTTTCTGCATAAAGTAGTTAAGGTAACTTAAGGAGCAAAGAGGAAATAAAGGGGGGTATGTTTTGGTGGGGGGGCGAGGGGATGACACTTCACGTGGCTGTCATTAAAGTTCTGCGGCAGGAAGGCCTCTGCTCCTGTGGGGAAGGGATCCCAGAGCAGTGGGAACACAGCCCCCGCTACCCAGGGGCTGCCAGAGCTCAGGCTGAACCTGAAACTCTGCAGGGAGCGCTGGGAGGAGCAGAGGTGAGCACATGGGTTAGAGATGAAGGCCGCACCCAGCCCCGGGCGTGACTGTGATGCTGGGCAGGCTCTAACCCAGGACAAACGGATCCCCAAGAAGGGTCTCCACTTGGAGCTCTTTCGGGGTGTGGGGGTCCTCATGGGGAGGAAGAGGCTCACAGCTCAGGCCCCACCACACTCCCACTATTCCCCATAGGTTTGTTTTACAGATCAGGCTCTGAGTAAGTTTTCCTTTCAAAACAAAGGACACTCCTGGGGCAGGAGGGGGCTTTAAGGCTAACGGCACCTGGCACAGATACAGCTCGCCACCAAGATCTGATTCTGAGAGGGAAATGTGGATTTATGCCGAGCCCTAAACCACGGCCATTACACACCACGACCTGCAGCCCTGAGAGGGTCATGGAGAAGCCAGCTGTCGTGCGGCAGTGTCGGAACACACCCAACAGCAGTGGAGCCACCATGACCGCCTGCACCCTTTTCTAAAAACATTCAGGAATCTCTCCTCCCTGCTCCTACGCCCTTCTCCTCCTTCCCCCATGGAGGACCTCAGATCACAAAACTGCTGTCATCCTCAATATTTTAACAGGCAGGAGGCCAAATGAGCAAGCAGGAAGAAAGCGGTGCAAGCAGCAGCAATGATCGGAGAGATACTTACAGACAGGCTTGCCCTAGCAAAGGCTGCGGAGGAGAAGCAGAGAGAGAAGTCAGTCAGGAGGCAGGGTGCAATCTGCAGGGACGAAGCCCTGCAAAACCCCACGCCAGCCCAGCCAGCAGCTTCAGATGTCCCTAAGAACCTGGCCACCCTGAAGGACTGTCCTCCCAACGCCAGGGGCAGCTCTGAAGCGGACAGGAGGATGCAGCCCCTGCCACTGCATCCTCCACGACGGAGGTCTGTGCAGCTCAGGATGTCAACCCCCTTCCCCAGCCTGGTCCCCCCAAGCATCGAAGCAGCAGCCTCTGAACTTCCAAATACAACCGCACATTTCCATCAGAACGGATGCCACAGGGACACCCTTTCAGTTCTGCTAGTTTTTCATAAAACCCTCAGATCTGAGACCCGCAAGGGAATACGTATGAGAGCTCTCCCAGTCCTGCCCCGTCATGTGCAAAGCTAAGGAGACTGAGGGCCTGGGAGGGGAAGGAATCTGGGCGATTAAATTGCTGCACTCAGGTTAGTGTGGAGCTACCACCAAAGCCAGGCCTCCAGGCTTCCGCTAATCACAGCCACCTCACCGTGTCTACGTGTCCCCACCACACGCCCCACACTGAGCTGATGCAGGCTCATCTGATCTGACTTCTGCACTGCCACTATTCCCCCATTGCCTGGATGAAAAAACTGAGGCCTGGAGAGGTTAAGTGACCTGTGGAGGCTGCAGCATCTCCCAGGTCACCTTCCAGACACCACCAGGTCTAAGGAAGTCTCGGAAAAGGCGGGAAGAGGGGGCAGGCTGGAAAGGATGCCCAGAGCCAGCACCAGCCTCTGGCTCATCAACAAACCTACCGGAAGCTGCACTGGGCTGATTTGTGGGGGCAGGCCTGGAGGGTGGAGGTGGGACAGACCCTTGGGTGGTACCTGAATTTGAGCCCAGAAATTTCTACATCTCACATATTTGCAAGGGTTCCTGGCTATAAAGGAAAAGACCAGTTTTCTGAAAACAGTTTTCTGAAAACAAATCTTAATGTCTAACAACCAAAATCTTCCAGCCTGTAATCTTCAAAATTAATGAAATAAGTGAAATCGGGTTGGGTTTTTTTTTTTTTTTTTGAGATGGAGTCTCCCTCTGTCACCCATGCTGGAGTGCAATGGCCGCGATCTCGGCTCACTGCAACCTCCGCCTCCCGGATTCAAGCAATTCTCCTGCCTCAGCCTCCTGAGAAGCTGGGATTACAGGCGCCCGCCTCCACACCTGGCTCATTTTTGTATTTTTAGTAAAGATAGGGTTTTGCCATGTTGGCCAGGCTGATCTCAAACTCCTGACCTTAGGTGATCCGCCCACCTCGGCCTGCCAAAGCGCTGAGATTACAGGCGTGAGCCACCGCACCTGGCCTTGTTAAGGTTTTTTACTACCTGCTGGGATAACCATGTTATTTATGTGAGAAAGTGGCCACTTTGTTTTAGAAATAACCATTCACGAACGTGAACGGGTCTTGGACATCTCACTCTTCCTTCTGCACTGCCTGCTTCTGCCCCGTAAAAACCCCATCCTCAGAAAGGAGGCGAACACAGTCACGGTTGTCACCAGCAAGGAAAGCCCACAGGACCTCAACTTTAGAGGGTGCTTCCCATGTTCTCCCTCAACACGCGAGTGTGTGCGCATGCCCCGACACACGTGCACAGACACCTACAACATACACACGCGCACCCACACGCACCCACGCACGCATTCTTGCAAACACACACGCACGCAATCCCAGATCTGCGGCATCAGGCCCGGCATGTGAACCCCAGGCAGGAAGGAAAGGGGAGTGCACTGACTTGTCCAGGCAGCTGTGTGGGCACCTCCGGGGGCAGGCAGCTGGGCAGGGCGGCCGAGGTGGAGGCCACATGCTCCTCAAAGCTGTTGATGCGAGGCTTTTTGGTGGGCTCGGGGCTGGCTAGCGGGGTGACACTATTGCGTCTCATGAGCGGGTTAGGTCCCTTCTTTGCATCCTAAGCAAGACAAAGACAAAAGAGAGAAAGGCGACAGTTACAAAGAAGGGGAGGAAAATTAGCCCAAAAAAAGTTTCTCTGCTCCTGGATTTTAGGGAGGCAACAAGACTGACCGAGGGGAGTGGCCGGGACCACGGGCCAGGGACCATGGGCTGCTGAGTGTGTGGTGACTCCCAGGCAGCAAGAATGGGGGCAATTCCCTCCCATGCCCGTTCCTCGGATGGTACCAAAGGATTCCCCACACAGACAAACACGGTGCTTGCAAAGCAAGGAGGGAAAGAATGATCACCACAGCAGAGCATGAGGTCGGAGAAAAGAGCTTTGCTTCCAGCCTCTCTAAGAGCTGAGGAGGGGCATCTAGGAGGGAGAGGCTAGGCCTGAGGCTCACAGGATGGGGAGGGGAAGGCACCTGTGCTGACTCCCTTCCGCCTACCCGAGGCAGGGTCTGCAGAGCCGTCTGTACTACGCAAAGGGCACCCTGGCTTAGGATGGGGCACGGAGGCTGCAAAACCAGCCTGGAGACCAAAGGGGCAGAAAATGTGCAGCAGGAAGCAGGTTCTGTGGCCAGGACCAGACACAGCCCTCCCAGGATAGGGACAGTGTGATAGGTGTGGGCCTCCAGCCTCAGAACCGGGGTCTGTCTCCATCGTGGCCCTGCCCCCATTCCCTGCAGGGAAGAGCTCCAGGACCGGCTCAGGCCCAATCCCATAGCGGGGGCAGCGGCTCCCTGACCAGGGCTGTTGTCATATGGCTAAAGGCAGGACAGCATCCAGTGACCCACATTCCGAAGGGGAGGGGGTGACAGGGACCAAGGCGGCCAAGGGACCCTAGCCTCTCTCAGGTCAGCCACCAGCCAGGCAACTGCCGGCGACTGGGGTGGACACCTCATCCCTTCATGCCAAAATCCGAAGGCCAAGCTTCTTGGGACTAGGACAGTCACCTGCTTTGGGAACGCCATGACAGAAAGTCACGCTCGGTCTAAGAGAAAGGTCTGACTAGTACTAGCACAGTGTTGTACTTTTGGCAGCCTGTACACGGTGAATTCAAACTCACTTTCACAACGTACATCCACCTGGGCAGAGGCCCATTCTACTCAGCCAGAGGCAGCCTGGCCCACCTCCAAATATCAGGCCTCCCCCCAGGGTAGAGAGCAGCTGCACCGCAAGGCCTCGAGGTCTCCTGAAACACCTCCCCACCCGCCATCCCCCAGGCCTCTGCTCTCCACGCCTCTCCTCTTTCAACACCGTGTTCTTGGTGGTTCTGAGCCTAATCACATGCACGTGGCGGCGCTGACCTGCTGATCCTGTTTGAAACAGTAACTCTAGAAACTGAAAGCACTGGTTTTAGCTGCCAGAAAGGAAAGGCAACAAGAACTGTGCTATGCTGATGTTAAAGAGAAGAGAGGCTGGGCACAACGGCTCACACCTTTATCCCAGCACTTTGGGAGACTGAGGCAGGAGGATCACTTGAGCCCAGGAGTTCAAGACCAGCCTGGGCACACAGTGAGACCCCATTCTCTAAAAAAAAATGCATAAATTAAAATTAGCTGGGCATGGTGGTGCGCACCTGTAGTCTCAGCTACGCGGGAGGCTGAAGTGGGAGGATCGCTTGAACCCAGGAGGTTGAGGCTGCAGTGAGCCGTGAATGCGCCACCGCACTCCAGCCTGGGGAACAGACTGAAACCCTGTCTCAAAAAAAAAAAAAAAAGAGAGAGAGAGAATGTATCTTCCTCACTAATATTCATATCTCGAGCTCAGCAGAAATGGGAGGAAGAGGACACAGGAAGAAAGAAAAAAGAGAAGGCCCCAGAAGCCACAGAACGGACGGGCAGGAACAAAGAGGTGCTGAGGAAGGCAGCCAGCAGGCCCGTGGCCCCATACAGGCCAGTACCTGCAGGCAGGCGGCCTGGGGACCTCCTGAGCGCCCATCACCCACCAGGGCTATCGTGTGATGATGGCCAGGATGAGGCTTGGGGCCTCCACTCACCTCTGACCTCTCCCGGTGCGTGCTGACGGACTCCACGTTCAGGTAGATGGACTCCACGCGACAGCCTGGAGGGCGTGGGATGGGGGCAGAGGAAGCTGCTGTTAAAGGGACAGCACCGCTTACAGCCCACGGCCACAAGAAGCTACTGTGGCCACCTTCAGGGGAACAGGGCTTGGCAGGGGCTGCTACTCACCATAAGCGACAGGCGTCAGTTTCAGGACAGTGTGAAGAGGGCATTTCAGGTAGGGCATCTCCTCTGAAATTGAAATTGTACACCCACAATTAGAAATGAGACACGGCCAGGCATGGTGGCTCACGCCTGTAATCCCAGCACTTTGGGAGGCTGAGGCAGGTGGATCACCTGAGGTCAGGAGTTCAAGACCGCCTGACCAACATGGCAAAACCCCATCTCTACTAAAAATACAAAATCAGCCAGGGTGTGGTGGCACATGCGTGTAATCTCAGCTACTCAGGAGGCTGAGGCAGGAAAATCGCTTGAACCTGGGAGGTGGAGGTTGCAGTGAGCGCATGCATTGCACTCCAGCCTGCGCAAGAAGAGCAAAACTTTGTCTCAAAAAAAAGAAATGAGACATGAGGGTGGGGGAGGCACGGAAAGACCTTTATGGTCCCCCCACAAGGACCCTCGGAAGCCCTGTCGTGCAGGGGCATCTGTCCCCAGCCACAAGCTGTCCTGGGCAGCAGGTGGCCCCAGAAGAAGACTTTAGCCCAAAGAGCGCCATCAAACCAAACCAGGACTCGCCCTCACAATGACTTAGAGTTGGGAAAAAAGTCACTCCCAAACGATTTAGGTCTGTCTAGGGATTCAGCTGCACTGGATTGGACATGCTAAGACTTAACATTTCAATCAGATTGTCAGAGTTTTCCGGGCTGTTTGTTCCCTTAGAGGGCACTTAAGAGAAGTGCAGCCCCGACCCCAAGCCAAGACCCTGGGATGTGTGGAGCCAGGGGCAGGTCTCAGGGAGCTGTTTATGAAGCAATGACGTCCCCGGCATCAACCTGGGCTCCACAGCATTTGCCAAGGGCTTCAAGGAAGCGCTGGACAGAGAGGACCTGAAGCAGCCGGGAGCTGGGAGCTGACACTTGTGCTGTTCTCCTAACACCCCATGGCACAGCAGCCAACACAGGGCAGGCCACGGCAGGTCTGCGGCTGACCCCCCGAGTGCCAGTCCCCTCCTCCCTCCATCCCGGGGCCACGGCCTGCCCGAGATACCTGCGCTCTTATCCAGGAAGTAGGCCAGTAGGCAGCGCAGGACGGCCTGGTGGCAGATGACCAGCACGTTCTCCTGCCGCTCCAGCTCCATGATCACCGGCTCCAGGCGCTGGACCAGGTCCTGGTAGGACTGAGCACAGAGGGCCGGGCCCGCGTGAGCTCAGGGCACTTAGGAGGGGCTCTGCCGCTGGCCACAGCCTGCATCAGACCGGCCAGAGAGCCGTGCAAAATCAGTCACCCATCATCAGCAGTGGTTGAGAAGGTGCAGGGTTTAACATGGACTATTGCTCAGCCACAAAAAGAGTGAAGCCCTCACCCCTGCTCCCGCACAGGGGAACATGGAAAACCCGATGCTGTGTGAAAGAACCGGGCACAAAGGCACGCATGGCATCTGACTCCACTGACATGGAATGCCCAGAATAGGCAGGTCCAGATGCAGGAAGCAGACGGGCCGGTGCCGGGGCTGGGCGGGGCAGGCAGGAGCGGCTGCTAACAGGTCTGGGTTTCTTTGTGCAGTGAGGGAAAGGCCTGGAATTTGTGATGGCTGCACAGCACTGTGAGTACACTAACATGCACTAAACCATAACTTTAACGTGATGAAAGTGGTCCATTTTATGTTATGTGTATTTTCTATCAATTTAAAATGTAAAAAGAAGCAGGAGGGCTGTGACTTTAGAAAAAGACCAAAAAATCTCCTGCTCCTGTGGACTCTCTGCTGCGCTAACCAGGGCCCTGGTGTGCGAGGCTCAGTCTGAGGCCAGAGGACAGTGGGCCAAGGGCCTGAGGCATGACGCTGCTCGGCAGGGCACGGGCAGGGAGGACACACCCGGCCCAGGAGGGTCCCATCGGCAGAGGAGACAGCAGCATGCTCAGCCACAGCCCCCCGAGCACCGTGCATGGGGAGGCACAGACGCCGCCCAGGGGATGTAGACCCACCCCTCCTGCCAGCCTGCCCACCACCCTGCCCAGTGGACCTTCACACACCACCTTCCTCCTCTCCCATAGGGTTCTATGTCCCTAGGGAAACACATCTCACTTCTGCTTATGGGAAAATGCACTTCACCCCAGGCTGTTAGAAGGTTCAGTTTGGGGGGACTCGATTCCGAGGTGGAGGGTGTAGGAGCCCCCAGAACCCACACGGAAGTGAACTCCCTGGAGGGGGGGCCCAGCCCTGCACAGCAGTGGCCATGTGCGCTGGGGTCCCTCAGCCCACCCCAGCCTGTGCTCACCTCCCCGGTGGGGTAGCGGTAGTAGTACTTGTCCTGCTCCCGCAGCGCATACTCCTCGGGGTAGGTGTCCCTGATCTCCTCGTAGGTCAGCTCTTCACAGACGCCCTGTGGGGACCCAGTGGTCACTCAGGGGAACAAAGCACAGGGGTGTCTAGGGCCTCTTGGGAAGCCGCCCCATGCCCGAGGGTGAGGCTGCCTGCCCGCCTCCCGGGACTCACCGCGTCGATCTCATTGAGCGCCTTCCACTGCTCGTAGGGCAGCCGCAGCGCCTCAGCTGTCTGGATGGTGCTCTTCAGCTGGCTGGTCCACACGCGCAGGTCCTTCAGGTTCTGCTCCTCCACGAACTTGCTCAGAGCGCTGGCAAACTGAGAGGTGGTGGAGAGGGGCCATTGATTCCAGATGCCCGCAGCTCCTCCAAGAGCCAGGGGATGGAGCAGGCAGCCCATGTGGGGCTGTGCACTACCTGGTTACACCGTGGGGGCCCCAGGCCACTGGGACAGCCACAGCCACACACACCCTCCCCAGAGACCAGGCTCAGCTCTTCCTGCCCCTCCCCTTCCTAGTGCACAATTGCTCACACATCACACATGTGCAGATACACACACCAGACACACACATACAAAGTAACACAAAGACACACACATAAAGCCACATGGATAGGCATAGACACACACACAGAGCTATACAGAGATGCACACAGATATGCAGAGACACGCAGGTGCACACACAGATAACACACACAGCAAGCACACCAAGCAGCAGCAGCAGCAGCAGCAGCACACACCTCCCCACCCACCCTATAGACCCTGCAACCGCCCTGCAGCCAGAACGGCCCATGCCGCAGCACACCCCGCACCTTCTTGCCCCGGCTGGACAGGCCCGAGTCGCCCCCGATGCGGCCCTGGAGGTTGTGCTCGTTCTCGCCGTGCCGGCACAGGTAGATGGTGCGCGGCTGCACGTGGATGTTCATCAGGTAGTACACGATGCGGCTCTGGATGTGGTCCTGCACCCGGTTCACCAGGAACCTCCGGCCCACGTCAATCACCTTGATCAGTGACAAGTCCCTGCAGAGAGACCCCACCAAGGACCACAGCTCAGGCCACCGCCCACAGCAGGATGCACCCGGCCTGGCCCAGCCCGTCTCCAGAAGATGTGTTCCCCAGAGAACAGCAAGGCTTGACCGTAGGCCCCTCCAGGGCACAGACCAAATCCTTCTAAGGAGCAGAGCATACGCGTGCGACAACTCCCACAGCTGGTGTCTGGCTGTGAGGCTGGCTTGCCTCCCAGAAAAGGGGGAGAAAAAAGAAAAGAAAATGGAAAAAAAAAGAAAGGGGCCTGTGCAGTGGCTCATGCCTGTAATCCCAGCACTTTGGGAGACTGAGGCAAGAGGATCGCTTGAGTCTAAGAGTTTAAGACCAGCCTGGGCAACATAGCAAGACCTCATCTCTACTAAAGAAAAAAAAATTAGCTGGACGTGGACACCCACACCTGTAGTCCCAGCTCCCCAGGAGGCTGAGGTGGTAGGATTACTGGAGCCCAGAAGTTTGAACCTGCAGTGAGCTATGATCATGCCACTGCACTCCAGCCTGGGAGACAAAGGGAGACCCTGTCTCTAAGCAAATAAGTAAGTAAATAAATAAATGGAAAGAAAGGAAAGGAAAGAAAAAAGAAAGGAACTATCGGAGGGACAGTAGCAACACCAGGCTCAACTCTATGCTGACTTCTTGTACTTCTACACAGTGTTCAAAATATTCCCACTGAATATCATTGTCATCAAGGATTGTTTTTAAAAGATATTTTCGAAGAGTTGATAAAGGTATCCAGCGGCTTTATGTGGATCACCTGAGGCCAGGAGCTCAAGACCAGCCCGGGAAACATAGCGAGACCTCATCGCTACAAAAAAAACTGTCTTAAAAAAATTTTTTAAAGGTATCCAGGAGCAAATCCTTTGTGGGAACATCAAGAATTCAGTAAGAACCCTCGTGTGGGTCTTGCAGAGACGGCCAGCCACGGGAATCACCTGTCGCATTTGTCGGGGTCGAGGGGCTGGTAGCTGGCTTCATAGCAACTGATCCTCTTCATGAAGTCATCCATGGCTTCTGCCGAGTTGCAGTCTTTGTAATCCGGGCTGGAGATTTTAACTTCCTGCAACAGCACAAAGGGGCGGCTGATGAATCACGCTGGAAGGCTTTCTGCTGAGATTAAGCAGGATTTGGGGCTTTCAAAAGGGGAGCGCGCAGAAGGCTCAGCATAAAGATTATCCGGGCCAGCGTGTAAGAGAAAGGGAGAAAGATCCTGGGGGCTGAGTCACAGCCTGATAGTACGGGGAGGATTCCCTGGGGAGATGGAGAACTGGAGCCGGAAGGACAGAGACAGGAAACCCACGGGGATTCCATAATGAACACCTCTGAATGTTCGGCAAGTCAAGATCTGTCCCGTGCCCGAGTCACCGCCAGACAGCCTGGCGCTGAACTCAGCCAAGCTCCACGTGAGCATCTGCAATGCTCCCCGCACCGGGAGGAGGCTGCCGGCTCTAAGGTATGCTCAGGAGTTCCCAGAGATGCCTGTGGCCTTGTGTGGTTTCTCCTCCACCCCCCACCGCCCGAGGCAGCCCCAGTTGACCAGTCCGTGGTTAACTGCTTCTCCGACTAGGGCTGTGCCTGCTCCTTTGCAGGGCTCACTCTCCTAGGCAACAACATAGGTCTACAACACCCACAGTGGCACGGGCCCCAGAAACCAGGTGGATTTTAGGGAAACTCAGCATTTCTGAATGCCTGGGCTCTTTCTCTCATCAACCACTGCCGTCACTGAGAGGCAGCCACTCTTCAAAGATCGAGGCAATGGGGAGTTGTGTCTGTCTCCTGGCAGAGTTTCAGCCGGGGAAGATGAGAAAGTCCTGGGGATAGAGTGTGGCAGTTGCCCAACAATGGGAATATAATTTGCTGCTGTACTATACATTTAAAAAACGGCTAAAATGGCCGGGTGCGGTGGCTCACGCCTGTAATCCCAGCACTTTTGGGAGGCCAAGGCGGGCAGCTCACTTGAGGTCA
Organism: Hylobates moloch; assembly: GCF_009828535.3. Classification (NCBI taxonomy): domain Eukaryota; kingdom Metazoa; phylum Chordata; class Mammalia; order Primates; family Hylobatidae; genus Hylobates; species Hylobates moloch. Next base: position 5,981,425 of record NW_026652277.1, on the reverse strand, counting down.
GGAGTTTGAGACCAGCCTGGCTAACATGGTGAAACCCCCGTCTCCTCTAAAAATACAAAAAATATTAGCTGGGCATGGTGGCGCACACCTGTAATCCCAGCTACTCAGGAGGCTGAGGCAGGAGAATCGCTTAAACCTGGGAGGCAGAGGTTGCAGTGGGCCAAGATTGTGTTACTGCACTCCAGCCTGGGAAACAGGAGACTGTCTCAATAAATAAATAAATAAATAAATAATAAAAATGATTAAGATGGTAAATTTTACATTATGTATACTTTACCACAATTTAAAAAAAAATCTAAGTTCACAAATGCCTGGATCTACCAACCTGCTTTGAGATTTCATCAGAAAGAGATTTCTGAACATGGCGGGTTGGGGCAAATGACTATCTGTTAGTGGACAACCAGACAAATGCTAAACTCCTTGCTAAGCACATTGGTGACCACTCATTGGGAAAAATGATTTCACAGCTACACCCTGCTGTCTACCAAGGGGAACAAGGAGTGCCGAGCCAAAGAAAGGTGGCAAACCCTCTGTTTAGACGATTTCCTCGTACTCTGAGCCTCCTCCTCCCACTGGACAAATCTAAACTGACTTTTCACAATTCAAATAGCCCTTCCTGAAACAGGAATTCATTTCCTAAAGATATCTAGAAATACTTCCACCACTTTGGGGAAGATACCGGGGCTAATACATGCTTAGCATCCCCTCTAAAGGTGCAAAGATGCCAGCACCACAGCGTCCCCGTGTACGTTTTCAGAATTGCTTTTCTTTATAGAATTGTCATATTCTGATATGTTTACACTGAAGAGAAAATTATCTCCAACACGGGGTGGCAGCCTGTAGTAAGTCTCCATAGTAACCATTCCTGTTTATATATATTGCTATCAAGTGGTAACACTGGAGAAATTCATCAAGTTATAATGCCAAGTGCCCTCAATTTATCTGGGCAAGCTCCCTTGCACAGCACAGACAGGAGGGTTTGTGGCAGGTTCACGAGATGCATCGGCAGGAAGAGAGTCTTACCTCCCAAACTTAGGAGGCTGCTGAGCCCTATGGACTTTTGCCAATGCCTAAGCATTCTTACCTCCCGGGGCCATCACAGCAAGCGATCCACTTGCTGCCTCCTGTCCCATTGGGGGCAGTGAGCTGCCCTCTGCCCCAGCAGCTCCATCACCACTAGCTGTCAGCCTCCCGTCACCAACAGAAACTAATCCTATCTCCCCGAATTATTTCCTACGTCCCATCCAAGCCTGCCCACTGCCCTGGATAAGCTAGTCCCACACAGGACAGGCCTCTGGGTCAAAAACCGCTCTGTAGGTCTGACCTCCCAATCGACAGCCAGCTGGGGGCTGCTCATCCTAAGGGCTCAGCTGCGCTTCCAAGCTGGACCCAGTCCCCCACTTCCTCAGACTGCAAATGCCCTTGTGGTCTACGCTGCCGCAGAAGCGTGGGGTTCCTGGCTGTCTTACCATGATATTGGAGGCCACAACTGTAGGGTCGTCGCACACGGACTCGATGAAAAATGCCTGGTGGAAAGTGAGGTGGGGATGTTAGAAAACAAACACCACGAAGGACCAACCTCACCATCACTGCGATGTCATCATCCGGACAAGGCGGAAGCACGCCACCCACCAACTCCCGAAGACAGGAAAGCCCACCTCCTCACTGCCGCCTCCCGCCACCACCCCTCTGGAACGCCCCACGGCCCCCAAGAGCCCTACCGCACAAAGGCCCTAATTTAAGGCCGCAAAACGTGGGCAGCAGGAGGGGAGGGACCGAGCAGGACTAAGGAACATGGGCAGCAGGAGGGGAAGGACCAAGCAGGACTCAGGCCGCTTCCTGAGGCCTTTTCCTCTCTCCCGAGCCGTCTAGCACAACACAAGACGCTGAGCTCACCTTAAAGTCATTTTCTTTGGCAAAATGAAGGATCATGTGTCTCCTCTCTCTAGTAGTATTGGTGGCGTCGAAAACCTGATATGGAGAGCAAAGGGCCAGGAAGAAGACTCTAAGTTTGAGTTTAAAAACGTTTACCCGAACAGCAAGGATGCCAGACCCATCATCTCCAGGAATAAGCCCCAAAAGTGCTTCAGGGGAGCTTGTGCCTGCCCACAGTCCTCTCCAGGGCGTGCTTACCAGGCAAGCCTCCCCCAACTACCAACAGCACTCAGGGGTGGTAGCATGGGGGGAATACCCCAAAAGCAAACAAGCAAAACAGTAACGTGCAATGGGACAGTGTACAAGGAAGGGCCAGTGGTCCTGTGGGCAACCCAAGTCCTGCCCGCCCTGGAGGTGGGGGACTGGCTGCAGAAGGGGTGGGTCGCTGAGTCCACCCCACATCCGCCTTCCTGAGCCATTGGGCTGCCCTGGCCCCCTGCTTTCCTCCACCCTCAGGGCTAGAGGCACAGGTCTCGGTACACCCTAGGCCAGTGAGGACACCCTCATGGGTGGGACTGGACACCGAGCCGGCTACATTCCCTGGACTTACCGCAATTTGTCCTCCTTCTTTCGCCAGGTAGCTTTTGACATCTCTCAAGGCAGCTAAGGCACATTGCCTGGAATGCACAAGAGACGCCGAACGTCAGCGCCAGTGCGTCCGCTGGGGCAGCCCAAGCAACTCCCGATGCACCCCGACAGGCAGAGTAACTGGTGGTTCCATTCTACACTGCTTAGCGCTGGGCAGGCTGGCCAGCACCCCTCAGGCCCAGAGGCTTCCAACCTGGGGCCCCACACGGGTGGCCTCAGGAACCCTCGGGAGGTGGTGCTCGCACCAGGCTACACACGGGAACCACTCCTGGGGAGCTGCTAAGAAATGGCTGCCCAGAGCCACCCACAGATCTGCCCTAACTGGTCTGGGGTGGGGCCTGGCATCAGGGGTTTTAGCATCCCCCATGAGACTCCAACATACAGCCGGGGCCGAACACCCTTGCACTAGGGTTTCACAATCAACTCGCACTTAACAAGAAATCCTTTCCCAACAAACAGACACTCCCGACAAACAGGACTTGCTAATTCTCAGTGAGGGTGCTTCTGCAGCTCTGTCCCAGTGAGGGTCAACTCACCGAGACCCTCAGGGAACAGATGAGAGCAGCAACCTCAGAGGGGCAGCAGGGCTTGTTCCCACACTGCACAGCCCTGAAGACCACCAGCAGGACCCACCCGCAGGCCGGCTTTCTCTGCCTCCTACTGAGCCTGGCTCAGAACAAAGAAAGCCCAAGCCCGCAGCCCAGCCTTACACCCGCAGCCCCACAGCCCAGCCTTATTCCCGCGGCCCAGCCTTACGCCTGTGGCCCAGCCTTACGCCCGCGGCCAAAGTTTATTGCAGCAGCCCAGCCGCAGCCCCGCAGCCCAGCCTTATTCCTGTGGCCCAGCCTTACGCCCGCGGCCCAGCCTTACTTCCGGACTTTCATGGCTTCCTCATTGTCGGGGCGGAAGAAGTTGTAGGAGCTGTACTGCTTCACAGCCTCCCGGCGATACTCCCCGACGTTGAACACTGTGGACGGGAAAGAGAACAGCCTGGATGATCGAGCAGGAAGGGGCCAGCTCACACCCGGATCATGCGATCGACCAAAGGAAGAGCCACCCACCCAACCAACCGACTTGAATGAGATGGTGTGGAAGCAATGCCGGCGCCCAGTCCTGCCCTACCCTCAACTCCTGAGGACAGCAGGCCACAGGCAGCCCGGCTTCCCCAGTCCAGCTGCAATGCCCCTGCCGCAGGCTCTGCGACGCTGTCCCCTCCAGCCAAGTCGACAATCCCAGTCTCACCATATCCTAAACCAGAGACTGAGACTGTGAGGATGGGTCGGGGGAGGCCCCAAGTCTAGCAAAAATAGGGACAACACATTTCCACCAATGGTATCAGAAAGCGAGTGGGGCCTCATGCCCACCGCCAGATCTAGGTCAACCCTTCTGCTGGTGCAGCCGCCAGGGCCAGGGCCGGGGGGATGTGTCCCATGGTTCCTGGGCACAGCGGGGATGGTAAACATAAAAACCATCCCTTCAAAAGAGGGGAGGGTGGGAGATGAGCAAGGGTTAAAAAATAACCAGTTGGGTACAATGTTCACTATCTGGGTAACAGGTTCACTAGAAGCCCAATCCCCAATCAATATGCAGTATACTCATGTAACAAACATGCACATGTACCCCTAATCTAAAATAAAATTAATTGAAAAAAAAAAATACCCAGTGCCTATCCACAAGATGTTCCCCATCTAGTTGGGAAGACCAAGCACAGATTCTTAAATGCGTCATCTACAACCAGCGGTCCCCATCCTTTTTGGCACCAGGGACCACTTTTGTGGAAGACAATTTTTCCATCGACAGGGAAGGGTTGTGGGTGTACGGCTTTGGGTTGAAACTGTTCCACCTCAGATCATCGGGCATTAGATTATCATAAGGAGCAGACAACCTAGATCCCTCACATGCCCAGTTCACAATAGGGTTCACTCCTGTGAGAATCTAATGCTACCGCTGATCAGACTGGAGGCGGAGCTCAGGTGGGAATGCTCGCTCACTGCCACTCACCTCCTGTGGCCCGGTTCCTAACATGCCACCCGGCATAGCAGTCCACAGCCTGGGGGCTGAAGACCCTTGATCTATGGTAGGCAGTGCTTAGGGCCATCAGCAGAAGAATGTTAGCTAGGACTGAGTGTGACAGGAATGTAAAGGACTGACATGGCTGAAGACCGCTTTGAAGGAGGTGAAATCTGAGTCGGGGCAGGATTTAGGGGAGTGGGAAAGAGAATGGCCAGTGAGGAAAAAACCCCAACAGAAGAAGAAGGGTGTAGACACAGTGTGAAGGGGGACCTGGCTGCACGGGAGGCAGGGTCAGACTCCCTGACCAGGGGACAGAGGCGCCCAGGGATGGTCCTGCCTGTGAAACCAGCAACTGAGATGGAAGGTCAAGTTTTTGCACTTGCAGTCTCACCTTTTGTGGGGACGCCAATCCAGTTGAGGTAGCGAGTCAGCTTCTTGGAGATGTAGGTCTTACCCCGGGCGGGGAGGCCCACCATGACAATGACAGTGGGGGAGTTGGTCAGCTTTGGCCCACAGGCTGGAAAAACAAGCAAGAAGGGTGTGTCATCAACCAAGTGACCGGAGAAGAGGAGCAGAGGCCATGCCCAACAATAACGCTGAAGAATTTCACCAAAAATGTTTTTGAGACAGGGTCTCACTCTGTTGCCCAGGCGGGAGTGCAGTGGCCACCACAGATTACTGCAGCCTCAAACCTTTGGATTTAAACGATCCTCCAGCCTTAGCCTCCCCAATAGCTGGGACTACAAGTTTGCACATCACCACCCCTGGCTAATTTTTTTATCTTTGTAGAGATGGGGTCTCGCTGTGTTGCCCAGGCTGGTCTCAAACTCCTGGTCTCAAACAATCCTCCCAGAGTGCTGGGATTACAGGAATAGCCACCACACCCAGCATTCATTGAAATTTTCATTTCGGCCGGGCGCGGTGGCTCACGCTTGTAATCCCAGCACTTTGGGAGGCCGAGGCGGGCGGATCACGAGGTCAGGAGATCGAGACCAGGGTGAAACCCCGTCTCTACTAAAAATACAAAAAATTAGCCGGGCGTGGTGGCGGGCGCCTGTAGTCCCAGCTACTCGGAGAGGCTGAGGCAGGAGAATGGCGTGAACCCGGGAGGCGGAGCTTGCAGTGAGCCGAGATTGCGCCACTGCACTCCAGCCTGGGCGACCGAGCAAGACTCCGTCTCAAAAAAAAAAAAAAAAGAAAGAAATTTTCATTTCATCTCCCTATCCTGAAGCCCCTGGCATTGTACCAGAGTGGGAACAGGCAACCCTAGTGGCCACAGCCCCCCAGCCACACCCTGTCCGTCAATTCTGCCTTTAGGTTCCACTTGGCAAAGACAGTCCCAACCCCAAATTCCTGAGCTGATACCCAGGGCACTAAACCTAGCAGGGAACCAGTGACTAACACCACAGTGGAAGTGGAATGCTCCTGCAGGTGGGAGGAAAGGATTCCTCTCCCCAGGGAGGGTGGGGCTCAGAGTCGAGAGGGCGGATTCCAAAACAACATGGGGACAGAGGGGCAGGGGGCTGGGGCCCACGGGTCAAGAGACAGAGAGGCCCACCATCAATATCCGAACCTCCACACAGAGGTATGGGCAGCATTTCTGAAAAAAAAAATCTTTAAAAAGGCAATTTTTAAAAGTAGGAGGTTACAGCCAGGCGCGGTGGTTTATGCCTGTAATCCCAGTGCTTTGGGAGGCCGAGGCAAGAGGATCACTTGAGACCATGAGTTTGAGACCAGCCTGGGCAACATAGCAAGACCCTGCGCCTCTACAAATAAACTTTTTAAAAAATTAGAAGAAAATGAAAAGAATTTATCAAATGAAAGTAGGTCAGGGAGGCAGAATGCTGAAATTACCCCAGTGGACAGGTAAATCCTCCACCCCTGAGCCTCTCACGCCCTGTCTGACCCCCTCTTCTGGTGCCAGGCTCGGATGAATGCTGGGGCCCTGCCGAGGGAAGGGCCGGTCACGAAGCCTCAGGCAGGGGCCGGCTCCACCACTGTCTCCAGGAAACCTGGAAATGCTCTTGCCTGCCAGCTCCCTCCTGGCTTCTGCTGCTACACAACGGTCTTGGCATCTCAGTAAGACAAAACAGCAGGGAGGGGGGTTTTGCTCGGTTTTTCAGAAAGCAGCCAGAAGCCCCCTGTTCTGAAAGCCAAGGGCCCAGTATCTCCCCGGCTGTCGCCTGGCCCTGGGAGTCTCAGGCAAATCCTACACCCTGCCGACATGCAAGCTCCAGGGCCAGATGACACCCGCCAGCTCCCGCCTGGGCGGCACTGCCCAGCACTCACTGCCACGTGGTCAGCCTGGCTGTCCCCATCATTCCCAGACACAGCCCGCATGGCCTGCAGGAAAACCTCTGAAAGCTGCACACAGAACCAGGCAGATGTCAGACTGCACAGACGCCCCGATGTCCAAGCTGAACAGGCTTAGGCTGCGGGAGCCGCCACCACCCCTCAGACAGGCCGCGGCTCAGCGAAGAAGCCCCTCTGTAAGCTGGACCCCCCAACAGGGCTCCAAACTGAAGTCAATGTCCAGGTTCTGCTCCCAGGCCTGGCGGCGGGGGCAGGGAGGCAGGCATGGCATGCCGGGCCTTTGTCCCCTCCATGCTATTTGGAGACCATTAGTGGCCTTCTCAGCAGGCAGAGTAAGGAGACAGACAGGCTATCAGCAGATGAGGAGACACTAAAAGCCCTGGACTGGTATGCCCTTGGTGTCCAGTGACCTAGAACAAACAGTTCCTCGAAAACAGATGCTTTTCACTGCCCAGGGTGAGCCGGGCATCCTGAGCACATGAGTGGAACAAACAAGCACAAAGCACCCAGGGGCTTTCTTGTGTCCCCAGGGGGCACACGGAGAGATGGTGGCCTCCCTAAAAGCCAGTGAGGCACACCCCACCGTGCCCAGGGTCATTCTGGCAGCTGTAGCTGCCACATCAGAAAAGTAGCAGCAACTCCTTGGAAACAATACCCATCCACTGACCCTTCCCCCAGGCCAAGGGTCCCTCCTGGTCTTACCAGGTGTCCCCACCGCGCCGCTGCTCCTAAGAGCACCCAGATATGCAGAGACAGATGCACACACATACTCTCAGCTGTGCACATAGGCAGAATTATTTCTGTCGGAACCACGCCAAGGAAGCAGAGGCTGATTGATTTATCCAACACGGGATTATGTCTACCCACTAATCATAGGGATGAATCTCCTCTGGCAGTAGACATTTAGGGAGGGAAAACAACAACAACAACAACAACAAAAGAGCAGAGGAAATACACAGGGCAAAAGGTCAGACTGGATTTCAAACCCAAATAAACCGCCAGTCCCTTCTTGGCAAAGCAGAGCCATTCTCCCTACGCACTGGTCTCTCGAATAGTAAGATTCAAAGAGAGGGGCGTGTCGGGCGCGGTGGCTCAGGCCTGTAATCCCAGCACTTTGGGAGGCCAAGGTGGGCGGATCACGAGGTCAGGAGGTCGGGACCATCCTGGCTAACACGGTGAAACCCCGTCTCTACTAAAAACACAAAAAATTAGCCGGGCGTGGTGGCGGGCGCCCGTATTCCCAGCTACTAGGGAGGCTGAGGCAGGAGAAGGCGTGAACCCGGGAGGCGGAGCTTGCAGTGAGCTGAGATCCCACCACAGCACTCCAGCCTGGGTGACAGAGCGAAACTTCATCTCAAAAGAAAAAAAAACAGAGAGGGGCGCCTGAGGTGTCTGCAGCTATCCCTCCCTTCAGACACCCACCACTGTCTTGGACAGATAAGGTAATCACAAATCCTTACTAAATCTTTGAGTCCGCCGGGTGCGGTGGCTCACGCTTGTAATCCCAGCACTTTGGGAGGCCGAGGCGGGCGGATCACGAGGTCAGGAGATCGAGACCACGGTGAAACCCCGTCTCTACTAAAAATACAAAAAAAATCAGCCAGGCATGGTGGCGGGCGCCTGTAGTCCCAGCTACACGGAGAGGCTGAGGCAGGAGAATGGCGTGAACCCAGGAGGCGGAGCTTGCAGTGAGCCGAGATCGGGCCACTGCACTCCAGCCTGGGCCACAGAGCGACACTCCGTCTCAAAAAAATAAATAAATAAATAAATAAATCTTTGAGTCTTATTCTCCAACCTCAGCCCCTTTTAAAAACTCACAGCACACCTCATGTTTCTAATTCTGTGACCCTCAGTTTCTTCTTCTCTTCTCAATGGGCCTTTTTACCACCAAAAAAGAGACACCCCCACCTGCCTCATCACCCTCCCTGGCAAGGCACAGTGATTAGAAAAGATAAGTATTGGCTGGGCACAGTCTCCCAGCACTTTGGGCGGGAGAGGAGGGCAGACCACCTGAGGTCAGGAGTTCGAAACCAGCCTGATCAACATGGCAAAACCCCGTCTCTACTAAAAATACAAAAATTAGCCAGGCGTGGTAGCGGGCACCTGTAATCCCATCTGCTGAGGTAGGAGAATCGCTTGAATCCGGGAGGCAGAGGTTGCGGTGAGCCGAGATTCTACCAATGCACTCCAGCCTGGGCAACAGAGCAAAAGTGTGTCTCAAAAAACAAAAAAAAAATTACTGGGTTTAACACAAGATTTTCCAAAGAGTATTTGTGTCTCGTTTCATTTTATGTAAATGTTTAATATTTTAACTTCTTTTTCACACACCCAAAGTTTTGAAAGTTGTGAAACTTAAATGTACTTAGATGTTGACTTTAGATGTCAATTGAAACATGCCTGGGGGAACACAGATGTCACCCTGTTACAGGGGAAGGAACAACTGTGTAAAGACCCTGGGTAACAGACTAAACACCCGAATTGAGTCTGGGGGCCTCAAGCTCAAAGTGTTGTCATGGTTACGACCATGGCCACTTGGGTAAGTCCTCCCAGAAAGTCACCAAGTCCCAGACACGGAGCTTCAATTCTGCAAGGTTGTTATGTTCACGACACGCTCGCTCACTGGGCACATGCGCCAGGTACATGCACTGGGTACCTGTGAGACAGAGGCTACTTGGGGGATACAGGGTCAGTGTGGCTGAGTAGTGCCTTTGGGCTAAGCCCTGGCTGTCTACAAGCCCACAGTACCATTAGTGTACAACGCAGACTGCCTACTAGGGCCCATTCCCTGCAGGCAAACATACACAGGAAGCCAAAAGAAAACTGAAGGCTGGCTGGTGAACACTCAGCCGCGGGATACAGTGACACAAGGAGCCACTTATGGAAAGCAGCAGCCAGATGGATGGCGAATCCCCCACCTGGACAGTGAGAGGCTGGCACCCCAGGGTTCCTACTCCTGCTCTCCCAGCTAGATTAAGCTACTAACCTCTCTGACGGTGTGCAATGCACGGACAGACAGGCAGCAGCCCGCACAGCCTGTATCCCCCACTGACTCAGAATGCATCCCCAGAAAATAAACCGTAGGGGCTACCCAGGGATAAGGCACGGATTTCTCTAGGACATCACCCACCCAGCTTCCTTACGCTAGAACACCAGCAGCCGGCGTAACTCCCTACTGAGATGAAAGTCTTTCTATCCGTATTTGAGTACCACATCAACCTTTCTTCAGACTCAGTTTCCTCGGTGTCTGTCTAAATCCTGAGCAAAGACAAGCTGGCAGTTTGTCTCATTCCATTGTTTTTAAGAGGGGAAAAAAAAGGCCAGGTACACTGATTTACACCTGTAACCCCAGCACTTCAGGAGGTCAAGGGGGCATCGCTTGAGGCCAGGAATTCGAGACCAGCTTGGGCAACATAGAGAGACCCCGTTTGTACAAAAATCTTTTTAAAAATTAGCTGGGTGCAGTAACACATGCCCATAATCCCAGCTACTCAGGAGGCTGAGGCAGAAGGATTGCTTGAGCCCAGGAGTTCAAGGCTGCAATGAGACGTGATTGCACCACTGCACTCCAGCCTGGGTGACAGAGTGAGACTCTGTCTCAAGAAAGAAAGTTTGGTGCTTTAAAAGGCTGTCTTTTACCTGTTGCTTACAACCCTGCACTGGCCTGACCAGTACTAATACCCCCTTTGCTCCACTGATGATGGCAACTTCTGATTTAATGCCAAGTCCCAAGCACCATCTTAGGACTCAGCCTGGTACCCGGGATCCCTCAGAACACAGAGACTCTTTTTTTTTTCTGCCTCACCGTGAATATTGGGACTACAGGCCCACCACCCGGCTAATTTTTTACTGTTTTATCGAGACGGGGCACTCGTGATCCGCCCGCCTCGGCCTCCCAAAGTGCTGGGATTACAAGCGTGAGCCACCGCGCCTGGCTGAGACTCTTGAATTTTAGTGATGAACACAAAGGAAAGCCAGACCTTGCCAGTGAAAAAGGTACTTCTTGCCCATTATGCTGACTCACAAATTCAGTAAGTCCGCAGGAGTTACAGGATGCATGCGAAGGAAGCTACAGGTTTTGTAAGAAACATTTACCACCATGCTGATGTAGCAACAGGGTATCCCGTTAATGTGCCTCCGAGGCAAGAATATAATGCAGCTTATTTGATACAGTAATTTTTGTTTTGTTGTTTTACTGTTCTTTGTCTATAAAAAGCAGCATCCTAGACACCCTCCTTCAGCAATAAACCTCAAGGAGGCTGGGAATGGTGGCACATGCCTGTAACCTCAGCACTTGGGGAGGCCAAGGTGGGGGGATCACTTGAGGCCAGGAGTTCGAGACCAGCCTGAGCAACATAGCAAGACCCCATCTCTATGAAAATTTTTTTTTTAATTAGCCGGGTGTGGTGGTGCACACTTGTAGTCCCGGCTACTGGACAGGCTGAGGCGGGAGCATCACTTGAGCCCAAGAGTTGGTGGTTACAGTGAGCTATGATCGCACCACTGCCCTCCAGCCTGGGTGACAGTGTGAGACTCTGCCTCAAAAATGAATAAATAAATAATAAACTCAGGGAACTCTGCTGCAGACCTCCAATGAGAAGGCCGCTTATAAAGGTGGCAACAGGTTTAGGAGAAAGAAAACCCACCCAGCTGGGCATGGTGGCACACGCCTACAGGTTTTAGGAGAAAGAAAACCCACCCAGCTGGGCATGGTGGCTCACGCCTATAATCCCAGCACTTTGGGAGGCTGAGGTGGGCAAATCACTTGAGGTCAGGAGTTCGAGACCAGCCTGGCCAACATGGTGAAACCCCGTCTTTACTAAAAGTACAAAAATTAGCTGGGCATGGTGGCACACACCTGTAATCCCAGCTTCTCAGGAGACTGAGGCACGAGAATCGCTTGAAACCTGGAGGCAGAAGTTGCAGTGAGGCAAGATCGCACCACTGCACTCCAGCCTCAGTGACAGAGTGAAACGCCATCTCAAAAAAGAAAGAAAGAAAGAAAGAAAGACCCACCCAATGTCCCAAATGCCATTAGAGAATCGAGGTAGGGTGTCAGGAAGACACCAAATAGAAATAGCTTCTTCCCTCCATTCCAGTAAGAGACAAATGTGACTATATAAACTGAAAAAGACACCACCACTTGAAATAAGGATGTGCGATACCCAGGCTGCAGATCTGTTTACAAAAAGGAATGTGTCTGAGACTATACCTCAAAGCCACACAGGAGGATCCCAGCAGTAGGCGGGACAAAAGAATTAATCCATCAGCTTTAGCCAAATTCCCACCCTCCAGCTCTGAATGATTCTGACAGGGATTCTTAGGCAAATCTCTCACTGCGTGCGAGACGTGCAGGTTGATGGGGTCTAATGGATCAGGATCCAAGCCTGGAGGGAGGACGCCTTGATGCACGCTGGTGTTCTCAATATCACAACTGAGCTGATGCCAACCGATCTCAGAGCCGCCCTGGAAGTCACGGGACACTCCTCCCAGACCCGCGGGCATTCGTATACAATCACATGTATTTACATATATAGGACTAGCCTCCATTGCAGTTTACAAAGTGCTATAGAGATAATACTTGTTTTATGCAAAAGTTGTTTCTGCATTTGGACTTGGCCAAATCTCCCTGGGGATTTAAGAGCTGCATTCCACTCCACTTACAGGTTTTACGCAAAGACAAGAGAACCGTGGGCCACCCCAGTTCAAGCGCATCTGACAGGGCTGGGCAACACACCCGCATCCCCCAGTCCTGGGCTACCTCACAAAGAGGGGGAACAAGACCTCTCCTGAGGGCTACCCCAGAACCCTGAAGTCCAGCAGGGTGGATCTGCTGACGTCCCCACCCAGGGCACACCATGGGGGTGGGGGTGGGGAGAGGGGCAGGTCTGGACGAGGCCGGTGATTCAGACCCGGCAGGGCTCCAGAAGTCCCGCGGGGGCCGTCCTAAGAAACGTGGTAGCCGGGCAACCCTGCCAGCCGCCTGCGCTCAGGCGCCTTCGGATGACCCGAAGCCACCTCAAGAGTTTGCACCTGGATCCCACGGTCACTACTCAGGCTACGACCTGACCTGGGCAAAACCGCACCAGGCGGCTCCCTGTCCAGCCCATGGGAGCCGGGGCGCATTACCTGGAGAGGCAGCGTCGCCTCTCTGCGCTGCCCACCCGCCCTTTTCCGCGGCGGCGCTCCGCAGATGAGGTGGAGCTCGAGGTAGCCCTCTCCCAAGCGATCGCTGGTGGCGGGGGCGGCGACCGGCGGGACGGGGCAGGGTACTGCCAGCCAATTCCGAGCACCGGGGAATGCGTGCGCCCGGGGCGCGTGGAGCAGCGCCAACCGTGCACTCACCAACCCACCGACCCTCCCCAAAACCGGGGACACAGGCATGGCTCCAGGTGGCTCTCCTGGCGCCCCCAGCACGGGCGCCCCCATGGCACTGGAGATGCACGGAAGAGACAAGAGAGAAAGAGATAAAAGCAGAAAAAAACAGAGTGGGAGAGGAAGGAGGCAGAAACAGAGAGAGAAAAACAGATACATATATATCGAAACAGAAAACAGGACAGAGAAATAGGTTATTAAGTGCAGCGAGGGGATAGGAATGCATAGCAAGGCGGGAGAGGAGATGGAAATATGCAGAGAGAGGAGATCCGGACGGTGGAAAAGGGCGGAGGCGCGAGCGGCCGGGTCCCTGGGCTGGGCCACGGCCGCCCGGGACGGGTGTCGAGGGCAGGGATCGCGGAGGATGTGGATCCCCTCCCTGGCCTGTCCAGGCGCGCGCGTCCCTCCGTCTCGGCGTACGCAGCCCGGCAGGGCTCACTCGCCGTTTCCGGGCCGGCGGGGCAGCCAAGGGGACAACGGCCACAGCGCCCCTGCCGCCTGGCCAAGGACGCGCAGCCCGCGCCTCCGCCCCGCCCCGCCGGCGCGACCCGCACGGGCGCGCCCCCCGCAGAGGGGCGTCGGCACAAAGCCGCCCCACACAATGGCCCGGCCCCGCGCAGCGCGCCCTGCAACCCGGCTCCGCGCAGCTGCACTCACATCTAGGCAACGAGGGCCGGTGGTCCACGGGCACCCAGATCTTCTGCACTCGGCTCTGGGTCAGTTCCAACGGCATCTTCGCGGCTGCGCCCGACGGCCCGCCTCCCGGGGCCGAGATCCCGACGCTGGCAGGAGAGCGGCCGCCGACCCCCGGAACAAAGGAGGAGAGGGGGGCGTGCGCCGGCGCGCGGCCGGGCGTTTCCTGCGCTGCCAGGGGAAACGTGCTTTGGGCTAAGTTCCGGACCCTCGCCTGTGCGGGGCTCGACGTGTGCTGCGAGGGTGGCGAGGCTGGGGATGCCCGGCACAGCCGGCTCGTCCGCTCGGAAAGCTCTGGGATGCTTGGGCGCAGTGACAGTCGCGCTCTCGCCACCAGGCCCTGCCGCTCGCCTCCTCTCCGGCTCGGCTGGGATGCCCCGCGCACCGCCGGCTTTTAAAGAGTCCGGGCTGGCCGCAGACGCGCACGTCAGCCTCGGGGCGGGCCGCATTCCTTGGGTCCCAGCCCCCTTCCACGTGGGGAGGAGGGTGGGCGAGCCGGGAGGCAGCCTGCGAGCTCCCCCTGCGGGCCGGCGACGGCGGCGCACCAGCTCCTGCAGCCCAGCCCTGCTGAAAGGTCCTGGCTACTGTTATCCCCTCGTCCCGTTGTTCCCTCGGGACGTCTGGCACAGCTTCCCCGACTAATTCCCGCCCCTCACCTCAACTGTGCTGGCCGGGAGGAGAGCAGCGACGCAGTCCTGCACAGTGTAGACCGTGGCCCCCTTGGCCGAATCCCTTGGGAAGCTGCTTAAAGTGCATCCTACCAATGCAGCTCCTTTAGGGCCGTGGAGCCCCGATACTCTGCATTCCTAACAGGCGCTGTGGGGCAGGCGCAGTCCAGGTAAGGACATGAGCCAGGCTGCTCCCTGATAATACCCGTGAGCCCATCCCCCGCCACGACCCGGGCCACCCGCGGGGAGGAGGCTTCCCTGATCCTCCTACCTCACCCTGTCCACTTTCCTGAATCCCTTAGAAACCTGGACTTGAACTGAGCCTTGCTCCCCTCCCCTAGCCCAAAGACTGGGAACCTTGAGAGGCTTGCGGTGCTGGGCACGAGGAGGGGGCGGGAAAGCCCCGGGGAGCTGGACTGAAGTGGACTGGGGCTGGGGGCAGCTGGCATCTGGTTTTCACACTCACCATGTACACCATTCAATAAACCTTTATCGCCCCGAGTAGAAGGATGAATAAAACTAGACCCATTTCGATCTGCAATTCATTACCTAAGTCGAGGGAAAACTTTTGGGGGCGGCCCCTTATTATGCAGACCCCTAAAATTCACTCCGTTATCCTGCACACCCTGCAGCTCTGCCTCCCCACTTTTTGGTGCATGCGTGCCCCGTCTCCTTTTCCGGCCCTCGCAGTTTGCACCAGCTCGCGACTTGTGACAGTCGTGCAGTCAGGTCAGAGGCGTGCGGGGAAGATCTGGGCTGCTTTTGGTGGGGAACCGCCGCCCGCGCCGGGACACGACATGGAAGTAATTTTTGCAAACGAAGCCTCAGTACAGGAGCGCTGCGCCGCCTTGCAGAGAGGTGCACACTTAGCGCTGAGGCTGGGCTGTGATTGGAGAGAAGGCGGCGCTCGCTGAAACCCACACCGTGGCGGAAAAGTCTGCGCAGAGGCTGCCACACGTCGCTCACGTCCCGCATGCTCCACAGGGAGGGCGCCCGCGCCCAGGCGGCGACCAGGGCTGCTCCCGCCCCGCGCGCCCGCCCCACCCGGGCCTCCACTCCTCCCGACCCCCCGCCTGCCGAGGGGCCCCGGAACGCGCAACATCGGCCACCTGGCCTGTGCCCCACCACCCTCCCCCACGCCTCGACCCCCACTCCGGCACCCCGCCCCCCGCGCCGCCCTCTCAGAGCCCCTGTTCCCGCGACAGCTTTGCTGACGGTCTGGTTTCCGCGCTCTGGCGGCTGTTCAGAAACCCGATGCGTTGCACTTGGACTTGTTTTCTGCAGTGGGAGCACATGCCAGAGGCGACACCCTAAACGCCCAGGGGAGAGACCCACTCCACTCCTGAAATAAGAGTGGGCTGACCCGAAGAGGGAAACAGCAGGCGGCGAGCGCCCGCGCCACCGGGACGAGTTCCCGCCCTGGGGTTCGCGGGGGTCCGTGAGGGCTGCAGGCTGCGCGCCGGGAGAGCGGCTGCACCCATGCAAAGAGCGCCCGCGGTTCCTGGGGAATGACGGTGCACCTGCGCGCCCGCTGCTTGCCCACCGATTTTGCACACGTACAGGCCAGGCAAGCGGACCAGGGAGCCTTCTTCCACACTCCCTACAAGCTTGCAAACACATTGCTGGTTTCAGCTCACAGAGAGAGCAGAGAGATGGCGTCTGCCCCAGCAGCGGCACATCATTAATCTCTTGACCTAGATAACGCATCTGACAGCGGTCAGCTCTTAGGGCACAGGGAGTTGACGTCCCGGAGGTCCAGCTGAACTTTCGCAGACCGGGCACTTTTCCTGTCAATAACGCGTTGTGAGTCTAAAGGGAAGACTATGTTCTTCCCCCATTCGCCTCCTGCACTTGCTATGCAGCAGGCAAAAGGAAGTTAACTCAATCCCCCTCCTGCTCCTCACATCTGAGTGCAAACGGAGTGCGTGGGAGCAAGGACGAATGCACACCTGTTTTTGTGTTTGTTTTTTTAATGGCCAGCTAGAACTGGCAGCCTTTACAGCCCCAGGTAAGTTAGGGTAGAGCCCTCATGAGAGATGAAACTGCTTCACTACAAAATCACTTATAAACAACCCAACTGCAGCTGTATTCTGGTGATTTACTGGTTCCGAGTTTACTAGTTTGGACATCCTCCTAACTCATTCCCTAGCTCTGCTAATGCCCCATCTTCACCCCAAATGTCCAACTACGGCTTGGCCAACTTCCCTGCTCCTAACCTGGGTATCACAAAGGCGGCCCTTCAGAAAACGCCCCCAATAATGTAAATGTTCCACTAAGACGATGATTCTTTTACAGCTACAATAACACCAAGGCTAGCGCAGATCGATTATTTCTCCTAGGTCATGGTCCTAGAAACTGTGAAAGGTAGAAGGAAACTTCAAGACTACCTAGTCAACCCCACTTGCTTTATGGGAAGAAGTAAAGGGAGTTGAGATTAGAGAAGTCAAGGAACCAGGTCAGAGATGAAAGAAGAAAGCCAATTAGGAGCAGAGTTTGTTGGGGTTTTTTTGTTGGTTTGTTTTTGTTTTTCCCTTCCACTTGACACAGACGCAGATAGATAGCTCCCTAGGAGACTCATTATGGGGCCACCCTAACCCCAGGGTGCTTAGTGGAATCCTAATTTAGGAGCTGATCAGGCTGTGATTCAGACTCACCTAGAACAATTGAGCTGTTTGGGAAGGAAAGGTCAGAGAAGGACCTTCCGTGAGTAGAATGAGACATTAGCAGGGCAATTATTGAAAATGATCCTGGCCAGTGCAGTGGCTCGCACCTGTAATCCCAGCACTTTGGGTGGCTCAGGCAGACGGACTGCTTGAGCTCAGGAGTTAAGAGACCAGCCTGGTCAACATGAAACCCCATCTCTGCAAAAAAAAAAAAAAATTAAAAAATAGCTGGGCATGGTGGCTCGCACCTGTGGTCCCAGTTATTTTGGAGACTGAGGTGGGAGGATCACCCGAGCCCAGGAGGCAGAGGTTGCAGTGAGCTGTGATTTGCACCATTGCACTCCAGCCTGGGTGACAGAGTGAGACCCTGCCACAAAAAAAGAAAAAAAAAAAAGCAAGTGCCTGGTGAGGTGCTCACATCGCTGAATTCACTGAGCTCGGTCCAGCCTTGAGAGGACAGCGGAGTGGTTTTTCTCCAGGATCACCTTTGTTCCCACACTTCTGTGCCAGCCAATGACATCTAACTCCTACCAGTGCTTCCAAATGCTACTGTAACAGCAAACACGAGCAACCGCATTTCCATGATCCTGTGCCAGCCCTAGCCAGGTTAAAACGTTCAAACCAAGCTAGGACCTACCCGCTGCCCCAGAGACAGTGAGAGAGGTGACAAGCAATGGTAGGCTGGGAGCAATCAGAAGTTGCTCATTAGACACCAAATGTCACTATTTGCTCTTGTGAAAAATCCCATGTATGAGGGAGAGAAGTGAGACACCAAACAAAACACTGAAACAAACCCTTCCATCATCACCAGCCAAAGACACGGGGAGGGGGCTGTTATTTCAATAAATTATTTGTAACTCACACATGATTGAGAATAGAGACTGAGACTATCCACACAATGTCATGTCAGGGGTTTGAAAAACCAATTCATGACATGCACATAGATGTTTATACCAGCTTTATTCATAATTGTTAAAATATGGAAACAACCAAGATGTCCTCTGGTAGATAAATGGATAAACTATGGAACATCCAAACAATGGAATATGATTCCGTTCTAAAGAGAAATGAGCTATCAAGTCATGAAAAGACATGGAGAGGCCAGGTGCGGTGGCTCATGCCTGTAATCCCAGCACTTTGGGAGGCCAAGGCGGGCAGATCACTCGAGGTCAGGTGTTCAAGACCAGCCTGGCCAACATGGCAAAACCTCGTCTCTACTAAAAATACAAAAATTAGCTGGGTGTGGTGGTGCACACCTGTAATCCCAGCTACTTGGGAGGCTGAGGCACAAGAATCACTTGAACCCAGGAGGTGGAGGTTGCAGTGAGCCAAGATTGCGCCACTGCACTCCAGCCTGAGTGACAGAGCAAGACTCTGTCTCAAAAAAAATTATTATTTTTCTACAAATATATTTTTCTCCAATCTAGTGGACTTAGTGTCTCATTAAGTGGGTGTGAGGAGAATACGCAGCAGCCATAGCCTGGCTCTGGGTGAAGTGACTCAAATTGCTCAACTTAAGTCCCGGCAAACCCTCCAGTAAGTTTCCATTTCTCTCTGCCCCGACCCTGTCACTCCACCTCCTGTGGGCATTTCCTTTACTTTTCTTTTCTTTTTCTTTTTTTTTTTGAGATGGAGTCTCGTGCTATCGCCCTGGTTGGAGTGCAGTGGTACCATCTCGGCTTACTGCCACCTCTGCCTCTCAGGTTCAAGAGATTCTCCCGCCTCAGCCTCCTGAGTAACTGGGATTACAGGCTTGCGCCACCATGCTCGGCTAATTTTTTTTTGTATTTTTAGTAGAAACGGCATTTCACCATGTTGGCCAGTCTGGTCTTGAACTCCTGACCTCAGATGATTTATCTAAGTAGATTGTTCCAGAAAATAGAAAAGAATAAAAGCAACTCTAGTCATTTCTGAGGCTAGCATAACCTTGATTGGTAAAACAAAAAGTAAAAGAAAAGGAAATTTTAAGTTCATTTTATTTATGACAGAGATGTAAGTTTCCTACGTAAAATATTAGCTCATGAGAGCCAACCATATACAGTTGACCTTGAACAACACATTTGAATCACACAGGTCCACCTACTTTCTCCTGCCTCTGCCACCCCTGAGACAGCAAGACCAACCACCTCTTCCTCCTTCCCAGTCTACTCAACATGAAGTCAACAGAGAGGAAGACCTTTATGAGGATTCACTTCCACTTAAGGAATAATGAATGTTTTATCTTCCTTAAAAAAAAAAAAAAAAAAAAAGATGTGGAGGATGGCTTGAGCTTTTTGTGTATTTCTCAAAAGTTTTAAGATGTCCTAATTTATTGGTCAAGCAAAAGAAGAAAAAAATAAAAAGTCATGTGTTGGCTAAGGATGGGGATTTGTTCTGAGAAATGCATCACTAAGCAATTCTGTCATTGTGCAAACATCACAGAGTGAACTTACACAAACCTAGATGGCAGAGACTACTGCACATCTAGGCTACATGGTATAGCCTGTTGCTCCTAGGGTACAAACCTGTAAAGCATGTGACTCTACGGAATACTGTAGGCAACTGTAACACAATGGTAGGTATTTGTTTTTTTTGTTTGTTTGTTTGTTTGTTTGTTTGTTTGAGACGGAGTCTCGCTCTGTCGCCCAGGCTGGAGTGCAGTGGCGCAATCTCGGCTCACTGCAAGCTCCGCCTCCCGGGTTCACGCCATTCTCCTGCCTCAGCCTCTCCGAGTAGCTGGGACTACAGGCGCCTGCCACCACGCCCGGCTAATTTTTTTGTATTTTTAGTAGAGACGGGGTTTCACCGTGGTCTCGATCTCCTGACCCCGTGATCCGCCCGCCTCGGCCTCCCAAAGTGCTGGGATTACAAGTGTGAGCCACCGCGCCCGGCAATGGTAGGTATTTGTATATTTAAACATAGAAAATGTACTGTAAGGCCGGGTGCTGTGGCTCACGCCTGTAATCCCAGAACTTTGGGAAGCCGAGGTGGGTGGATCATCTGAGTTCAGGAGTTTGAGACCAGCCTGACCAACATGGTAAAACCCTGTCTCTACTAAAAGTACAAAAATTAGCTGGGCATGGTGGCGGGGACCTATAATCCTAGCTACTTGGGAGGCTGAGGCAGGACAATCGCTTGAACCTGGGAGGCAGAGGCTGCAGTGAGCCGAGATCACGCCATTGCACTCCAGCCTGGGGGACACAGCAAGACTCCGTCTCAAAAAGAATAATAATAATAAGTACAGTAAAAATGCAGTATAAAAGATTAAAACAAGCCAGGTACAGTGGCTCAGGCCTGTAATCCCAGCACTTTGGGAGCCTGAGGTGGGGAGGATTGCTTAAGGACAGGGGTTTGAGACCAGCCTGGGCAACATAGCAAGACTCCATCTGTGATGGTGACTATTGAGTGTCAAGAAGATTGGATTGAAAAATGATTGGATTGAAAAATCGTGGGTGTGTCTATGAGGGTGTTGCCAAAGGAGTTTAACATTTGAGTCAGTGGACTGGGAGAGGCAGACCCACCCTCAGTCTGGGTGGGCACCATCTAATCAGCTGCCAGCATGGCCAGAACAAAAGCAGGCAGAAGAATGTGGAAAGACTAGACTGGCTTAGTCTCTGAGCCTACATCTTTCTCCTGTGCTGAATGCTTCCTGCCCTCAAACATCGGACTCCAAATTCTTCAGCTTTGGGACTCTTGGACCTTTGACCACAGACTGAAGGCTGCACTATTAACGTCCCACTTTTGAGGTTTTGGGACCTGGACTGGCTTCCTTGCTCCTCAGCTTGCAGACGGCCTATTGTGGACCTCACCTTGTGATCGTGGGAGTCAATGCTCCTTAATAAACTCCCCTTATGTATACATCTATCCTATTAGTTCTGTCCCTCTAAAGAACCCTGACTAATCCACCATCTCTACAAAAAATAATTCAAAAAATTAGCTGGGTGTGGTGGCAGGCGCCTGTGGTCCCAGCTACTTGAGAGGCTGAGGTGGAAGAATTGCTTGAACTGGGAGGTGGAGGCTGCAGTGAGTTGTGATTACACCAGTGCACTCCAGCCTGGGAGACAGAGCGAGACCCCGTCTCAGAAAAAGAAAAAAAAAGGCAAGCTCACGAGGCAGCACCCTGCCCATGCTGTCTCACGTGCCTTGGCTCTCAATATCTCTCCCGCCCTCTCCCCCGAATAGTATTTATCCTTATGAAAGCAAAAGAGGAAGGCGAGCCAGAAAGCTTGATTCCGGAAAATTCCTCTCAAAGTCTTGAAAACAAGGGGCGGGGTAGAGTAGAAAAAGAGCAGGATGTTGGAACCTGCAACCGTGCCACATTAAGTAGTGAGGGGCCTCTGTGGGCAGCAGGCCACCCAGGCGCCGAGGCAAGAGACCGAGGACACGAGCTGTTCCAGTATAATAAAATATAAAACAAGAATAGTTATACCAGATCTAGATCTTAGATATGATTTTATATGACTATCATTAATCATTAGTTTGTAGCAATTACTCTTTATCCCAATATTATAATAATCCTTGCTCTATAATCATAACCTAAGAAAAACCAGGCCATATAGAGATAGGAGCTGAGGGGACATAGTGAGGTGTGACCAGAAGACAAGAGTGCGAGCCTTCCGTTATGCCCAGACAGGGCCACCAGAAGGCTCCTTGGTCTAGCGGTAATGCCAGCGTCTGGGAAGACGCCTGTTGCCGAGCGGACGGTGGTCTAGCGGTAGCATCAGTGTCAAGGAAAAACACTGGCTACTTAGCAGACTGGGAAAGGGAGTCTCCCTTTCCCCGGGGGAGTTTAGAGAAGACTCTGCTCCTCCACCTCTTGTGGAGGGCCTGACACCAGCCAGGCCCGCCCGCAGTTATCCGGAGGCCTAACCGTCTCCCTGTGATGCTGTGCTTCAGTGGTCACGCTCCTAGTCCGCCTTCATGTTCCATCCTGTACACCTGGCTCTGCCTTCTAGATAGCACTAGAAAATTAGTGAAAGTACTAAAAGTCTCTAATATGCAGAAATAATGGCGTAAGTTGTCTTTCTCTTTGTCTCCTCTCTCTCTCTGCCTCGGCTGCCAGGCAGGGAAGGGCCCCTGTCCAGTGGACATGTGACCCGCCCCTGTCCAGTGGACACATGACCCACGTGACCTTACCTATCATTGGAGATGACTCACACTCTTTACCCTGCCCCTTTTCCTTTGTATCCAATAAATAGCAGCGCAGCCAGACATTCGGGGCCGCTACCAATCTCCACGCATTGGTGGTAGTGGTCCCCCGGGCCCAGCTGTCTTTTCTTTATCTCTTTGTCTTGTGTCTTTATTTCTACACTCTCTCGTCGCCGCACACAGGGAGAGACCCACCAACCCTGTGGGGCTGGACCCTACAGGCCTCACCTCCCCAAAGGAGACCACCATCTGCCACGAGAATAAGTGAATGGAAAATGGACTGAGAAACTCACGTATCATGCCACCTTGGCTCTGCCAGAGTAGCCAGTACAGTAGCCCGAATTCTCCCTTCCCTGCCTCACCACACACAATGGCCCCTAAGTCCCACCTACCTTCCCCCCCAGGAGAATTCTGCGGGTAGCCCCCCGAATACTCTCTGCTGGCAGTTGTGATCCTCCTGGAAGAGAACCACGTTTATCTGCATTCTCTTACCAGTTTGGTTGGTGACTCAGTCTCCCTGGGTGCACTGCCAAAACCAACTTCTAGAGGAAAGTCTGAGTCCTGGGCCGCAGTGACCCCATGCAGACGTGGCCAGCCACCCAGGAGGCATGTCAGGGTTGCAGGGGCCCTTGGACACATAGATCTTGCTTGTTTTCATGCTAAGCCATGGAACTATGACCTAGAACATGGGTAGCTTTGTTTCTTGCCGGACAATTTCTCAGTATTGTGCAGACCCAGACACAACAAGATGAAGAAAACTCTAGACATCTGTGAGGCCCAGATAAACCCGATGGAACAGCCCTGGGCAAAGCCCCATTCAGGGTGGGGGAAACATGGCCACTACTAATCCCTAAACCACCCCGCCCCATGTCTCCTGTCTAAGAGTCTTCTATGACCCTGACACCACCTTCTTCCAAATCGTGGATGAAAAAGGAACAGGAGGCGAGCGCAGTGGCTCACGCCTGTAATCCCAGCACTTTGGGAGGCTGAGGCAGGCAGATCACTTGAGCTCAGGAGTTCGAGACCAGACTGACTAATGTGGTGAAACCCCGTCTCTATAAAAATACAAAAATCAGCCGGGTGTGGTAAGAGATGCCTGTAATCCCAGCTACTCGGAAGGCCGAAGCAGGAGAATAGCTCGAACCTGGGAGGCAGAGGTTGCAGTGAGCCGAGACTGCATTCCAGCCTGGGTGATAGAGCAAGACTCAGTCTCAAAAAAAAGAAAAAAAAAAAAGAAAAGGAACAGGAGCAAAAGCCCATCCTTGCCATAAGAAGAGTGTTGGTGTTCTACACCCTTCACAAAGTGAAGCTCTAAGTGCAGCACCAGGCAAACTGTGCAAAGGGACAAATGAGGTGGTCACTCCAAGGGCCTTGAAAGCTCTCAGGCCAGCTTCCCGTTGAATCCACAAACCCCTGTTGAAGAGTCCTGGGATCCTCAGCTTAGACCTCTGGCTCTTTGGCTCCAAGCTGTTTGCTCCACTATTAGATGGCGCTACTGGCTAGAAAGACATTGCTTACACTAAGCTGAGGTGATCTTCCTGGAATATGCCCTCGTCTCTGTTGCTGGACATGGGTTAAGCCTGTATCCCCCTCCAACAACAGGTGCTCGCCCTTAAATGTTTGAAAGCAGCTGTCACGTCCCATTGAAACAGGCATCCTTCAGGCTAAGGAGCCCACTCCTAGACTTTAGCGCAGCAGAAACAGTTTTCAAGTCTGTGCAATTCACTAAAGCGTGAATTCATCTTGTGATGTCAAGAGCTGAATTAAGCAGGGACTCAAGAAGCAATTCCAGGGAACCTCTGCATATCTAGGTTTAGAGACTCAACTGTGATGAACCAGGCTTGTCTTATCTCGAAAGCTTATCCAATAGGAATGGGAGGGCAAGACAGTGACTGTGGTATGTGGCTGGGGACATGGCTTGGGAGTTAGGAACCCCAACCCGGGTTCTGACCCACTCTACACCTCATCTAGACCTCTGCTCCCTTATCTGTCTAAGCATCTCTTTCACTTCCCAAATGGCAGACACCAATGGTTCCCATTGTTCTCAATGAAATACAAATATTAATAGAAACTGTCAGGCCTCTGAGCCCAACCTAAGCCATCATATCCCCAGTGACCTGCACGTATACATCCAGATGGCCGGAAGCAACTGAGGATCTACAGAAGTGAAAATAGCCTTAACTGATGATATTCCACCATTGTGATTTGTTTCTGCCCCAACCTAACTGATCAAAGTACTTTGTAATCTCCCCCACCCTTAAGAAGCTTCTTTATAATCTCCCCCACCCTTAAGAAGTTTCTTTGTAATTCTCCCCACCCTTGAGAATGTACTTTGTGAGATCCACCCGCTGCCCCCAAAACATTGCTCTTAACTCCACCGCCTATCCCAAAACCTATAAGAACCAATGATAATCCCACCACCCTTTGCTGACTCCTTTTTCGGACTCAGCCCGCCTGCACCCAGGTGAAATAAACAGCCTCGTTGCTCACACAAAGCCTGTTTGGCGGTCTCCCCACACGGACACGTGAGACAGAAACCTGAGAGTAATCACCGGACTACAGGCAACTCAGAAACAGGGACAGCTATTCATCTTTGAATCACCAGACCCTACCACAGTGTTTGACACGGAGAAGGTATTCAATCTATGCTTGCTTGATGAATGAATGTTTACATTTGCAGCGATTCAACTAATTGATATATAATCCTTTTTTGTTTTGTTTTGTTTTGTTTTGAGACAGGGTCTGGCTGTGTTGCCCAGACTGCAGTGCACTGGTGCAATCACACAAACTCTAGTGCAGCCTAGAGTTTCTGGGCTCAAACTGTCCTCCCACTTCAGCCTCCCGAGCATCTGGGATTATGGGCGCATGCCACCACACTCAGCTAATTTTTATATTTTGTTTTTGTAGAGACGGGGGTCTCATTATGCCGCCCAGGCTGGTCTCAAACTCCTGGCCTCAAGCAAATCTCCTGCCTTTCAAAGTGCTGGGATTACAGGCATAAGCCACCATGTCCAACCTCAATATATAACCCTAAGTAGGAGCGAGTACTGGCTCACATAGTAAGCTGGAAGCAGCTTCCATAAATCCTGCAGGGCTCTGAGGTGGACAGACAGCCATTCACAGTAAAATCATCTGTAGAATGAGAACAGCAGCCCCATCTACCTCAAGAGGTCCTTACGAAGACCAAATTGGATATGAGCAAAAGCACTTTTGGAAAAACTATAAAGTATTAGGTTAACCAATCCCTGGATGAGCACTTTTTGTAACTGTGCAAGCCCACCCCAGATGTCTGAATAGATTCCCTCTGATCTTGGCTGCTCTATGATTTGGTCTTCACCCCTCGGTTTCCCTAGCAGATCAGTGACATCCCCCAACACACACACACACACACACACACACACACACACACACACACACACAACACACACACACACACACACACACACACACACACACACACACACACAGGTGAGGGGAAGAGTCAATGTCAAAACAACTGAGTTTCCTAACCCAGGACTGGGGAGAACAGAAACTGGAACCCAGATCACGTTCTGCTGGGTATGGGAAGAGTGCCCGGGTGACCCGCAGGGGCCAGGCAAGGCCGGCCCATGACTGCAGTGTAAACACATGCCATGGAGCAACCCTAGGCTGGCAAGCCACAGCTGGCACCTCTCCCTGTTCTGTTCCCCTCATATTTCTTCCTTCTCCCAGTGGAACACATTCTAAAAATAGAGCCAAATCAAGCCCAAAAAAAAGAAAAAAAGAAAGAAAAAAAACGGGCAGGTTTTGGACAGCGAAGCTGGCTGCTGATGAGATGTCAGGAAGCCTCCCGGCTGAGCTGGATCAATGTGTAGGGTTCAAATGAGAGAATGGGACGGTCTGTAATCGCCAGTGTTGAGACTGGATCGTGTTCCCTTCTGTGTACTCCTCCTCAGGAAGCAGTGTGTGTGTGTGTGTGTGTGTGTGTGTGTGTGTGTGTGTGTGTGTGTGTGTGTGTGTGTGTGTGTGTGTGTGTGTGTGTGTGTGTGTGTGTGTATTGGGGAATATCATTGATCTGCTGGGTAAATCAAGGAGTGAAGGCCAAATCACAGAGCAGCCACGATCAGAAGAAATCTATTCAGACATCTGGGGTGGGCCTGGACAGTTAAAAAAAAAAAATGCTCATCTAGGGATTGATTGAATACAGTTTTTCCAAGAGTGCTTTTGCTCATATCCAATTTGGTCTTCATAAACTCATCTACCCCCAGGGAACGGCAACCAGTGTGTCCGAGCCACCTGGACACCATCCCTATGAGAATCGGCTAAAGAGCGAGACGGGGAGAAAGAACACGGCTGTGAGAGGAGATAGAGCCACTGACGAAGGCACGGGGGTTATCTTGCATCGCGTTGCTCCTGTGAACAGAAATCAGATGCTGATTTGAAGGTAGAAGGAGATAGCTTCCCTGTACGGTGGACAGCGGTGGGCCAGAGAGACGGCAAATGCAGCAGCCAGATCCTACCTGTGGAAACCATTCCAGAGGGACTTCCCCAACAGCTGCAAATCAAACTCACTGGCCTCTAACTAGCCCTGGACATAAGGATCCTGTGATTCTAGGAGGGCCTGAGCCCCCATCCCAGCTCTGCCTCTCAGCAACTCTGTGATTTGCACAACACACTGTTCTGCACCTCAAGTTCAGAATGATCTCGGGGTTCTCTGTGTAAAAGTCTCTGAGGCTAGAACTGCTATATTAAGTGAAACTGCTGAAGTAACCGTTAGGCATACATTTGACCAAGTTGGGTAGTCCAGGGGCTAGGAGCCCTAGATTGGGTGGGACATTCCTTTGTCGAGACCCCTGGTACACAACAGGTCTTGAGTGGTCCCTGCCAATGGGGATTCAGAGTGTGATATGGGGTTCACACCCCAAGAAGAAATAGTTCTCTTTCAATTTCTAATTTCTTAATCAATCTATGTATTTTTAACAAACGTATCTTTAAATAATTTTCCCGTGGCAGCCTTCGGTGTTTGGCCACTTCACAGCTTGAAATAGTCTTAATCTTTGTTATTTAGTATGTCATGTATGCCCATAATTGATCACTGTTGAAAGACAGGAAGTTGACTAGGTGTGGTGGCTCACTCTTGTAATCCCAGCCCTTTGAGAGGCCGAAGAACTGGGAGGATCGCTTGAGCCCAGGAGTTCAAGACCAGCCTGGCCAATATGGAGAAACTCCATCTCTACAAAAACTACAAAAATTAGCTGGGCATGTTGGCATGTGCCTATAATCCCAGCTACTCAGGAGGCTGAGGCACCAGAATTCCTTGAACCGGGGAGGCGGAGGTTGCACTGAGCCAAGATCACACTACTGCACTCCAGCCTGGATGACAGAGCAAGACCCGATCTCTGAAATAAATAGAGACAGGAAGCACAGAAAACCCTGATGTAAAAATAGAAGTTAATAGCCGGGCGCGGTGGCTCACGCCTGTAATCCCAGCACTTTGGGAGGCCGAGGCGGGCGGATCACGAGGTCAGGAGATCGAGACCATCCTGGCTAACACGGTGAAACCCCGTCTCTACTAAAAATACAAAAAATTAGCCGGGCAAGGTGGCAGGCACCTGTAGTCCCAGCTACGTGGGAGGCTGAGGCAGGAGAATAGCGTGAACCCCGGGGGGCGGAGCCTGCAGTGAGCCGAGATCGCACCACTGCACTCCAGCCTGGGTGAAAGAGCGAGACTCCGTCTCAAAAAAAAAAAAAATAGAAGTTAATGGGAAGATGATGTGGATGTGTCAAGAAACACACAAGCCTATTCTAATGGGTTCCCCACTGGCCAAATCTGGTACAATCTTTTTTTTTTTTTTTTTTTTTTTTTTGTAGGGATAGGGTCTCACAATGTTGCCCAGGTTGGTTTCAAATTCCCAGCCTCAAGCAATCCCCCCTGCCTCAGTCTCCCAAAGTGCTGGATTATAGGCATGAGCCACTGCACCCAAAATCCTGTACAATGTGAACAACAAAATGAATAATGATAGTAATAGACTATAACCCAGAGAAACATAGGAACCCATGAACCCACTCAACTGAGGATACAATGAATGAATGAATGCGTGCAGGAGATGGGAAAGCTTTTCCTTAGAGTAGAAAATCAACAAATAAGTATAGAAGGAACAACGGAATCTGTAGGTCATCCCTGGGTAATCACTGTAGGAATAATTGTTTCACACAAGAATCACCAAGTGGGTGGAAGCTTGATAACAAACAAGATATTTGCAGCTGGGCATGGTGGCTCACGCCTGTAATCTCAGCACTTTGAGAGGCCGAGGCGGGTGGATCACTTGAGGCCAGGAGTTTAAGACCAGCCTGGCCAACATGGTGAAACTCCATCTCTACTAAAAACACAAAAATTAGCCGGGGGAGGGGGGGTGGTCGTGGGAGCCTGTAATCCCAGCTACTTGGGAGGCTGAGGCAGGAGAATCACTTGAACCCAGAAGGCAGAGGTTACAGTGAGCCGAGATCACACCACTGCACTCCAGCCTGGTTGACAGAGCGAGACTCCATCTCAAAAAAAAAAACCAGATATTTGCAGAGACTCAAAATATCTCCCCACAGAATCCTTACTTATCACAAAGGGACAAAAGAGTGGCCATATAGTAGAGAAAACTGGCAAGCACCATCTTTTTTTTTTTTTTTTTTTTTTTTTTTGAGACGGAGTCTCGCTCTGTCGCCCAGGCTGGAGTGCAGTGGCTCAATCTCGGCTCACTGCAAGCTCCGCCTCCCAGGTTCACGCCATTCTCCTGCCTCAGCCTCTCCGAGTAGCTGGGACTACAGGCGCCCGCCACCACGCCCGGCTAATTTTTTTTTGTATTTTTAGTAGAGACGGGGTTTCACCGTGGTCTCGATCTCCTGACCTCGTGATCCGCCCGCCTCGGCCTCCCAAAGTGCTGGGATTACAAGTGTGAGCCACCGCGCCCGGCTGCAAGCACCATCTTTAAGCAAGTGATAAAATTACCACTCAGGCCAGGTGCCGTGGCTCACGCCTGTAATCCCAGCACTCTGGGAGGCTGAGGCAGGCGGATCACTTGAGGTCAGGAGTTCGAGATCAGCCTGTCCAACATGGTGAAACCCCATCACTACTAAAAATACAAAAATTAGCTGGGCGTGGTGGTGCATGCCTGTAGTCCCACCTACTTGGGAGGCTGAGGCAGGAGAATCGCTTGAACCTGGGAGGTGGTGGTTGTAGTGAGCAGAGATCGCGCCACTGAACTCCAGCCTGGGTGACAGAGCGAGACTGTCTCCCAAAAAAAAAAAAAAGTGAACCTCACCATCAGCAGTCTGGTCTGTGACAGGCACATCACTACTGCTCCAGCATCCCTGCCAAACACACAGAACCTAAAGCTAATTAGAAAGAAGCAACAGATGGACCCAAGTTCTAACTATTCTTAAAAAATTCTAAAAAATAAGCGACCTTATTTTCTAAAAAATAAGGATATTCTAAAAAATTTAGGGATATTCTAAAAAATAAGTGACCTGACTCTTGAAGAGATACGTGCACACGTATGCCCATTGCAGCATCATTCACAATAGCAAAGAGGTAAAGCAACCAAAGTGTCCATCGACAGATGGAATGGATGAGCCAAATGTGGAATTTACAGACAATTGAATATTAGCCTTAAAGAGGAAGGAAATCGCGGGGCACTGTGGCTCACGCCTGTAATCCCAGCACTTTGGGAGGCCGAGGCGGGTGGATCACAAGGTCAGGAGATCGAGACCATCTTGGCTAACACGGTGAAACCCCGTTTCCACTAAAAAATTTAGAAAAAAAATTAGCTGGGCGAAGTGGCGGGCGCCTGTAGCCCCAGCTACTCGGGAGGCTGAGGCAGGAGAATGGCGTGAACCTGGGAGGCAGAGCTTGCAGTGAGCTGAGATCGCACCACTGCAGTCCAGCCTGGGGGACAGAGCGAGACTCCGTCTAAAATAAAAAAAAAAAAAAAAAAAAAGGAAGGAAATCCGTCACAGCTACACCAGAGGTCAACCTTAAGGACTTTTTGCTAAGCGAAGCAGTCCAGATATAGAAAAACACCGTATGATTCCACTTACACAAGGTCACTACAATAGATTCACAGAAACAGAAAGCAGAACAGTGGAGGTCAGGGGCAGGCGGTGGGGGAAATTAGGAATTGTTGTTTATTGGGTGCAGAGTTTCAGTTTTATAAGATGAAAAGGTTCTAGAGATCTATTGCACAATGGCGTGAATATACCTAACACTACTGAACTGTACACATTTAAAAATGATTAAGATGGTAGACTTTGTGGCATACATTTTTATTGCATTTTAAACTTTTGAAAAAAATTGCTTAAAAAAAAAATCAGTGCACTTTTCAAAAATACAAAGGCCACGAGAGGCAGCAAAGAGTGAGGACACACTAGATGAAAGGCTTGTGAGCCTGGATGAAACCTTGGATCACTCTAAATGTTGTTCTTGATTTTGCTAAGGGTAAAGAGCAGTAGTGGGAAAATTGGTGCGACTTGAAGTTTGCGTATTAGATAACAGAACTGTATCAGTGTGGATATCCTGATTTCAATCACGACACTGCGCTTGTTTTGAGGAAATACACCCTGAAGTATTTAGGGGCAAAAGGGCATCATGTCTGCATCTAACTCTCAAATGGTTCAGAAAAAAAAATAGGGGCCGGGCATGACATATATTTCTGTCTTCAGACACACACACACACACACACACACACACACACATATCCATATAAATATATTTTCTCTTCCTCTTTATGACAGATATATATATATGTAAGTAGGTAAATGGATGGATGGATGGATGGATAGATAGATAGATAGATAGATAGATAGATAGATAGATAGATAGATGATAGATAGATAGATAGATAGATAGATAGATAGATAGATAGATAGATAGAAAGAAATGGAGAGGGAGAGAATGACAGAGTCAAATAGTAACACTTGCAGAATCTAGGTGAGAGTGCTATGGGAACACTTTGCACTACTTCTGCAACTTTTCTGTAAGTCTGGAATTATTTCAAAACAGCTAAAACTCAAAAATGTTAAAGTTCATGAGAAGTATAAATGGTAATAATTCTGCACATCCACCTCAAAAGGACGATCCTCAGTTTTGGAAGGTGCACACTTCTGATCAAAATTCTTACCTTTTTTAAACCCATGGCAGCTAAAAATTCTCATTTTGAATAAACAATGAATCAAACACCAATGCTGAAAGATAACAACAAATATATTTAATTTGACTTTCTATTTGCTGACAACGAAAGACCTGCCCGATGTGAAATGAGTAATTTGTAGAGATGCAGCCTAGAGCAGTTGTCTAAACTTTTCCCATCTCATCACTTACTGTACATGAGACAGCGTAATATAAACCACACTGCACCTGTTACACTATTTAAATACCAAGCTACTACTGGCGGTAAGAGGAACTGAGCACAAAAGGGCACTTGCCTTTTCACTTTTTTTTCTGAGACGGAGTATCACTCTGTGGCCCAGGCTGGAGTGCAGTGGCGCAATCTCAGCTCACTGCAACCCCCACCTCCCCGGTTCAGGCAATTCTCCTGCCTCAGCCTCCCAAGTAGCTGGAATTACAGGCACCCACCACCATGCCCAGCTATTTTTTTTTTTTTTTTTTTAGTAGAAACAGGGTTTCACCATGTTGGCCAGGCTGGTCTCGAACTCCCGACCTTCAGTGATCTGCCTGCCTTGGCCTGCTAAAGTGCTGGTATTACAGGTATGAGCCGCTGCGCCTGGCCACCTTTTCACTTTTGAGACTTTTCAGAAGTCCATACCTCACTTCCACATTGGTCTCCCCAGGCAGCTTCAGTCGTGGCGGCACACCTCCCAGCAAATGCAGGGAGGCAACATAGCCTCTCAGCTGGGCACCTGCCTGGGATTCTGCTACTGAGGAAGCAGGGAGAAGGGGTATTGGGGGATGCTAGCAGTTTCAGCCACAGTATCTTCTTCCTATAACATACTTTTTCAACAAGCACCTTCTAAAACGTAGCCTTTTATTATAAAAAGAATGAAAAAAGGCTAGGTGCAGTGGCTCACACCTGTAATCCCAGCACTTTGGGAGGCTGAGGCGGGAGGATGGCTTGAGGCCGAGTTTGAGACCAGCCTGGGCAGCATAGCAAGACCCCATCTCCACAAAAAATAAAAAATTTTTTAAGAGCGAGGAAAGATACTAGACTTTGCAGCCAGACAAGACCATGATGTTTATACATTTAATCTCCAATCCACATAAGCAATGCCATTCTTGAAATGATCTGTGAAAAACTCAGTTTCCCTTGATAACTAAATAGTATGTAGTAATAATAAAAGAAAGGTTTGGCCGGGCACGGTGGCTCACGCCTGTAATCGCAGCACTTTGGGAGGCCGAGGCGGGCGGATCACGAGGTCAGGATATCGAGACCATCCTGGCTAATATGGTGAAACCCTGTCTCTACTAAAAATACAAAAAAAAAAAAAAAGAAAGGTGAAGGTGAATTTCACTTTATGTGGGGGCACTGTTCACTGTTATACCTGTGACCACTCCACACTGCTCAGCTGAATGAACCTTGATTGGCTAATAGGGGGAGACAGAGACCCCCAGTTTCAGAAAAAGTTATCGTCCATTCCATCCACAGGAATGAGTCGTCACTGGGCCCATCTACCCACTTTGCTGAGGATGCCACAGGATGTGGTTGTATGATTAGTTCCATGCGGTTAAGCCACTGCTGGTCCAGTATCCTGTTACTTACAGCCAAAAGCATCCCTAACTATTAAGTATATTATGAATATCATTAAAATTCTAATACAAACTTTCTAATTAGAATATTAATAATAAAATAAAAAACAAAATAGTTTTATTTCTAATCATTTCTCTATCATATACCACCGAAACCACCACCAATCACCTTCCTCTTCTGGCCTTGCTCTATCTCTGACAGCCAGGGTCACCAGTAGTTCTACTGGGCCACCAAGGTTCCTGCACTTCCCTATCAGCAAGACTTTATACCACTGGGAGGGGCTCGAGTTCTTAAAACTGGAGAAGGGGGGCCAGGCACAGTGGCTCAGGCCTGTAATCCCAGCACTTTGGGAGGCTGAGGCAGGTGGATCACCTGAGGTCAGGAGTTCAAGACCAGCCTGACCAACATGGTGAAACCCTGTCTCAACTAAAAATACAAAAATTAGCTGGGCATGGTGGTGGGTGCCTGTGCTCCCAGCTACTCGGGAGGCTGAGGCAGGAAAATCACTTGAACCCAGGAGGCAGAGGTTGCAGTGAGCCGAAATTGCACCATTGCACTCCAGCCTGGGTGACAAAAAAGAAACTCCATCTCAAAAAAAAAGGAGGGGAGAGGAAGTACTGATCTGGTGTAACTGGGTGAGGGCCTGAGTGCCAGGTAGTGACCCAGATAAGCCCCTGGCTGCACCAAATGTCCAGCAGCACCCGGTGGAAGACGGGCGAGACCAGAGCTGAGCCGATGGGAGACCCTGGCGTCCCTCTGCCGTCTCCTCGCCCCCGCAGTGGCCTGTTTCTATGGTGCGTTCTCTCTATCCTTGTGAAAACGTGTTTTCAGAAAAGAATGTGACCCTCATGTGAAGTTATCAATGACTGATAAACAGCTTAGTGGCTAACCCTCCTGCCACTGTGAGTAAGCGGATGAGTGGAACCAGCTTGGAACGGCCCATCCCAAGGGGCCTTGTAAAGAGATTACGGAAGAAGCCAGCAGTTCTTTCTGTAATCCACCCCCAGCAGAGGGATCAAAGGAGAGGAGCCGAGAAAGAACTGAGAGTCCTTGTGGGCAGAGAGTGATGTGTCTCAAGGCCACAGAGGCCCTCGTGGGGCGTGTCGTGGTCACCCGAGTGCTTCTTCCTCTAGTGTCCTCATGGAAATCACTGGGCCTCCTGGTTATTTAAATCAGGGTTTTTGTGTTGGGTTTCAATAAATTGAGACAGGCTAATTTGCCAAATAATCTGAGGAGAGAAAAAGAGTGAACATGCGGGCCGGGCGCGGTGGCTCACGCCTGTAATCCCAGCACTTTGGGAGGTCGAGGCAGGTGGATCATGAGGTCAGGAGATCGAGACCATCCCGGCTAACACAGTGAAACCTTGTTTCTACTAAAAATATTTTTTAAAAAATTAGCCGGGCATGGTGACGGGTGCCTGTAGTCCCAGCTACTCGGGAGGCTGAGGCAGGAGAATGCTGTGAACCCGGGAGGCAGAGCTTGTAGTGAGCTGAGATCACGCCACTGCACTCCAGCCTGGGTGACAGACTGAGACTCTGTCTCAAAAAAATAAAAATAAACAAAAAGAGTGAACATGCGAAGCTGATGGCTAAGTCTGACCATGGTGGAGATCAGTGGTTTCCAATACCTGTGGCACGTAAGAGCCATGAGGGAGGCCGGCAGACTGGCTCACGCCTGTAGCCCCAACACTTTGGGAGGCCGAGACGGGAGGATCGCTTGAGCCCAGGAGTTTGGGACCAGTCTGGGCAACATTAGCTAAACACCCTCTCTTAAAAAAAAAAGAAAAAAAAAAAGCCAGGCACGGTGACTCACACCTGTAATTCCAGCACTTTGGGAGGCCCAGGCAGGCGGATCACCTGAGGTCAGGAGTTTGAAACCAGCCTGGCCAACGTGGTGAAACCCCCGTCTCTACTAAAAATACAAAAATTAGCCAGGCATAGTGGTGGGCGCCTGTAATCCCAGTTACTCAGGAGGCTGAGGTAGGAGAATCACTTTAACCTGGGAGGCAGAGCCAAGATCACACCATTGCACTCCAGCCTGGGCAACAAGAGTGAGACTCCATCTCAAAAAATAAAAAATAAAAAAAAGAATCACCACGGAACTTTAAAACTACCCATTGTGTCAACCCCATCCCAGATCGATTAAACCAGAACTGCCAGGATGGGGCTTTTGGTGGTGCAATGTTTAAAAAGCTTCTCCAGGCCAGGTGCGGTGACTCACACCTGTAATCCCAGCACTTTGGGAGGCCGAGGCAGGCGGATCACGAGGTCAGGAGATCGAGACCATCCTGGCTAACACGGTGAAACCCGGTCTCTACTAAAAATATTTTTAAAATTAGCCTGGCACGGTGGCAGGTGCCTGTAGTCCCGGCTACTTGGGAGGCTGAGGCAGGAGAATGGTGTGAACCCGGGAGGCAGAGCTTGCAGTGA
Source organism: Hylobates moloch (assembly GCF_009828535.3). NCBI lineage: Eukaryota > Metazoa > Chordata > Mammalia > Primates > Hylobatidae > Hylobates > Hylobates moloch. The sequence goes on along the minus strand of NW_026652277.1, from coordinate 5,945,894 downwards.
GCCGAGATTGTGCCACTGCACTCCAGCCTGGGTGACAGAGCGAGACTCCGTCTCAAAAAAAAAAATTTAAAAAGATTCCTGCTTTCAAAACTATATATACATATAATTATTTATATATTATTTATATACATATATATATATATATATATTTGGACCAGGCTGGTCTCGAACTCCTGACCTCAGGTGATTCACCCGCCTCAGCCTCCCAAAGTGCTGGGATTACAGGCATGAGCCACCACACCAGGCCAGATTACAGTTTTCACCGCCATCTACCATGGTGCCAGCTACAAGCCCAGCTTCAGGCTGGGGCCGGGGCACCTGACTGCAAGCATTCTATTCCTTGTTGAGGAAATGAGAGGCAGGTGCACAGGAAGCAGTTAGTAAACAGAATCCTAGTGGAGCTGGAGGTGTTTTAGAGATAATTTGTGAGCAAAAAATAGTCTAGATTCTAGAATAAGCCAACCCTAAAGTTGGCGTCGTGCTGGACCTGTGGCCTTTTCTCCTGTGTGGCTTATGACAAGCCATTTGGCAGCTGTTAAAGGTCTTTGTGCTTTGTTTTTGAGAATGAAGAACTGGGTGGATCTTCTAAAAGAAGATTGGATAAATTCTTAGGACCCTAAACTACTAGGTAGTTTCCAGAGAAAATCCCCTGCAACTCCAGGGAGAACAGAGGTGTGACACAGAAGGACCAAGTCTCCTAGGGATGGGGCTGGGGTGTGTGCGGGGTGTGGCTGTGCACTGTGTCCTGGAGCCAGAGACCCTGCTGGGCATCGCCCCATCCATGTTCTCAATCTGTGGCGACAGGTGGGCCTGTGGGGCCCCATGGTCCTTCCAGCTGACCCTCTGTGAAGCAAGTGAGGACCCTGGGGGGCTGGGAAGGGCACTGCTCTGTCTGGCAGAGGCTCAGCCCTCTGCCCTCCGGCCCTGGCCATGGACACTGGATGGATGGTGAACTTCACCGTATTTGGATGTCGCCCAGCTAAGACAGGAAAGCATCGGGCAGCCCTGCCCCCTCCTCCAGCTCCCCCTGCCCCCATACCCAGGCTCTGATCCTTAGCCTGGTGTGGCACAAGCCTAGAAGGGGAACAGGGCCTGAGGGCTGGGAGACATGCCAGGTGGGGGCCTCAAGGCCACATCCCGGCTCTCCCGCTGGGGGCCTACTGCTCTGCTGGTAGCTTTGCACTTGTGATGAAACACAGAGCGCTGGCGTGGAGACCTGGCCTGGAAGGTCTGGCGAAGGGATCGGCCTGGGACTTCGGAGGCCCCTCATTCTCTCCAGCCAACTCGGCCCTAGGATGGAAAGGCTGCCGGTGGCACCGGGGCCGCTTCCTTCCCAGCCTCCACTCCGGATTAGTCTTAGGTGCAGGACAACTTGTTTGTGACACGTCTGCTGCTGCAATGGGGAGGTCTCCCAGCTCGGACCCTCCTGCACCCAGACCCCCAGTCTAGACCTCAAGGGGTCTGTGTGTGTGCGTGCGTGTGTGTGAATGTTGGGGGGACGCATACGCAAGAGAGAAGAGGGTGGTGAGAAGCAGGCTGGCCTTTGCCCAGAAAAGCCAGGTGAGGGATTAAAGAGAAAACTTGGGGAGACAGGGAGAAAGAATCCGCAAAGACTGAGGAGGCCAGAAGCCAGGGACCTCAGCTCCAACTCCTATCTTTTGCTTTTTGTTGGATTGTAGCAAAACATACATAAAATTGTCCATTTTCCCCATCTTTAGGCACACAGTTCAGGGCAGTAAGCACAATCACAGTGTTATGCAGCCATCGCCACCATCCAGCTCCAGAATTTTTCCACCTTCTCCAATGGAAACTGTGCCCCCATTTAAAAGCCAGCTCCCCATTCTCCCTCCCCAGCCCCTGGCCACCTCCATCCTACTTTGTCTCTATGAGTGTGATTCTTCTAGAGACCTCATACGAGTGGAATCATGCAGTATTTGTCTTTTTTTTTTTTTTTGAGACGGAGTCTCGTTCTGTCGCCCAGGCTGGAGTGCAGTGGCATGACCTCAGCTCACTGCAGCCTTGAGCACCCAGGCTCAAGTGATCCTCCCACCCTGGCCTCCTGAGTAACCAGGCCCACAATTGTGTCCCACCACACCCTGCAGTGAGGCCTCGCTATGTTTTCCAGGCTGGTCTTGAACTCCTGGGCTGAACTCATCCTCCCACCTCGGCCCCCCAAAGTGTTGGGATTACAGGCATGAGCCACTGCACCCAGCCAGTGTTTGTCTTTTTTTTTTTTTTTTTTTTGAGACGGACTCGGGCTTTCCCCTTTTCCTCCGCGTGGGGGGGGGGGGGGCGGCCTCAGCAAGCTCCGCCTCCCGGGTTCACGCCATTCTCCTGCCTCAGCCTCTCCGAGTAGCTGGGGCTACAGGCGCCCGCCACCACGCCCGGCTAATTTTTTTGTATTTTTAGTAGAGACGGGGTTTCACCATGGTCTCGATCTCCTGACCTCGTGATCCGCCCGCCTCGGCCTCCCAAAGTGCTGGGATTACAAGCGTGAGCCACCGTGCCCGGCCTGTATTTGTCCTTTTATGTCTAGCTTATTTCACTCAGAACATTGTCTTCAGGGCTGATCTATGTTGTAGTGTATGTCAGCATTTCCTTCTTGTTTAAGGCTGCATAATATTCCACCGTGTGGATGGGCCACATTTTGCTTATCTGTTCATCCCTCCATGGAACTTAGGTTGCTCCCACCTCCTTGTTACTGTGAATAATGCTGATGTAAACATGTGCGTGGGCTGGGTGCAGAGGCTCATGACTATAATCCCAGCTACTGAGGCTGAGACTAGAGCATCACCCGAGGCCAGGAATTTGAGACCAGCATAGTCAACATAGCAAGACTTTATCTCTACAAAACATTTTTTTGAAATATTAGTCGGGTGTGATGGCACACACCTGTAGTCCTGGCTGCTCGGGAGGCTGAGGTGGGAGGATCGCTTGAGCCCAGGAGTTTGAGGTTACAGTGTACTATGATTGCACCACTGCACTCCAGCCTGAGTGACAGAGCCAGACTCTGTCTCTAATTACAAATGAAAATAAAATAGAACATGGGTGTGACAAATATCTGTTCTAGTCTCTGTTTCACTTCCAAACTTATCTTTTAAAATGTATCAGCCTCTGTCACGTGATCAGGATACATCTTAGTTTTAGGAACATATCCCACAATTCTGCTACTTGCCAGAGAACTAATATACAGAGTAGAACATCTTAGTTTGGGGCATTGAAAGTAAAGCACTCAGAACACAGAATTGCATACATTGGTGATAAACTATATTAAAATAAACTAGGGCACGGTGGCTTGCACCTGTAATCTCAGCACTTTGGAAGGTGGAGGTGAGAGGAATGCTTGAGGCCAGGGGTTTGAGACCAGCCTGGACAACATAGCAAGACCCCATCTCTACAAAAAATTTAAAGATTAGCCAGGTGTGGTGGTGCACACCTGTAGTTTCAGCTACTCAGGAGGCTGACACAAGAGGACTGCTTGAGCCCAGGAGTTTGAGGCTGCAGTGAGCCACGGCTGAGCCACTGTACTCCAGCTTGGGCAAAGTGGGAGATTCTGTCAAAAAATAAAACAACAACAACAAAACCAAAGGAAAGAAAAGAAAAAACTTGAAGAAAATTGAAATGTTAACAATGGCTATTCTGTTATGTAATTATGAATGATTTCTTTCCTTATATTTTCCTGTCCTTTGTACAATGAGGCTGTTGCTAATGTTAGGAAAAAATATTACATTGTCCCCCTCAATCTGATTGCTTTAAGCCTGACTCTGGAACCTGAGGTTCATGCTGTCTTGCAAAGCAATCATTCATTCATTCCTCCATCCATCCATCCATTAAAAATGATGTCAATTACAGCATTTTTTTTTTTTTTTTTTTTAGAGACAGAATCTCACTATGTTGCCCAGCTGCTCACAAACTCCTGGGCTCAAGCAATCCTCCTGCCTTGGCCTCCCAAAGTGCTGGGATTACAGGTGAGAGCCACCAAGCCTGGCCTACAGACATTTTTAAAGCTGGTTACTTTGAATGGTTGAATGCTGCAAGTCCAGCAACTCGACGCAGGACCTGACTATCAGCTGGATCCTATCACCAGGATCGACCTCACCAGGCATTTGTCAGTGGGTGCTCCTGGTCTCAAGTTAGTTACATGCTTGGGTGTCACTCTGGGGGCTCAACAGTCATCTCATCACTTCTCACCTGGGAACAACCCCTCCCTCCCCACTTTGGAGTCAGCAGCCTTTGGGGAAGGTGGGCTCTCGTAGTTTCTGTGCCTGGCAGAATGTCCTATAATCCTGGCGTCTGCATGCTCAGAAAACAGGGTCCCCTTCCCATCTGAGCTACTGCAGCCTTGGCACCTTGGTTGACCAGTGCAACACAGCCCTCGACGATCCAGTTGAGGGGAGACGGGTTCCTCCTCTTTTCCCCCCTTGCCTGCAGTCCTCCTGGGCCTCCACACCTGTCCTTTGACGAACCCCGTGGACGGCAACATCCCACCACAGCAGAGAAACCCTTCTGTTCATTCCCGGGGGGCTCGCTGGGGAACCTCCTGAGTGATCTATTTTACAGCCTCCCCCGTGCCCCATTCCTGCCCCTTGCAGCTGGAGGTTGTCTAGCACATAAGGGAACAAGCTGTTAATTGATTAATGATCACAAAACTTCGAGAGAAAATAAAGGATTTGGATGAATCCCTTATTTGGATTTGTGTGGCTCAAAAGCAGTGCAGCACAGATGAGTTTGGGCTCTTGCCGGCTTCGCCCTCATCCGCTGCTCTTCCCCAGAGGGAAGCCAGACTGCCAGGTTCAAATTCCAGCTGCCCCTTCCTTCCCAACTCACACGCTGTGTGACCTCGGACCAATAACCTAATTTCTCTGTGCCCCACTTTCTCCTCCAGTAAAACAAGGCAGATAAACAGAGCTCAAGAAGTGTTCACTTTTTCTTCTCAGCTGTTAAATGAACACCAGCTCCCTTTTATTGAATACGGCAGGCACGTGTTGGGCACTTTGAACACATTGCCTTTCATTTTCAGAAAGACTCCACCAGGGAGACAGTACTGCTCTTCCAGAGATAAGAAAGCCACCTCAGAGATGAAATCACCTGCGGAGGACCCCGTGCTGGGGAGGTGGTGGCTGGTAGTGAGACGGGAACTGGGTTGGGGACACTTCCCAAGGGAGTCAGGCCTCCAAGATAGGGACCAGTGCGCTCCGTCCTGGCTCAGCCAGGCCACGCTCCAGAAGCAGATTGGGGCCGAGGGGCAGGCAGGGCTGGACACACCCCAGGCCCTCTGCCTTCAAATCCCCCCTAGTCCGTGCTGCACACGATGTGGTGGCTCTCACAGCAGTAAATCCTTTCAGATCAACTCAAGGCTGAGATGCCCACCCTGGCCCCGGTGAAAATAATGCCCAGCTGCTCCCCAGTCATCTCCACAGCCCATGGCAGGCACCAAGGGCAGGAGGGACCAGTGGGGCAGACTCTGTCCACCCCCGGAAGCTCTCCAGCAGCTCCGGGTCAGTGGCTTCACCTCCCTGTTGTGACCCTGACCCGAGTCCCCTCTGAGCCAGGGCTTCCTGGCCCCAAAGCTCCCGCCTGGGCTTGCAGCCCCCTCTCCTGCCTGCGTTTCCCCTAAGCCCATATCAGCCACATGTCCTACACCTCCTTCGCTGTTCTCTTGTTGCTGGTTGTGTCTCCCCAAGAGGACAGGACATTTTTGTTTCTGTTGCTGATGGACCCCGGAACCAGTCTGGCCCACGGCAGGGGCGCCCCGCACAGTGGTCAGCTGGGTGAGTGGAGGAGGAATGAATGAAGCTGCGCACATCAGCACGTGCCCAGCATCACAGACAGGCCCAAAACTGGGGCAGAGACGCTGGACAGATAAAGCCCGCCGGCTCCCCACAGCCCAAGGTCACTGGGCTTCAGATTCCCAAAGGTCCTATCACCACCAAGACTGGGGCCAAACCAACACTTGCAGCCTGAGGGCTTCCTTGGGCGCCTTGGCTCCCCCATGACTAGGGTCTTCATGCCAGCCCTGAACCAGCATCCACCCTCTTGACAGCCACCCTCATGATATCCACCCTCACGTGTGCACCTCAGGTGACCACTCACACCCACGTGCCCACCCCAGGTATCCACTCCCAATGTGTCCACCCCATGTGCCCCAGGCCATCAGTGGTGTACACCATTTCCCAAGTTCCCCACCTTATCCCTGCATCAGAAACATCCTGGCCAGGCACGGTGGCACACGCCTGTAATCCCAAATTTTGGGAGGCCAAGGCGGATAGATCACCTGAGGTCAGGAGTTCGAGACCAGCCAAACATAGTGAAACCCCATCTCTACTAAATACAAAACAAAATTAGCTCAGTGTGGTGGTGGGCACCTGTAATCTCAGCTACTTGGGAGGCTGAGGCAGGAGAATCACTTGAACCCGGAGGCAGAGGTTGTAGTGAGCCACGATTGCACCACTGCACTCCAGCCTGGGCAACAAGAGTGAAACTGTCTCAAAAAAAAAAGAAGGAAAGAGAGACAGAGAAAGAAAGAAAGAGAGAGACAGAAAGAAAGAGAGACAGAAAGAAAGAAAAGACAGACAGACAGAAAGAAAGAAAGAAAGGAAGGAAACATCTCACAAACTCCGTTTTATTGACCTCTACTATGTGTAAGAGAAAAAGCAATCTGGTGAGCATTCTAAGACATGCACGCCCATTTCAGTCAGCAGGCAGGTTCTGAATTTTCATCCTGACCACTACGAGGAAAACCACAGAAGTCAGTCGAGCCTACCCTGTTAAGAGTTCACTGTAAAGCTAAGGAATCTGCCACACAGGAAACCATTAGGGAACAATTCAGTGCTGAACCAGGACACTGCATGACCAGGAAAACCTTAAGCCACAGGATCCGAGAGGCCAGCCTGGGAAATCAGGCCCCAGTGCAAGAAGCTCGTCTCCCACAGCAGGCAGGAGTGGGAAGTCAGGCACTGCCACCCACGTCCTGGAGCCCAGCGACAGCCGTCTCCTCTCCTGTCCAGAACTCACTCGTGAGTCCCACCAGGTAGCATTTTATGTTCAGATTGCAGGTAAGGGCTTGCTTGAAGAGAGGGTTCTGTGGCTAGGACAGATCTGAAAACCACGATCTCATCCAAGCCATCAGTCTTCCAGAAAGTGGAACCGGAGACAGCTTGAGTCACTCACAAGTTAGGGACAGCCAGGACTAGGGAGGGCCCATGTTTCCTGGCACCCAAGTCACTTTTCAAATAAACATATTATTGAAACATAACATGGAGGCCGGGCGTGGTGGTGCAAGTCTGTAATCCCAGTGCTTTGGGTGGCCAAGGCAGGAGGATTGCGTGAGCCCAGGAGTTCAAGATCAGCCTGGACAACAAAGAACTTAAAAATTAGCCAGGCATGATGGCGCACACCTATGGTCTCAGCTACTTGGGAGGCTGAGGTGGGTGAATCACTTGAGCCCAGGATTCGAGGCTGCAGTGAGCAGTGATGGTCCCACTGTACTCCAGCCTGGGCAACAGAGGGAGACCCCATCTCTTGCACAATTAAACAGGTAAATGAGAAGTATGGAATACATTCAAAATGCACAGCTCGACAATCCTCACAGGAAAGCATGCCTATGCAACCCCCACCCATCAACCAGGTCACTACAGAAGCCCCCGTGCCCCCTCCCATCACCACCTCAAGGGAACCCGTGTCTTGACATCGGATACAGACGATCTGCAGGGTCTTGAACTTTCTATCAGTTTTACTTGGCCTGGTTTCCTTCCCTCAGCATTTTTCCCATAAGATTCTTCCACCGTGTCGCTTCCTGCAATAGCTGGTTCTTCTTCATCCTTCTGTAGTATTCCACTGCATGAACACCACACTTGATTTCTCCACGTTGATGGAACGTTGCATTCTTTCCGTTTGGGGGCTCTCACCCGTTGGGGTGCTGCAGTAAACATTCTTCTGTGCACCTTGAGTGCATGTGACTACGCCAAGGCGGGGGCTTCCTGGATCCTTCTGTATGCAGATGCTCAGCTCTGGGAAATGCTGCCAAGACGATTGTGTGCATTTCTACTCTGATATGAGAGTCGCTGTGAGTCCCAGTCTCACCAACATGTGGTCTTCTTCTTGTTAGCCACTCTAACAGGTGTAGAGTAGTATCTCACTGTGGCTTTAATTTGCATCTCTTGAATAATTAGGGAGGTTGAAGTGCTTTCTATGTTTATGGGCCATTTGGGTAGCCTCTTTTATGAACACCACCAAATGCAGAACTGGGTCCCCATGCTAAGCCTTTTCTGGCTTACTTGGTTTGGATTTTGTTTTGGTTTTGTCTTTCTCTACAGTGACTTTGTTGATCTAGGCAAATAAGAACAACACTGTTCCCAGATAAGAGCCCAGGCCCTGGAGCCAGCCAGCCAGGTTCCTGTTGCAGCCCTAGCGCTGGTCAGCGAGAGATCCAGGCTAGTTGGCGCCTGCGGTGCCCCAGCTGTGCCATCTGTCATACGGGGATGACGACAGCACTGTGGTCCCCACACTCGGATGAGTTCCCACCTACAAACATGCAATCCACGCCAGGCACATCCAAGTGCTCCCCGCCTCAGGATATTTACTGTTATGCCAACACTCTGTGTACCTGAAAGTGCCCCAAAGCGCCATGACGGAAAGGAGGGAAAGGAGAGAGGGGACGGAGCAAGACTGAGAGATGCAATCTCACAATTTTCTGGTCATCATGGCCATTGAAATGACAACCTCATATTCTCTCTACTTGTGCATGGGAACCAAAGAGGGGGTAAAACTAAGGTTTGAGGAGAGAAGCTGGGGACAATTTAATTTTGAGAGAAAAGAAACAAAACAGTCTGGGGGCGCTGGCTCACGCCTGTAATCCCAGCACTGTGGGAGGCAGACGAAGAGGAACACTTGGGGTCAGGAATTCAAGACCAGCCTGGCCAGCATGGTGAAACCTCATCTCTAATAAAAATACAAAAATTAGCCAGGCCTGGTGGCAGGCAGGTGTAATCTCAGCTACTTGGGAGGCTAAGGCAGGAGAACCCCTTGAACCTGGGAGGTGGAGGTTGCAGTGAGCCGAGATCGTGCCACTGCACTCCAGCCTACATGACAGAGTGAGACTCCGTCTCAAAAAAAAAAAAAAAAAAAAAAATTAAAAGAAAGAGAAACAAAGTAGAAGCTATTCCTGAGGCCCAGAGTTTTTACACGCACAGGGACCCCAGAGCTTGGGGGAGCCGCGGGAGGGCTGCACGGAGACCACAGGGCCAGAACCACCAGAACGCACCTTTCTCCGGGGCTTCGTGCCGGTACACTGGTCCCAACCCTGGCTCTCACCCTGTGCCAGTCACTGGGTCTCCACAGTCCAGGGGCAGCAGGCCCAGTGCCACAGAAACAGAAACACGCCCGACAAGCGAGCCCCAGCTCCTGGCTTCCCTGGCAGGGGCCGCAGGCAGCTCCAGGCCTCCGAGCCCAGGTCAGCCCGGGCCACGGAATCTCTCGCTCCACAGAACTCGAGCTGATGCCTGCGTCCCATATGCCAGTGTGACGTGGCCAGGCAGGTGCGGGGGCACCGCGAGGCAGACAGAACAGTGCTTGTTTATTGTTTACCAGAGAGGACTCTTCTAAGAACCCCTGTCCTGGATTGAGAAACTAGGCTGTAAGGCTGGACGGGAAAGGTCACGATGTCTGCTTCTCCCGGTAAACAGGCCTGGGTCATTGGCATGAAGGAAACAGCAGATCTGTGCCAAGAGTCCAGAACGAATCACAAGAGATCCAAGAGGAGACGAAGGCTCAGAGAGGTCAGCAGAAAAAATACAGGCTTTGGAGTAAGGAGCACCTTGTAAGGACTAATGACTCCTTCTACTGGAACTTGCCTCTTCGAGCCACTCCAATCCCCACACCTGGTCAGTCCCCAAATCCCAACTCCCATAAGGTTTCCCGCACACATAATCTATGTTCTTTCCGTGCCTATTATCTGTGCGGATTAAATTCTAAATGCCGCACCTGGACCACAGGCCCTCACTCTCCATCTCTTCCCCCCGCCTCCCGTTTGCGCCACTGCGTATTCCGCCGACAGGGACTCATCTTCCTAAAACAGTACTTTGGTTCTCTTCTTCCCCTGCTCAAAAACAATCACTGGCTCCCTACTGCCACTAAGACCAAGTTCAACCTCCTTAGGCTTCACAGAAGGTCCTCTACAATGAGGCCTCAAGCAACCTTTCCCCTCCCTCCCTCTGCACCCCTGCAGCTGATCTGCTTCTCTCCCAAAACAAGCCTTCCTGCACCTAGCCCCCCAGATCTCTGGAAACCCAGAAACCCCCTTTGCCTCTGTCTACTCCCTCCGTGTCTACTAACATCCCTCCCTTGCTGTTCTCTGAGCATTTATTTTCTGCACTACCTCAAATACTTGTCTGCGCCTTTTCATGTGAGCATATATAGGTAGGGGAAGGGGTGTGTGTTTCCTGCCACACCCTAAGCCTCTTTAAGTTTGTATCTTGTTCTCTGCATTCAGCACAACCCCTAGCTCAACTCTTTCACAGGAAGCAGTGCTGTAACCACATGGACAGGACACACAAAAGCTGCACACATGTGGACAACTCTTCCTGAGCGCCCCCTCCAGGCGGAAAGCACACCACTGCCGGGCCCCCCTCCAGGCGGAAAGCACACCACTGCCCGGCCCCCCTCCAGGCGGAAAGCACACCACTGCCGGGCCCCCCTCCAGGCTGAAAGCACACCACTGCCGGGCCCCCCTCCAGGCTGAAAGCACACCACTGCCCGGTCCCAGCAGCTGAGGACTACAGGTTGCGCCTCGACCTTTTGTGGGCTGCTGGCAAACACAGACATGACCACAAGCAACGGCTGTGGTGGGACAGTTTCTGCTGTGGAAATGCCAGGGTGAGGGCTCCAACTCTGCCTAAAAAGTCAGGGAGGGCTTCCTGGAGGAAGGGTGTGAGGTGAGTGGTGAAAGAGAGTTCCCGAAGTAGACAAGTAGGGCACAGTGAGGACAGAACTGAGAGAGAGTGGACGTCCCAGGTTGAAGGACATGCAGGCCAAACCATGAAGGGAACACAGATCCTGCGTAAGGGGATGCTGGGAAGAGCTGGACCACTGCAGTGGACGCTGGCCTAACAGGAGGTGACGGTGCGGGAGATTAGCATGGAGCGGCCTGCTTTCAGGACAGAGGACAGATGCGCCCCAGCACTGCAGTCACAGGAACATCTAGCTCTGTCCTCCCTGGACAAGTTGTCTGCCTTGGGTGAACTTTTTTTTTTTTTTTTTTCTGAGATGAAGTCTCGTTCTGTGGCCCAGGCTGGAGTGCAGTGGCATAATCACAGCTCACTGCAGCCTCGACCTACTGGGCTCAAGCAATCCTCCTGCCTGAGCCTCCCAAGTAGCTGGAACCACAGGTATGCGCCACCACACCCAGCTAATGTTTTAATTTTTTGTAGAGACGGGGTCTCATCATGTTGCCCAGGCTGGTCTCAGACTTCTGGGCTCAAGCAATCCTCCCACTTGCCACTTGCAAGCCCTATGGTCTTGGATAAGTCACTTAATCATTCAGCACCCCAGTTTCCTCATTTGGAACATGGTAAAAAGAATACTGGCCCTGTGAAGTTGCAATTGTAATTAACAGTGTTTAAATGTGCTTTCTGAACGTTTGCTCACACTGGTCGCAGTGTCACCGAGTGACAAGTATGAGGCCAGGAAAGGCCAGCGAAGTGTCCTGTCTGCCCAGCTCAGGGCTGCAGCAGAGGAACTGCACCCAGCTCGGACTCCTCTGCCTCCTCTGCTCCAAAAAGCCTGCCTGTGCGCCTCCCTCTCCTTCCTGCAAGGGAGCATGCTTCTCTCAGGCTGCCCCACACCTTGCCCTCCCGACGTGGGCTGCAGAAGCCATGGGACCAAGAAGTAAATCGATACCAAGAAGCACAGCCGCATGCCTGATGGGAACTGATCCCAGCAAACGAGTGAGCCAGCAGGGGCTTTCTCGCAGTCCCCAGGGTGTTCCGGGAGAATGCGTCAGAGTATCTGTCCCGGACACCAGTGGTTTTTGGGTTTCCCTCCATGACTAAGACGCTTAATGGAGTACTGCGGCAAAAAGAGGAAAAGCACCAACTCATGCTTTCTGAATCAGCCCTCCAGCTGCAGAACTTTGGGCTCCAGCCAGATCTACTGAACAAGAATCTGCATCTGAACGCCATCTCCAAAGGACTCCTAGGCATTTGAGCTTGAGAAGCGCGGGCTCCCTCCCCACTCTCATCGTGGCTCTGAGCTGAGATATCCAAACTTTTCTGATCTGATATCCAAACTTTTCTACCCCCAACAACCTGTTTATCTGTATCTAATACACACGTGCTACTGCACGAACATATTATGTATATGATAGAAATTCCATATAAAAAATAGAAATCTAGGCCAGCAGTGGTGGCTCACACCTGTCATCTCGGCACTTTGGAAGTCCAAGGCAGGAGAATCTTTTGAGTCCAGGAGTTTGAGACCAGCCCGAGCAACACAGACGGACCTCATCTCTACAAAAAATAAAATTAGCCGAGCGTGGCAGCACACACCTATAGTCCCAGCTTCTTGGGAGGCTGAGCCGGGAGGATTCCTTGAGCCCAGGAGGTTGAGGCTGCAGTGAGCCAAGATTGCGCCACTGCACTTCAACCTGGGCAACAGAATGAGACAGTCTCCAAAAAAAAAAAAAGAAAGAAAGAAAAATTTTAAAAGATGAGTTAAAAATAAAGAAGAAGGGCAGGGCCCGGTGGCTTACGTCTGTAATCCCAGCACTTTGGGAGGCTGAGGCGGGTGGATCACCTGAGGTCGGGAGTTCAAGACCAGCCTGACCAACATGGAGAACTCCCGTCTCTACTAAAAATACAAAATTAGCCAGGCGCGGTGGCATGGTGGTGCATGCCTGTAATCCCAGCTACTCGGGAGGCTGGGGCAGGAGAATCACTTGTACCCAGGAGGCGGAGGTTGCAGTGAGCCAAGAACGCACCATTGCACCATTGCACTCCAGCCTGGACAAAAAGAGCAAAACTCTGTATCACCAAAAAAAAAAAAAAAATAGACAAGAAAGACTTTGTAATATTTCCTTCCTGCATGGAGTAATCCTTTTGCCTAAGGAAGGGCTTGAGGGTATCCTGTCTTCCCAGCTGCTGGATTAGGCAGATTTCCCCTGGGGACCTGTCATCTTCCTCTTCCTGAGCTTTTCTTTTTTTTTACCTTTAATCTCTTTGGACTTTATCCTTGGGCTTTTCTGAAAGCACTTTCTGTCCAGCCCTTGCTATTCCACCCAGCCCAGCCTAGCTCCTCACAGCCCCCAGCGGCTTTCCTGCTCTGCTCAGCCACCACCTCCACCTCCATACACTGTCTCCACCTCCATACTGTCCTCACCTCCACACTGTCCCCACCCTCTACTTTTGCTCCTGGTCTTTCCATTTGCACCTCAATGACCCCATGGATTTTTGTGGTTGAAAGTTTCTAGTCTGGTTTAAATATACTTTTTAAATGTTTTGTAGGAAGGAGGTCTCACTATGTGGCCCAGGCCAGTCTCAAACTCCTGGCCTCAAGCAATCCTCCTTCCCAAAGTGCTGGGATTACAGGCATGAGCCACCGCACCCTGCTGTAGTCCAGTTTCTATTTTCGTCTTCTATATTTCATTTCTTAGAGGAACAAGAAAGAAAACATAAAGGAGGGGTGGGGGAGCGAGTGAGTCTGGAAGGTGGGTTTCTTTAATGTTGAAGCAATTAGTGTTCTCTCTCGTTTCTAGATTACCAAACAATCCAAAAAGTTGTGCAGGGTAAAGTGACTAGTCAAGCAATGGAGCCTTTAAATTGCTTCTAGACACACCATCACCTCTGTTTTGGGATTAAACATCTATTTCCAGAGTTCTGGTTAATGGTAAACAAGGTTCTTTTGCTTAAAAGGAAAACCATCGTCTTCATTAAAGAACCACGGGGTGGGCCCAGGCATGTCCTCCCACCCGCACTTCAAAATAACCACAAACAGAAGTCCCAGAAATTCAATGCAGAAGAGGGTCCCAAAATGTGACTAATTTAAGGGAACTGCAAATAGGGAAGAGGAAAAGTAAAGCCTTTCCAGAGAGCAAGGCCAGCGTACTCCCAATGTTTCAACCTTCTCAGTATCCTAGACCCAGAACCAAAAGGAACCTGGGAAAGGTTTAAGGAAATGCACATCCAAGACATAACAATGTTGGGGCAATGTAAAGCCGGGAGCCAGGCAGAGGCCAGTCCTTCCTCGGTGCTTGGACCCTCTTGGCCACTCTCACATCTAGAGCGCAGGGCTGGGATTTTGCCCTGGGACATAAACATTTAGAGAGTTCCAAATTCTGAGTGACTTTTAGAGATTCCACACGTTTGTAAGCCTCTAGAGAGCCCAGGAGACATCACTAAATTCTTAGGCAGAACTGGACACACTCTCCCTGTTCCTCAGCCACCCGCCTTCACCATCAGCGCAGCAAGTTCATACCCATCTTATCCGAGGAGAACCCTCAGGGCCTGGGGAACAGATGCAATGGCCCAATATCACAGTCAAATATCCTGGAGGAAGTGGGTCTACTCTGCATTTATGGGTGACGCCAGTCTCCTACCCACACCCCGACAACTCCATGGTGGCCCCGGTCTGAGCATTCGTGCCCCTTGCTCACTAAAATTAAGACCCCCCCCACCCTGCTTGCAGCCACCAGAGACCCAATCACAATCCTCCCTGCATAAGACTAAGAAAAGAACAGAAAACGTGCTCTGCCCCAGGCAGGTGCACCTGCCACCCAAGCAGATGCACTGTGACAAGAAAGTATAAGAAGACTGGGCGCGGTGGCTGACGTCTGTAATCCCAGCATTTTGGGAGGCCGAGGCGGGGGGGATCACTTGAGGTCAAGAGTTCGACACCATCCTGGCCAACATGGCAAGACCCCATCTCTACTAAAAATACAAAAAATTTGCCAGGTGTGGTGGCACGCGCCTGTAGTCCCAGCTACTTGGGAAGCTGAGGTAGGATAATTGCTTGAACCAGGGGGCGGTTGCAGTGAGCTGAGATCGTGCCACTGCACTTCAGCCTGGGTGACACAGCGAGACTCTGGCTCAAAAAGAGAAAGTATAAGGAGTAGGGACTTTTAGATAACTTTTAGGGGGGGCAGGAAGGAGAGGCATTCAACGAAGGACCACTTTAGGAGGTTGTCTGGGCAGATGGATTCCGTGGAAGTGCTTTGAATGTAAGTCAGATCACTGGGGCTGCCTCGCTCCTATCACCCACATTAATCCCCAGACCTGAATGTAAGGGCTCAAACAGACCTGCAAATACACTCGGCACCTGCAAGTGGGTAGCTGCTGTGCGGACCATCCCATCCCATTTTCTGGCCCGTTAAACTCATGCATAATGGTGGTAGCGATGGCCACGTTGTCATTGCTGGGCGGAGAGTTCCTTTAAGACAGGAATAATAAGGCCCACCTAGGAAGCACTCTGGACTGTAAAAGGGTCTCCAGTGGCCACCAGCAGGGTGGCATCCTGATTTTCTACAGGCATGTAGAAGCCTTTTGTGCTTAGCTGCTCGTGTAATCCTCACAACTGCATAAGGCTGACACATCAGGGAACTGAAGCACAGAGATGTTTGGGAAATTCTCCAAGGTCACACAGCTACTCAGTGGCGGAGGTGGCATCAGAACCCAGGAAGGCTGACTGAAGCCACCGTTCTGCCTTGCTCACTGGCGTCCTCAGCCTCCAGCCTGAGGCAGGACATTCTAGGACAGCTGATGAATACAAGCATGGTCAGTGTGGGTGGCCAGGGCCCTCGCTCAGCAAGTGGGAGCAAAGTGGAGGATTCCAGGACTCACTACCTCATGATCTTCCAACAGCCTCCCACCACCTCCAGTCACCCCTACCTAAGCTGCCCTTCTGTATGAAAATGCTGGGGTTGGAGAGTGGGGCAGGCTAGGGAAAGAAGACAATGTGATTTAACCTGTCCCTAAATTGTTAGATAGCATCTGTGGAGTTAAAGATCTCAGCTATCAATTAAAATGCAAACTGAGCTACTATCGATCATTTAGAGACGACGCAGATGAAGAAACTGAGGATGTGACCTAGAAGAAAGCAGCAAAGACCTAGGGACTTAGCAAGGGACAAAGGACCAGAAACAGGCAAAGAGAAATAAAATTTTACCTTCTCTACAGTGTCGCTTAGGGCTGGGCTGGCTATCTCCACAGATATCCAATTCCTTAACACCTGAGGGCAGAGGAGAGGAATGAGACCAAGGTTTAGGATGAATAATCCAGGAGATCCCTTGAAAGGAAGAAGGGAGGATCATCAGATAGATCTTCTGGAGCTCCACAAACTGCTCAGAGCAGAGGCCACCAGACAGGGATGCTGCCTCAGATAATCCAATGGAGGAAGAGGGTTTGGCTGGTATTTTCTGGCTGGGTTCTTGATAAGAAACTGTAATCACATCTGCTAGCTAGGGATCCAAGAAAAACAAGATACTATCTCTTTATACACATTCCACAACCCCTACCTTCTCTCAAGAGATGTTAAAATGGCTTAAAATGTGTTAAAATGTGACAATTTAATAAATGTGGCAGAGACAAAAAAGAGACTCCTAAAGTATTCCTCTCTTCAGAAAGTCTGAAGCTATTAATTCAGCAAATGAATCCAGGAGCTCAGAAAGGGTTACCCTGTTATGCATCCTCACTACAGCCTCAATATCAGACAGACACTGAGGGCCGCAGAGCTGAATGAGACCCGCACAGGCGTTTTCCTCCCGACTTCTCAGAGTACTGTACCTGGTACTACCTGGAGGGCTGAAACGTACTCAGATAAAAGTTACTCACTCCTCCAGTCCTCAGCTCTTCCTGTGTGAGTCCCATGCTGGCCTTGTCTAGGCATATGTGGTGGAGGGGAGGAGTGTCAGATTTGCAAAAAAGAAAGGCTAGGAGGCCAGGCAAGGTGGCTCACACCTGTAATCCCAGCACTTTGGGAGGCCGAAGCGGGCGGATCACCTGAGATCGGGAGTTCCTGACCAACATGGAGAAACTCCATCTCTACTAAAAATACAAAATTAGCCAGGCATGGTGGTGCATGCCTGTAATCCCAGCTACTTGGGAGGCTGAGGCAGGAGAATTGCTTTAACCTGGGAGGCAGAGGTTTCGGTGAGCTGAGATCGCACCATTGCACTCTAGCCTGGGCAACAAGAGCCAAACTCCGTCTCAAAAAAAAAAAAAAGAAGAAGAAGGGCTAGGAGAAGTGAGAAAGGTGGATTGCAGTGGAATACTGTGATCACATTTGTTAAACTCAAAGTCATGATTATTCTTTTAGCAAGTCCAAGGGCACCTGGACCCCTTGTTAAAGGGGCAATGGGCCAGAAACTAGTACTACTCAAGATCCGACTTGCTGGTGAGATGGGAGGCTGCCTCCATGTGAGAGAAGCCCTGGCATTCTCCTCTGACCAGCGACAATCTCCCTCTTTCCCTGAGGCAGACAATGACAAAGCTCAACAGGGCTGGGCAAACCCTCCAGTCCAAAGAAATCAATCAATACACAAACACTTTATTACTTCATGAATAATTGCAACCTCATTGCTCACAAAGGAACCCATTCCACTAAAATAGATGCATTGAGTGGAAGGAGGAAGAGGCTCAGAAAAAAAAATACTAGGCCGGGCGGTGGCTCATGCCTGTAATCCCAGCACTTTGGGAGCCTAAGGCGGGTGGATCACTTGAGGTCAGGAGTTTGAGAGCAACCTGGCCAAAATGACGAAACCCCATCTCTCCCGCGGTAGCTCACACCTGTAATCCCAGCACTCTGGGAGACCGACGCAGGTGGATCACCTGAGCTCAGGAGTTCGAGGCCAGCCCGGCCAACCTGGTGAAATCCTATCTCTACTAAAAATTACAAAAATTAGCTGGGCGTGATGGCGGGGCACCTGTAATCCCAGCTAATGGGGAGGCTGAAGCAGGAGAATCACTTGAACCCAGGAGGCGGAAGGTGCAGTGAGCCGGGATCGTGCCACTGCACTCCAGCCTGGATGACAGAGTGAGACTTTGTCTCAAAAAAAAAAAAAAAAAGTTGAGCCTGGTGGTCCACGCCTATAATCCCAGCTACTCAGGAGGCTAAGGCAAGAGAATCGCTTGAACCCAGGAGCAGAGGTTGCAGTGAGCGGAGATAGCACCACTGCACTTCAGTCTGGGCGACAGAGGAAGGTTCTATCTCAAAAAAAACCAAAAAAACAAAAAAAAAGACAAAGAAAAAAGAAAATAAAATACTGGGTACTAGGCTTATACCTAGGTGATGAAATAATCTACAACAAATGAGTTTACTTATATAACAAACCTGCACATGTACCTCTGAACTTAAACATTTACAAAAAAACAGACGCATCAAGAAAAGGCAAGGGCAGCCGGGCGCGGTGGCTCACGCTTGTAATCCCAGCACTTTGGGAGGCCGAGGCGGGCGGATCACGAGGTCAGGAGATCGAGACCACGGTGAAACCCCGTCTCTACTAAAAACACAAAAAATTAGCCGGGCGTGGTGGCGGGCGCCTGTAGTCCCAGCTACTCGGAGAGGCTGAGGCAGGAGAATGGCGTGAACCCGGGAGGCGGAGCTTGCAGTGAGCCGAGATCGCGCCACTGGACTCCAGCCTGGGCGACAGAGCGAGACTCTGTCTCAAAAAAAAAAAAAGAAAAGAAAAGGCAAGGGCTTTGGAGTTTGGCAGATGAGAACTTGCATCTGAGCTCCACTATTCTCCCACTAACACAGGTAAACATCTGGCTCCTGCAAAGGCGGCCAGACACGTTCATCCCCGCGGGCTCTGTGTAACTGACCTGAAATTCTCCACCTGGGAAAGTCTATTTTGTGCCCCCAGGCAGAAGGAAAGTCTAGCCTCTTCCTCATAAGGAAGTTGTGGGGAAAAGAGAGATCAGATTGTTACTGTGTCTATGCAGAAAAGGAAGACACAAGAAACTCCATTTTGATCTGTACTAAGAAAAATTGTTTCTGCTTTGAGATGCTGTTTGTAACTTTAGCCCCAACCCTGCACTCACAGAAACATGTGCTGTATTGAATCAAAATTTAATGGATTTAGGGCTGTGCAGGATGTGTTCGCAGGCAGTATGCTTGGTAAACGTCATCGCCACTCTCCATTCTCGATTAACCAGGGACACCATACCCTGCAGAAGGCTGCAGGGACCTCTGCCCAAGAAAGCCTGGGTATTGTCCAAGTTTCCCCCCACTGAGACAGCCTGAGATATGGCCTTCTGGGAAGGGAAAGACCTGACCGTCCCCCCAGCCCAACACCCGTAAAGGGTCTGTGCTGAGGAGGATTAGTGTAAGAGGAAGGAACGCCTCTTTGCAGTTGAGACAAGAGGAAGGCATCTGCCTCCTGCCCATCCCTGGGCAATGGAGTCTCAGTATAAAACCCGATCGTATGTTCCATCTACTGAGATAGGGGAAAACTGCCTTAGGGCTGGAGGTGGGACATGCGGGCAGCAATACTGCTCTGTAAGGCATTGAGATGTTTATGTGTATACGTATCTAAAGCACAGCACTTGATTCTTTACCTTGTCTATGATGCAGAGACCTTTGTTCACGTTTATCTGCTGACCTTCTCTCCACTATTATCCTATGACCCTGCCACATGCCCCTCTCCGAGAGAAACACCCAAGAATGATCAATAAATACTAAGGGAACTCAGAGGCCGGCGGGATCCTCCGTATGCTGAACGCTGGTCCCCTGGGCCCCCTTCTTTCTCTATACTTTGTCTCTATGTCTTTTTCTTTTCCAAATCTCTGGTTCCACCTAACGAGAAACACTCACAGGTGTGGAGGGGCAACCCACCCCTTCAGGGGGCCTCTTTGCAATTGAAATAAGAGGAAGCCTTCTGTCTCCTGCTCGTCCCTGGGAATGGAATGTCTCGGTGTAAAGCAGACCAATCCCATTCGTTCTATTCTGAGATAGGAGAAAACCGCCCTGTGGCTGGAGTCGAGATATGCTGGCAGCAATACTGCTCTGTTACTCTTTGCTACACTGAGATGTTTGGGTAAAGAGAAACATAAATCTAGCCTACGTGCACATCCGGGCACAGTACCTTTCCTTGAACTTATGATCATAAGTTCAAGGATACAGATTCCTTTGCTCACGTTTCCCTGCTGACCTTCTCCCCACCTGTTGCCCTGCTACACTCCCCTCGCTAAGACAGTAAAAATAATGATCAATACTGAGGGAACTCAGAGACCGCCGCTGGTGCGGGTCCTTCATATGCTGAGCGCCAGTCCCCTGGGCCCACTGTTCTTTATACTTTGTGTCTTATTTCTTTTCTCAGTCTCTCCTCCCACCTGACGAGAAATACCCACAGGTGTGGAGGGGCTGGCCCCCTTCATAAGTCTTTCAAATACTTCCAGACAGTGGTCAAGTGTCCCCAGTCCTGCCATGTCTGGGTTAAACATCCCCAATTCTTCAACCATGCCTCATGTGACTTATTTCCTGACCCTTCACCGGCTCACTCTCCCCAAATTCACTGCAGGCCCTCTTCATGAAGATTCGGATGGAGCCACAGACCCAATGCATACGAGGTCCTCAGAGGGTCTGGGTCCCATACTGGGGTCCAGGAGCGGTCCCCGGGTGCTCAGAGAGCTTGGGCGGCGCCTTCACCGCGGACCTGCCCCAGGCCCGCATCCACGCGCGGGGCGGGGAGGGCCGCCCACTTCTCCCGCGTCCTCAACCCACAGGGAAACGGGCTGCGCGCCTGGGCCGCCCCGCAGAGTCCAGATGCCTAAAGCCCTCCTAGTCTGTTTCCTCATCTGCGGCCTGCACGCCCGCCGCAGCCACACCCAACGCCGGGACTCGCAAAAACACCTGCCGGGCCTGTTTCCTCTCGGGTATTATTTACAGCCGCTCCCAGGCCTTCTCGGAAAACATCCTTTGCCGGAAACACAACCCCAGGGCCCCAGAGCGCAGGGGGCCCAGCACCGGATCCACGCGGAGCTCACGAGCCGGACAGCCGCCGCAGGGCAGGCTGGGGCCACGCTGCGCACGCCGGGAGGGTGCGCGACGGCACGTGAACGCGGCGTGCCGCACGGCCCGGGAGGGGCGGGGTGCGCGCTGACCGGCTCGTGTGCCGCAGGCAGCAGCCAATCCGCGCGGACCACCCCCAGGCCCCGCCCCCGCCGGTCCCGCCACTCCCCCGTCGGACCCGCAGTTGCTCCCAGGACCCGGGACCCAGCTGGCTTAGGCGCCCGAGGTGCACCTGGAAGGGAGCAGGCGCGGGGTGCAATGGAGGGTGGGGGCGCGCACCGTGCCCAGAGCGGGGCTCCCGGGAGCTGATGCCCGTCTGGCCCCCCTACCTCCCAGCTGGTTCCCCGCTTGCCCGCCCTGCCTCACCGCCCTCAGCACAGGGACCTGCCTCTGTCCCCACGACGCCAGGCTCCAGGTGTATCTAGGACTAAAGAGTTGACATCCAGTCTATATAGGGTTGTGGGGGGTTACCTTAAAAGTTCCTTTTTGTTATTAAAAAAGTAATATACACTTGTGCAGTGATTGAGAACAATAGAGGGAACAGAAAACATTCGTGATGGAGTTCCCTTCCAGACTTCGCGTCTCTGCAGATATTTTTTTAAGCCCCAGGAGGCTTGGTGTTGGCCCCCACCTCTGCATTGGATGATCTCCCTCTACTTGGTGTCATCACACATGGGATAGGAGTCAGAAGTTATCACGAGGAATTTTATGTTGCTAATGAGTACAGCCAGTAGCAAAGGAGATTCAAGATGAAGACAACATTCCTGGGGAAAACACAGAAAGCAAATGAAAGATACAATTATGGGACGGGGGAAGGAGAGGAAGAACTCTGTGCTGCTGGACTGGAATAACTGATCCGTTTGTATTTACAATTTTAAAATGTTTCCCAGCTCCATCCATGAAAAAGGCCCCGGAAACACGGACACTCCGGTAGCAAGCAGAGGCACACAAAAGCCCAGATCCACCCTTCTAAGGACCATCCTCCACTGAAAGTACCCAGGGCTCGTTGGAGGAGTGGCTGCTCCCAAGGCCGAGACTGGGAAGGACACAAGGAACCTGGAACAGGAGCTAAGACAGAGCTCAAAAGCCGAAGGGGGCGTGTCAAGGACACAGCAGCCAGCCTGAAAGGGTTCTCAGCCAAACTGGGAGTGGCTTGAGCATCGAGTATGTCAGGAATGGATTCTAACACATGCAATCATAATTTTAAAAATCCCGGAGTCCACACTGGTACTATTACTACTATTAATAATGATGATGAAATTAAAGCTAGTAAAAGGGGGGATGGGCAAGAAAGAGCTTCTTTACAAAAGAATGCCAACTAATAAATGTGGAAAGAATGACAAAAATGGTAAATAACCATTTTGCGGACACTCTGATAATAAGTGTTTCACTCAAGAATCATCAATAGATGCTAAAACTATTGAATAAAAGATTATTCCTTGTATATACACACCCCAAAGAATTGAAAGCAAGGTTTCAAAGAGATATTTGTAGACCCATGTTCACAGCAGCATTATTGACAACAGCCAGAAGGCAGAGTAATCCACGTGTCCATCAACAGATGAATGGATACACAAAATGTGAGTAAACACACAGAATATTACTCCACCTCCAAAAAGATGGAAATTCTGACCCATGCCACAACATGGATGAGCCCTGAGCACTTGATGCTAAGTGAAATAGGCCAGGCACAAACAGACAAATGTTGTAAGATTCCACTCACATGAGTTCCCTAGAATATTCAGATTCAGAGACAGACAGAATGGTGGCTGCTAAGAGCTGCGGATTGTGAAGAATGAGAGTCATTGTTTAATGGGTGCAGGGTTTCAGGTCTGCAGGATGAAAAAGTTCTAGAGATGGATGGTGGCGATGGTTGTACAACACTGTGAATATATTTAACACTACTGAGCTGTATACTTAAAAATGTTGAAGATGGTAAATTATAAGTATATTTACCACAATTAAAAATATTTACATTAGAAATTAAAGACCACCCTGGGCAACATAGTGAAACCCTGTTTCTACAAAATTAAAAATTAAAAAATTAGCCAGGCATGGTGGCACCCACCTGTAATCCCACCCACTCGGGAGGCTGAGGTGGGAGGATGGCTTGAGCCCAGGAATTCTAGACTGCAGCGAGTCCTGATGGCACCACTGCACTCCAGCCTGGGTGACAAAGTGAGATTCTCTCTCTCTCTCTCTCTCTCTCTCTCTATATATATATATATATGTGTGTGTGTGTGTATATATACGTGTATATATATGTATATATATCTATGACTCAAGGACATGACAAAATGAAATAAAATAATAAATTTTTATATTTTTATAAAGATTATTGGCAACAGGATATTTTATTCACACTTTGTGAGTGACTGCAAAGGATGCCTCCACAGATAACTTTTTAGTTACAAATGGGAAAAGTTACCTTTACAAATGATCCAAACAAATGGGATCCTCATATTGCTGTTAAAGAGTCACCCTATCAGGCCGGGCGCGGTGGCTCACACCTGTAATCCCAGCACTTTGGGAGGCCGAGGCAGGCGGATCACGAGGTCAGGAGATCGAGATCATCTGACACAGTGAAATCCCGTCTCTACTAAAAATACAAAAAAAAATTAGCTGGGCGTGGTGGTGGGCACCTGTAGTCACAGCTACTCAGGAGGCTGAGGCAGGAGAATGGCATGAACCCAGGAGGCAGAGCTTGCAGTGAGCCAAGATCGCTCCACTGCACTCCAGCCTGGGTGACAGAGCGAGACTCCATCTCAAAAATAAAAATAAAAAATAAAAAAATAAAGAGTCACCCTATCACTGCTCCAGGCAGGGGGAACTTGCAGAGGCCCTGAGTTATGAGTCTTGAGTGTTTGAGCAACAGAAAGAAGAGGCCAAATGAGGTCGGGCGCCGTGGCTCATGCCTGTAATTCCAGCACTTTGGGAGGCCAAGGCAGATGGATCATCTGAGGTCAGGAGTTGGAGACCAGCCTGCCCAACATGGCGAAACCCCATCTCTACTAAAAATGCAAAAATTAGCTGGGCATGGTGGCAGGCACCTGTAGTCCCAGCTACTCAGGAGGCTGAGGCAGGAGAATTGCTTGAACCCGAGAAGCGAAGGTTGCAGTGAGCCAAGATCGCACCATCGCACTCCAGCCTGGGCTACAAGAGTGAAACTCCGTCTCAAAAAAATAAAAAATAATAAAAAATAAAAAAAAGAGGCCAAATGAATCAAGATTGGGAGATGACTGGAGAAGTGACCTGTCATTTCTCTTTTAACTTCTCATTTTGACATAATTTCAAATTTAGAAATTTTTTAAGTAGTACAAAGAATCTCTATATATCTTCATCCAGATTCGCCAGTTATTAACATTTTACCATATTTGCTTCATCCTCTTTTTTTTTTTCTGAGATGGAGTCTTGCTCTTGTCGCCCAGGCTGGAATGCAATGGCACGATCTCAGCTCACTGCAGCCTCCGCCTCCCGGGTTCAAGCAATTCTCCTGCCTCAGCCTCCTGAGTAGCTGGGATTACAGGTGCGTGCCACTATGCCCAGCTAATTTTTTTGTATTTTTAGTATATAGGGTTTCACCATGTTGGTCAGGCTGTCTCGAACTCCTGACTTCAGGTGATCTGCCTGCCTCAGCCTCCCAAAGTGCTGGGATTACAGGCGTGAGCCACCGCACCCAGGAAACTGTCGATCTTGTAACAAGTCAAAAGGGAACTCTTCATTCTTTCTTGCTTTCTGGACCTCAGGTAGAGAGGGTGTGGGAGCAATCACCGTCCTCGCTTCATCTCAGGCTCTCATCACTGATCCCTGAATGGCCCTCTTTTGTATTTGTTTGTTTAATATAACAGACAACTATGACCCCATCAGCCAATTGACATCTCAATTATTGACATTAAGTGACATGTATTTGTATATTCTCCCATCCTCTGCTTCTGCCTCCCTTCAAATGGGAGTAACCATTATCCTGAATCTTGTAAAAATATATAGTTTTATTATGTATATATTCCTAAAAAGCATTATTTAGTTTTAGTTGTTTTAATTTTATGTTAAAAAAGTATCATAGGCCAGGCATGGTAGCTTATGCCTGTAATCCCAGCACTTTGAGAGGCTGAGGCAGGAGGATTGCTTGAGTCTAGGAGTTCAAGACCAGCCTGGGCAAGATGGCAAGACCTTGTCTCTATTTTAAAAAAGAAAAAATAGCCAGGCATGGTGGCACACACCTAAAGTCATAGCAACTGGGGAGGCTGAGGTGGGGGGGGCATTGCTTGAGCCTGGCAGGTCAAAGCTACAGTGAGTCACTGCACTCCAGCCTAGGTGACAATGCGAGACCTTGTTTCAATAAATAAATAAATAAATAAAAAGTACCTTACCATATGTAAGATTTTGATGTTTTTGGTTTTTGTTTTTTCGGGTTTTTTTTTTTTTTTTTTTTCCCCAGACGGAGTTTCACTCTTGTTGCCCAGGCTGGAGTGCAATGGTGTAATCTCGGCTCACTGCAACCTCCTCCTCCCGGGTTCAAGCGATTCTCCTGTCTCAGCCTCCCGGGTAACTGGGATTACAGGCATGCACCACCACACCCGGCTAATTTTTTTTGTATTTTTAGTAGAGACGGGTTTCTACATGTTGGTCAGGCTGGTCTTGAACTCCTGATCTCAGGTGATCCCCCCGCCTCAGCCTCCCAAAGTGCTGGGATTACAGATGTGAGCCACCACGCCCTTTTTGTTTTTTTTTTAAATTGAGACAGAGTCTTGCTCTGTTACCCAGGTTGGAGTGCAGTGGCACGATCTTGGCTCACTGCAACCTCCGCCTCCCAGGTTCAAGCGATTCTCCTGCCTCAGCCTCCCGAGTAGCTGGCATTACAGGTGCCCATCACCATGCCCGGCTAATTTTTGTATTTCTAGTAGAAACAGGGTTTCACCATGTTGGGCAGGCTGATCTCGAACTCCTGACCTCAAGGGATCTGCCTACCTCCATCTCTCAAAGTGCTGGGATTACAAGCAAGAGTCAGAGCACCTGACCTGTTTTGGGATTTTTTAATAGTCATCAACAATATTGAGAGTTGCTGTCTATTTGAGCGTAGCTTATTTATAATATTGCCCTGTGTGGATATGCTAAGAATAATTTATCCTCCTGTCAAAGTGCATTTGTGCTGTGTAAAGGTTTTTCTATGAGAGTGCTGCTATGAACATGACTGTGTGAACATCAGCAATACTAGGAGCGGTATTGCTGGTTTCAGAGTAGATGATTCTTTTTTTTTTTTTTTTTTTTTTTTTTGAGATGGAGTCTTGCTTTGTCACCCAGGCTAGGGTGCAGTGGCACTGCGATTTCAGCTCACTGCAGCCTCCACCTCCTAGGTTCAAGCGATTCTCTTGCCTCAGCCTCCGGAGTAGCTGGGACTACAGGTGTATGCCATCATGCCCGGCTAATTTTTTGTATTTTTAGTGGAGATGGGGTTTCACCATGTTGACCAGGCTGGTCTTGAACTCCTGACCTCAGGCGATCCGCCTGCCTCGGCCTCCCAAAGTGCTGGGATTACAGGCGTGAGCTACCGCACCCAGCCGAAGTATGTGATTTCAACTTTACACCAAAGAAAAGACCAAACTGCCTCCAAGGCATTTGCACCACTTATCGGCCCACCAGCAATGTGTGAGGGGCTTTTGTGGTCCACATTCTGTCGATGCCGAAAGCCATCAGGTTTCCTCATTTCTACCCGGCACATACAGTGAAACATGTCTTCATTTTGGTCTCAATCTGCATTTTCCTGATCACTAAAGAGGTGAAGTTTCTTTATTTCCTTTTGTTACACACTGCCTGACTTTTAAAAGGCTTTACCAGTCATTCAGTTATTTCTCACAGAAGCCAGAGAATAGAACACAACCACAGAGACACAATGGACTGCCTGCTTATTCACTCAAGTCGGTTTTTCCATAACGTGGATTGGGATTCACTGTTAGGCCATGTGTTACCTATTACTCATCCAAAAATGAATTTTCAAAAGTTTTAGGAGGTTAAGAAATCCATTTCCTATAAAGCAGTCATGATAACATGACCTTTTGCTTCACTGAAATCATAAATGAAAAAGCCTTTCTATAATCCAGGATTTGAACAAAACCTTTGTCATACCCCATTTATAAACAGGACCCGGGAAATGGGGTGACAATAGCAGACAAGATTCTTGGAGGACCACACGCTGACTCATTTATTATAAACGGATGACATTCAACTTCTAGAATTTTTCACAAAAGACACAACTATTTACAGATTCAGATTCCTTTGCTGTTATTATGAGGCAGCAAGTTGATGACAAAATCCTTGTTTCCATTTTCTAATAAGCCTGGCAGAATTGCTTTTTTAAATTTTTTGTCATTTATTTTTATTTTTTTCAGACGGAGTCTCGCTCTGTGGCCCAGGCTGGAGTGCAGTAGCACAATCTTGGCTCACTGCAACCTCTACTTCTTAGGATCAAGCGATTCTCCTGCCTCAGCCTCTCAAGTAGCTGGGATTACAGATGCCCGCCACCACGCCCGGCTAATTTTTGTATTTTTAGTAGAGAAGAGGGTTTGCCATGTTGCCCAGGCTGGCCTTGAACTCCTGTCCTCAGGTGATCCACCTGCCGCAGCCTCCCAAAGTGAGGAGGCATGAGTCACCACACCCAGCCCAGACACTTTAAAAAGAGAATTTGGGCCAGGCATGGCGGCTCACAACTCTAATCCCAGCACTTTGGGAGGCCAAGGTGGGCGAATCACGAGGTTAGGGGTTCAAGATCAGACTGGCCAACATGGCAAAACCCCATCTCTACTAAAAATACAAAAATTAGCCTGGCATCGTGGTGGTGGGAGGCCGGGGCAGGAGAATCACTTAAAATCTGGGAGGCAGAGGTTGGAGTGAGCCAAGATTGTGCCACTGCACATCAGCCTGGGCAGCAAAGCGAGACTCCATCTCAAAAAAGATAAATAAAAAGTAATTAATTAATTAATTAATTAACTTAATTAAAAGCGAATTTGCTCTTCTTTGGAGGCTGGGCGTGATGACACATGCCTATAATCCCGGCACTTTGGGAGGCCAAGGTGGGAGGATCATTTGAGCCCAAGAGTTGGACACCAGCCTGGGCAACACAAGGAGACTTTGTCTCCACAAAAAGTTTAAAAAAAAGCAGACTGTGGTGGCGCACACCTGCGGTCCCAGCTACTCGATGCTGAAGCAAGAGGATTGCTTGAGCCTGGGAGGTGGAGGTTGCAGTGAGCCATGATCGTGCCACTGCACTCCAGCCTGGGAGACAGATCACAACCCTGCCTCTAAAAATACACACACACACACACACACACACATGCACACATACATATATATATATTACATATATATGTACATATATATAATGTCTCTTCTTTGGGAGCTAAACAATGGGTAACACACGGACACACAAGATGGAATAATAGACATTGGAGACTCCAAAAGATGGGAGGATGGTAGCGGGGGTGAGGGTTGAAAAATTGCCTATTGGGTAGGATGTTCACTATATGCCAGTAGAAAATCTGCACTAATATCTCCTAAACATAAAAACATTTTAAGAAAGAAAAATATCTTCCAAAGTTTCAAGCCAGTAACCCAGGGCCATAAAGTCTACTTTCTTATTCTTTCTTTTTGTGTTCAAACACGAATGAGGTTTTTAAATCTATTTTTCTACAATGAGGCCATCTAACTTTCAACAAGCCTGTGGCACCAGGGTTAGCTGAAGGTAGGGGTGACCTGACTGTCAAGGTTAAAACCGGGGAAATCTGAACAAACCAGGATGAGCCAGTACCCTGATTTGGAAGCGAACCCGGTCAGCAGGTGCCTGGGTGGGGTCTGTTCAGGAAGTCTTCCTGGAAACAGAGGAAGGACAGACATTTGGCTGGTAATTGTGTAGTATTTACATGGAAACACTGGGAAAGTGAAAAAAACCCGGCCGGGCGCGGTGGCTTACGCCTTTAATCTCAGCACTTTGGGAGGCTGAGACAGGCGGATCGCGAGGTCAGGAGATCGAGACCATCCTGGCTAACACGGTGAAACCCTGTCTCTACCAAAAATACAAAAAAATTGGCCAGGTGTGGTGGTGGGCGCCTGTGATCTCAGCTATTCAGGAGGCTGAGGCACAAGAATGGCGTGAACCCGGGAGGCAGAGCTTGCAGTGAGCCGAGATCGCGCCACTGCCCTCCAGCCTGGGCGACAGAGCGGGACTCCGTCTCAAAAAAGAAAAAACTCATAAGTGCTTTTGTCCCAGCTTGGAAGAGGGCATGCTCAGCGCCTGGCGTAAACCCCTCAGAACCTTTCGGAATTCTTTGCCGGTAGCAGTGAGCGTCAGTCCCCATCGTCCAAGTCATTTTCTTCTTGAAACGGCTCTGTCTGATGACTGACCTGGGGCATAGTGGACTTTTCTGGAAGGCTACTTACTGGGTCCCATGCTTTTGAACCATGGACAGAAACAGAGCTGCTCAGGGAGGTCACCGTGACCTGCTATGGGCCACTCACAGCCTCTACCAAGGACAGGGCCTGGAGGAGGTGCAGCTGCTGTGGCAGTGCGGGCTCCCCGCAGCTCACTACAACCCAGGCCTCGACAGCCTCGGCCACCTGGCTCCCAGCATCTCCCTAGATCAGACAGAAGGCAGCTGGGGGAGCTACCCATGATTCACTCTCTCTCACCCCACAGCGAATCCATCAAATCCTGCCGCCTCTGCCTCCTAAATATATTCAGAATCCAGCCACCCCCAACACCACCCTGATCCCAGCCACCTGCAGCAGGCCCGGAGACTCCCACCTGGTCTCCCTGCCTCCCCCGCCACCCCACAATCTGCTCTCAGGAGAGCAGCCACCCGTGGTGAAGACGTTTTATGGTATCACGTTAATTCAGCCCAGCAGGCGCCGTGGCTCGCGCCTATAATCCCAGCACTTTGGAAGGCCAAGGCGGACAAATCACTTGAACTCAGGAGTTCAAGACCAGCCTGACCAACATGGTGAAATTCCGTTTCTACTAAAAATACAAAAAAATTAGCTGGGCGTGGTAGCATGCACCTGTAATCCCAGCTGCCCAGGAGGCTGAGGCAGGAGGATCGCTTGAACTCGAGAGGCAGAGGTTGCAGTGAGCCGAGAATGCGCCACTGCACTCCAGCCTGGGCAACAGAGTGGGACCCTGTCTCAAAAAAAAAAAAAAAAAAATTAATTCAGCCCACACCTCCACCAAAACCCTCCCAGGCCTTCCCGTCTCCAGGTGAGAGGCCAAACAAGGCCCTACCGTGGGAGATGAGGAAGTGCTGAGCCGCCACTCCCTTCCTAAGCCTGCGTCCACCTGGCTTCCACCCTCTCACCCTGCAGAAGCCGTGCTGGCCCGCAGGTTCCTCCTGCACTCAGCTGCTCTGGCCACAGGACCTTTGCCTCACACTTCCCCATTTGGACATGCTCCTGAGCTAATGGCACTGTCTGCTGCCTCACTCCCATCAGGCTGCCTCACTCCCCTCAGTCTCGGTCCAAATGTCCCCTGGAGTGACCATCCTGTGTGCAACCACAATCCTCCCTCCCTGTCCCTGACTTCCTCTCTCCGCTCTTTTTTTTTTTTGGATGGAGTCTCGCTCTGTCTCCCAGGCTGGAGTGCAGTGGCGCGATCTCGGCTCACTGCAACCTCACCTCCCAGGTTCAAGCAATTATCCTGCCTCAGCCTCCTGAGTAGCTGGGACTACAGGCATCCACCTCCACACCCAGCTAATTTTTGTATTTTCAATAGAGACGGGGTTTCACCATGTTGTACAAGCTGGTCTCCAACTCCTGACCCCAAGTGATCCGCCTGCCTCGGCCTCCCAAAATGCTGGGATTAGAGGCGTGAGTCACCTCGCCCAGCCCCTCCCCCTCCTCTTTCCTGAGTTATTTTCTTCTTGGCATTCACATCCATTGACACATGCAGCATTCACCTGCTCACCAGCCCAGGGAGGTCACCATGACCTCCTACCAGCCACTCAAAGCATCTGCCAAGGACAAAGCCACACAGGCTCACCCCATTCACATGTAAGCTGCATGGCCGAGGTTTGTCTGTCTTGTTCACTGCCGCAGCCTCTGCACTTACATCCTCCCCTGGCCTACTAGGCACTGCTGAAAGGACTGAAGAGCTTACAGAAGTGACTTCAGTTGCACCACAGATGAGGGTAGGCATCCGCAGGGCAGGGCAGCCCATCGGCCTTTCAATTGCATTTCTTGCTTGTCTTTGTTCGTTCTTTCTTTCTTTCTTTCTTCCTTCCTTCCTTCCTTTCTCTCTCTCTCTCTTTCTTTCTTTCTTTTTCTGAGACAGAGTCTTGCTCTGTCTCCCAGGCCGGAGTGCAGTGGCACGATCTCAGCTCAATGCCTTCCAGTTCAAGCAATTCTCCTCCCTCAGCCTCCCGAGTAGCTGGGATTACAGGCACCCACCACCACGCCCAGCTAATGTTTTGTATTTTTAGTAGAGATGGGGTTTCACCATGTTGATCAAGCTAGTCTCGAACTCCTGAGCTCAGGTGATCTGCCCACCTCAGCCTCCCAAAGTGCTGGGATTACAGGCGTGAGCCACCGTGCCCAGCCTCTTCTTTCTTTTTTTAAAGACAAGGTCTCATTCTGTTGCCCAGGCTTAAGTGCAGCGGTACGATCAAGGCTCACTGCAGCCTCAACTTCCTGGGCTCAGGCAATCCTCCCACCTCAGCCTCCCAAGTAGCTGGCACTACGGGCACATGCCTCCACACCTAGCTAATTTTTTAATTTTTTCTTTGTAGGGACAGGAACTCACTCTCTTGCCCAGGCTGGTCTCGCTCTCCTGGGCTCAAGCGACCCTCCCACCTCAGCCGCCGGAGTAGCTGGGGCTGCGGGTGTGTGCCACTGCACCTGGCCATACAGTTCTTGCTTTCCTACTGAATTACCTCAGCTACCAGATCCGCAGCCCTCCTTCATTCCTGGGTTTGGAATGTTCCTTGTGCAAACGTTCCAGAGAGATTTGGCCCTCGCAGGTGGCTAGTTATCGTGATGCCTTCCACCCTCCTACCAGATGCTTCCTCCCCCGCTGCCTGGCTCGGGAAGCCTCCATGGAGGGTCAGAGGCTCCACAGAAGTGTGGACGGGTAAAGCCCGCAGCAAGGCGTCTGCCTCACTTGGACCACCTAGAACTTGCCGCAGGACCCGAATCACACTGGAGCCCGGCTGCAGGAATTGTTCCAGGCATCGGTTCCCACTGCAGAGCCTGGGAAGGGAGCTGTCCGGCTCCCCAGCCTCTGCAGTGGGAGCTGATGCCCGGAACAGGCATCTCAAAAGTGTGGGTCACCACCCATTAGTGGCCTTGAAATCAATTTACTGGAATAAGACCAGAATCTTTCTTAATGAAATGGAACAGACTAGAAAACATCAGCGTGTACAGTATTGTCTGAGGTTAAGTATTGTTTCAGGACATTTTTTGTCTAGGCATCAAAGCAGAAACTATCAAATCAGAATTTCTGGGGCATCGGTTTTTTTTCTTTTTTTTAGCTCCCCAGTTAATTGTAATGTGAAGCCAGGAACAAGAGCTGTAGGAGGGCGGTTCTGTCCTTCTGAGAAACAAGGCATCCCCACCACGGCTGTGAGCCAGTGCCTGCCGCCGACAGTCACAGCACCATGGCACTGAGGACCAGCTTTCCCTGAAGTCCACCTGCATCAAACAGGTCTACCCCATGCCTAGGCAAGACCTTCCTCTTTCTCGCTTCCTTTTGAAAGTCCACACTTCTCAGGGAGGGGGGAGGGTACCCTCCCGACTTCCCGTTTGCCCCTGCCTGCCTGATTGGATCTTTCTTCACTCCTGTGGCTGGACAAGCCTCTGGGATGACTTCAGCAGCCTCAGAGAGGACTTCCAGAATCCGATCGCCAGGGGTCAGTATCTCAAGCAGACAGTCACGACAGCAGACTAATGCCACCCTAAGAAAGCACAGTTGTCAGTCACCCCTCAAACAGAGGTAGCATCCCAGTGTCCTCACCAATGCAAGGGGCCACAGCCTCTGGGAAATCTGCTTCTTGCTTCTCTGGCCGAGGACTGGGGCATACAGGACCTCACTTTCTGACAAGTGAGTGTTGAAGCCCAGGCCAGGGGGAAGTGTGTTTTTGAACTGTCATGTCAGAGCACCCTCCGGAGCTACAGCTGGAAAGGCTGCTTGCGGAAGTGCCAGGACGACCAAACCCCACTGCTCTTCAGACACCTTGTAGCTGCCCCAACCAGAACCTCGGACTTTCCTGGGGCCAGGCCCCCTAGCTCAGACCCGCACACAAGATATCACCAAGAGTCATGCACACTGCCAGCGGGGAGCTGCGGTAAGTGGGACGGTGTTCCACAGACTGGGGCTCCCTTCCTGTGTCTGTCTCCCTGCTGTCCTGGTTCACTGTCTCAACCGCCCAGCTAGAAATCTTGGAACTCTTCCTCTGCAGTCATGAATGACAGGCAATTTTTGCTTTTTGTTGTTTTTGTTGTTTTGAGACGGAGTTTGGCTCTGTCGCCCAGGCCGGAGTGCAGTGGCACGATCTTGGCTCGCTGCAACCTCCGCCCCCCAGATTCAAGCGATTCTCCTGCCTCAGCCTCCCGAGTAGCTGAAATTACAGGTGCCCGCCACCGTACCCGCCTAATTTTTCATACTTTTAGTAGAGACGGGGTTTCACCATGTTGGTCAGGCTGGTCTCAAACTCCTGACGTCAAGTGATCCACCCGCCTCGGCCTCCCAAAGTGCTGGGATTACAGGTGAGAGCCACCGCACCCGGCCCCAAGCTGTCTTAATAGGAGAGAATCTAGAATGTGCATTCAAGAGCTTAGATCCCAACACTGACATTTTTTGGACATAAATTTCAGTCCTGGGGTCAAAGCCGAAGGAGCACGTCGCCTGGAGAATTCAAGGTCATGGCCTCCTCATTTGCCACTTGTCTGAAAATGTGGCCAGCCTCTGACCTGGAGGTGCAGGGAGATACCAGGCCATGTGCCCAGGACAAAGTCTTTGGAGGACAAAGGTGCAGGTGGAATTCCTTTTGCTTCCTGCAGCCGACTTAGCCAGGAAGGCTGGGAGGCTGGAGACTCGGTGTGTGTGACAAGCATCCAAGCGATTAGGAAGCACAGATCTCCAAATGGAGATCTTTACCCTTCTTTGACAGATGGGTAAACTGAGGCCAAGTGCTCTTAAGTGGCTTCCATGAAGCGCCCATACTTCATGCAGCCTGCATCACGATTCCTACCACCTGTGCCCTCCTGCCTGAGCAGCTTCCAGAACTGTCCCCTGCAGCAAAGGATCTGTAGACATGACCACAGTCCTGCAGAATGAGCAAAGCGAATGGTCTCCATGTGCAGATGCTCGGAGAGCCATGATGTTGAGGGGCCAGGAGGTGGTGGAAGGCTCTGGCCTCAGACCACGTCCTCCCTGGGGCATGTCCTCCCTGCCCACTGTCCCCCATGGCCTGGGTCCTCCCCACACTTCCCATGCTTCTCCTGTGACGTTGTGGCTCCTTTCCCCGTGTTCATTTTATCCAGTTTCATCTACGTACAAATACTGGGAAGGACAGGAGGACACAGTGTGATTGGGCTTCCAGCCCAAGAGGCGTCCACAGCAGACGCTGAGGCAGTAGGAAGACCACCGTGTCAGTGCTGGGTGCTTGGACCAAGATGAAGATGCAGGCCCCGCCCTGGGAACTCCCCGTGACCTGGGAAATTAAAGGACAGACTCACAGCGGGCAGAGAAATGCAATGCGTGCTTGGGAATTTGGGAGATCTGCAGTCCTGAGGACTTAGGAGCACTTGGTATTTTTGGGTCTGGGGCTGGGCTAACCAGCGTGCAGACAGTGCCCATGCTTGCCGCCCTGGGTGGCAGTGGCATTTAGAACTTGATATCTGGTATTTCCAAAAAAGAACCAAATGATGACCATAGTGAAATTCAGGAATGTGTTCATCTTCCCTACATTTATGGCTGGGTGTTGTCTTTTTTGTTGTTGTTGTTGTGACAGAGTCTCGCTCTGTCACCCAGGCTGGAGTGTAGTGGCGCAATCTCGGCTCACTGCGAACTCCACCTCCCGGGTTCACGCCATTCTCCTGCCTCGGCCTCCCGAATAGCTGGGACTACAGGCACCCGCCACTACGCCCGGCTAATTTTTTGTATTTTTTTTTTTAGTAGAGATGGGGTTTCACTGTGTTAGCCAGGATGGTCTCGATCTCCTGACCTCTTGATCCACCCACCTCGGCCTCCCAAAGCGCTGGGATTACAGGCATGAGCCACCACACACAGCCTGAGTATTGTCTTTATTTTAAATTATTCAGCCGGGCGCGGTGGCTCACGCTTGTAATCCCAGCACTTTGGGAGGCTGAGGCGGGCGGATCACGAGGTCAGGAGATCGAGACCACGGTGAAACCCCATCTCTACTAAAAATACAAAAAAATTAGCCGGGCGTGGTGGCGGGCGCCTGTAGTCCCAGCTACTCAGAGAGGCTGAGGCAGGAGAATGGCGTGAACCCGGGAGGCGGAGATTGCAGTGAGCCGAGATTGCGCCACTGCACTCCAGCCTGGGCGACAGAGCGAGACTCCGTCTCAAAAAAATAAAAATTAAAAAATTAAAATAAAAAAATAATAATAAATTACGCGTGGGGGGATGCCATCATCTTTCAGCATTTAGGGTTTGTAAGGATTTATTATTATTATTTTTGAGACAGTCTCGCTCTGTCACCCAGGCTGGAGTGCAGTGGCCATGATTTCAGCTCACTGCAACCTCCGCCTCCTAGGTTCAATTGATTCTCGTGCCTCAGTCTCCTGAGTAGCTGGGATTACAGGTGTCCGCCACCACGCCCAGTTAATTTTTGTATTTTTAGTAGAGACAGGGTTTCACCATGTTGGTCAGGCTGGTCTCAAATGCCTGGTCTGAAGTAATCCTCTCACCTCACTCAGCCTCCCAACGTGCTGGGTTACAGGCGTGAGCCACCACGCCTGGCCTATAAGGATCTTAATGTGGCTCTGCAACTACTCATTCCAAAAGAAAATGACACATTAACAAAGTAGAAGAACTTATGAAACACTTGCTACCACCAGGTCCAATATAAGCATGAGGTATAGACTGTAACTCAAACAGCTCTCCAAGTTACCATGCAGAAAGCATTCTGAGAACAAATGAGTGTTCTGGTCTGGTTATGGGACAAGATATGCCTGCAAGAGCTGCTATGTGCATAGAATCAATGGAAAAGGTGACAGAAAAGGCATGAACTTAAAAGGCATGAAGAGACATCCACACCCCATGTTTGTTGCAGCGCTATTCACAACGGCCAAGACATGGAATCAACCTAGGTGTCCAACAACAGATGAATGGATACAGAAAATCTACATATACAACATGGAATACTACTTGGCCATAAAAAAGAGTGAAATCCTTGGGATGGAACTGGAGGATATTATGATAAGGTCACACAGTACATTTTGAGAGCTTGTTTGGAGGTTCTAACAGGGGAGCGCAGCTACCCGTGTACCCTTGACTGAAGACGAGTCCTCCTCTATTGGGGATGGTTGTCCTCTTGGACCGAGCGCACAGCTTCGGGAGGGACACACATGGAGTGGTGAGGGAGGAAGGGGACACCCACCTAGCCAGCCAGATCAGCCAAATCAACCCTGGTGATCACTGGGGTGACAGATGTCACGGCCAGATTGCCCTCACATCCCACACAGTGCATTTTGTATCGTATTGTTGTTGTTTTTTGTTTTGTTTTGTTTTGTTTTTTGTTTTTGTTTTGTTTTGTTTTGTTTGAGAAGGAGTCTCACTCTGTCGCCCAGGCTGGAGTGCAGTGGCACGATCTTGGCTC
Organism: Hylobates moloch; assembly: GCF_009828535.3. Classification (NCBI taxonomy): domain Eukaryota; kingdom Metazoa; phylum Chordata; class Mammalia; order Primates; family Hylobatidae; genus Hylobates; species Hylobates moloch. The sequence continues at coordinate 5,909,079 of NW_026652277.1, read as the reverse complement.
ACTGCAACCTCCACCTCCTGGGTTCAAGTGATTCTGCTGCCTCAGCTCCCCAAGTAGCTGGAATTACAGGCGCCTGCCCCCACCCCTGGCTAATTTTTGGATTTTTAGTAGAGACAGGGTTTCACCATGTTGGCCAGCCTGGTCTCAAACTCCTGACCTCAGGTGATCCACCCGCCTCGGCCTCCCAAGTGCTGGGATTACAGGTGTGAGCCACCGCACCTGGCCTTATTGTTATTTATTATTAGAACTTTCACCTGCTATTCCCTTGTCCCTCTGAAGATGGAATGTGCAAAAATCCTTGGAACACTGCTGTCTGAAGACATTTTTATAGGATTCTAGACTTGAAAAGGACCTCAACAATTTATTCAAGACCACAGTCTCTTAGCAGAGCCACGCCTCCATCACCTGAGATGAGTCACCGTCTACACCATCTATCTTATTTATTTCTCTTTAGAGAGACAGGGTCTGGCTCTGTCACCCAGGCTGGAGTGCAGTGGTGTGATCGTAGCTCACTGCAGCCTTGAACTCCTGGGCTCAAGCAATCCTCCCACCTCAGTCTCCAGAGTAGCTGGGACTACAAGTTCACGCCACCACCCCCAGCTGATTTTTAATTTTTTTGGTAGAGAGAGGGTCTCGCTATGGTGTCTAGGCTGGTCTCAAATTCCTGGCCTTAAGTGATCCTCCCACCTCAGCCTCCCAAAGTGCTGGGATTACAGGCATGAGCCACCACGCCGGCCCATCTATTCGATTTCTAAGGAGAGAAGTTCTTGCAGAGGAAGAACTGCCCCAGCGTCCCTCCATTGTGGTTCCCAAAGTTAGTCATGATAGGCATGGCTTTCCTCTCCATGTCCAGCTGAAGTGCTTCCTGCCTCCTTTTCTTCTCATGAATTTCTTTTATGTTCCACATCAAGATACTAACTTTTCCTTCTTCTAGACAGATTGGCCAAAGACGCAGACCTTCCTCCCACTCTAACCACCGTCACCCTGGAGACCCACAGGAAGAGCTGTGAGCCCTGAACGCAATGCTCGCACCATCCTTCCCCCATCTGGGCCAGGACTGCCACTGTCAGCTGCTGCTCCAGCCTCACGCTGAGCATAGGGGACACGGCCCAGATGCAGCCACCACCCACCTGATACGGTTCCTGCCTACCACGTGCCATACCACTGCGGTCCATGTTGGACAAGTGGAATATGAGGTCTAAGTCCCTCTGGCTCCATTCTAGCCAGCACCATAGCACCAACCCAACCACAGCCTGTGTGACAGTCCAGGAGGTCAACCATTGTCACACCCCCTCAATGCGGAGTTCAGCCTCCTCAGGTGGGGCCTCCTACTGAGAACTGCTCTGCACTGGGACTTCTGACTCCCCTCCCTGGCACTTGCTGGAGAGCACGGGAGGTGGGCTCCAGGGAGGAGACGCCATGTCTTGCTGTGCAGCTGGTACCTAGCATGTGCTGGTGCATAGCAAGTGCCCAATCTAGAGAATGAATGAACAATGTGGTGGTACACAACCACTCACCTTTCCCGTAACTACATTCAGTAGTTGTCCACTGGTTCCTCCCATAAGTGAGGGACAAGACCAGCACCTAAGATCTTTGGTTGCTTCTCTGTTGTACCCTGAAGACCCTCTCTCCTCCAAAAGGGAAAGCCACCCAGCTCTGTGTCCCAGCAGGCTCCCCTGTATGGACCACCCCATCAAGCTCCCCTGTATGGACCACCCCGTCAGACTCCCCTGTATGGACCACCCCATCAGGCTCCCCTGTATGGACCACCCTGTCAGGCTCCCCTGTATGGACCACCCCATCAGGTTCCCCTGTATGGACCACCCCGTCAGGCTCCCTGGTCCTCTGGCTGCCAAAGCCATGAGATCAGAGGGAGGAAGGAGTGAGGTCTAGGTGAGGATTCTCCCAGCTCCCCCTCTGCAGGCCACACACTGCCTGCCCCTCCAACAGAGGCCACAGTCCCTGTCAGGCTGTCCCTAGTTTTGGCTCTGCCACTTGACATTTTAAACCTCGAGGTGCTAATGCCCAGGGCTCTGCACTATCCCTTCCGGTTTTCCTATCTCCTACCCAAATCTCCCCATCGTTAAACTCCTCGACTTGCCTGGTACCCGCCGGGCCCCTGAAGGAGCTGATCCCAAAGTCTGAAGCTTGTCAAGAGGCAGAAGCGCAGCCTGGGGAGGGAATCCACAGCTGTCCCTGCTCGGCTTCCAGCCCGCAGAGGACAGACGCCTTCTCCAGATGGCTTCTCTTGGTTTTGGGAACAGGGCAGCAAAGTCTTTTCATTTCCCAATTTTTAAGTTACTTTTCTGAATAGTTAACACATTCAGATGGCTCAAAGGTCAAAACATACAGAAGAGTAGCTGCACTGGCGTGTCCTGCACCTCCATCCGTGAGGGTTGAGGCGCCGTGCTGTCCCTCACAGGAGGACCTCGTCCCCTCCAGGCAGCTTCAGACCATGGCTCAGCACCAAACCCAGCCACGGCCTGGCTTCCTACAGTTCCCACTTGCTGTGCTTACTTCTAAGTGAGAAGTCGCACCTGCAACTGAGGAAGCTCTGCCTAGATAAGGCCTCCAAGAGCCTGCGCCCTGGCTCACACCAGGGCGTCTGGGAAATGCAGACAGCACTTATGCCAAGCAACACTGTTTCTTACACCCTGGGACCTCCAGGAAGTAGCATCTGCCAAATGGAAGGATAACGTTTTCCTCTTCATGCAGCAAGGTCTCTTCAGATTAAACAATGATAACAATAACCAACAAAACCAAAGCTTACCTTGGTTGCAAATGTTTTGCCCTGTGTGATCTAATAATACACTAAAATACGTTGTCATAAAGCAAAATGTTCATATGCAAACAATACATTAGCAGCTTGGCTATTTAATACTTTGCCGCATAAGGCTCTGTACTGAGGGCCCTAACAAGTAAACAGAAGTCTGAGCCTTTTAGGAGTTTCCCAACCAGAGCCCACATCGACAAAAGTGGGCAGAAGTGATGAAGTCAGAGATAAATGATTGTCCCCTGCAGTTAATGAGTGGGGGGGAGGGACACTCTGAGAGCCTCCAGAGAACCCAGAGAGTCAAGGTGGCCACATCATACCTGGATTAATGGAGACACCGAGGACAGTGGCCGTGGGACTAAACGTGTCCAACTGACAGAGGAGTGGCAGAGCCCCTGCTTGCTGGCTGTCACCTTCCTTCTGGCCACCCTCCCCATCTCCCTACCCCAACGGGACAGGAGAGTCAGCAGCCACCTTCACTGCCAGGAGTCCACGCTGATACCTAGGCACCCTCTGTTTGAAAAACATGTCCAGTACAGCCTCCAAGCAACCGTAGCATCACGCTGGCCGTGCCTCTGAGTTATGAGAGAAGAGAGGCAGAGGGGTGGGTGCGGGGAGGGAGAGACGACACAGCACAGGCCCAGTGCCAGGGGAGGCCAGGCTCCTCCCCCCACACACACACAGCCACTCCTCAACGTCCTTAGTGTGCCCAGGTCGCAGTGGGGGAGTCTCGGGTATTGAGTGACAATCATCACCAGAGCTCAACCCCTCCCAATCCAAACACAACTCTGATTTGAAAGTCAAATCGAGGCCCCCCTCCCCACACTTCTGCAGCTCCCACTTCTCTCCGGGGTCTTTGAGCTGAGAGTGGCCCAGGGCTCTGGGCAGTGCTGGGCCTCCAACCACCCGGCCTGTAAACCGGGGTCCAGTGGCTGGGACCGCCCCCCGCCCCGGTGCGGGTAGGGAACATGAGGTAGCCGGGCCTTTCTGGCAGTCCCGGCACGCAGGGCGGAGAAGGCAGACGGCAGCCCCTGCAGGAGGGGCCGGGCCGCGCTCATCAGCGGGCCTGAGTTTGCTTTTCTGGGGACGGCTCCCATCCTCACGCGGCGGTCCCTATCCATCCGTCGGTTTTGCCCAGGAGGCAACGGAGGCTGGGGGCTGAAATGACTGCGCCGGGGTCAGAGGGCGGGAGGGGCAGAGGCGGGACTCAGGCCCAAGCTGCCTACCTCCCGCGCCCCGCTGCCCCTCTCCGTGCCCCCGAGCTCACCGCTCCCGCCCTCAGGACCCCGGGCCCCGCCGCCCTCCGGGTCTCTCCGGGTCGGGGGCTCTGGTCTATCGGGGGCCCTGGTCTATCTGCGGCCCGGGGCTGGAGCGCAGCGGGAAGCGGGAATTCGCTGCAAGTGCCGCCCCCGGCTCGGGCACGTGGTGGCGGCCGCGGAGTCGCCAGAGGGGACGCGCGGGTCTGGAGGAGGTAGCGCGGGTCTGGAGGCACAATGCGGGGCTGCAGAGGAGACGCCGGGCCGGAGAGGAGACGCGAGGCCGGAGGGGGACGCGCGGGGCCGGAGGGGGACGCGCGGGGCCGGAGGGGACACGCAGGACCGGAGGAGACAGTGCGGATCTGGAGGGACACGCGGGTCCGGGGCGCAGCGCAGGGCGGAGGGGACAAGGCGGAGCGCGTCTCGCTCGGCCCGGGGCGGCACCGCCGCAGCCCGGGTGTACAGCGCTTCCGCGCCTGGCGAGGACCCGAGGCTCGGGTACCCACAGGCGGCCGCTCAGGTCCCCGCGCGCGCTGGGGGCGTGGGCCGCGTCACCGGGACTCCTACCTTTCCTGAAGGGCATCGCGCCGGGGGCGCTCCCCGCGGGGCTGGCCCGCGACACCCAGACAGGACGACGTCCAAGCGGCAGCCCCGCGGCTCGGGGCGCCTGCGGGCGGCGGGGCGGGAGAGGGAGGGGAAAGGGACATATTTGGTCAAAGCCTGGCGCGTCACGGCGCGGAGGAGGATCCGCCGGCAGGAAGCGCGGGGCGGTGCCAGCCGTGAGCTCCGGGCGCCCTCGGGCTGCTGGGGGAAGCCGGGGTTGTGGGCCGGGCCGCCCTGTCCCGCCCAGTTCCCCCAGGTCCCGCAGGGGCGGCCCGCAGCCCCCCAGACGCGGAACTTGCCGGCCTCAGAGCTGCCGCCTGCCTTGCGGACTCCACGGGACAGGGGAAAAGTGGTGCAGGAAGAAACCAACTCCTTTTGCTCTCTTGGGCTGTTCCGAGCCGTCCTTCCCGAAGGACGGGACCTGAGGGAATTCCATCCCATTTTTACTTTTATGTCCTACGGGCACAGGGGACACTCTCAAATCACCAGCTGACTCAAATTGAACAAACTGAAATTGTGTAATTTTTTCTTTTTCTTTTTTCTTTCTTTTTTTGTTTGTTGTTTGTGTGTGTGTGTGTTTGTGTGTGTGTGTGTGCGTGTGTGTGTGTTTTGAGACAGGATCGCACTCTGTCGCCCAAGCTGGAGTGCAGTGGGATTACAGGCGTGCGCCACCACGCCCAGATAATTTTTCTAAATGTTTTTTGTAGAGACGGGTATTGTCATGTTGCCCAGGCTGGTCGGGAACTCCTGACTTAAAGTGATCCGCCCACCTCGGCCTCGCAAAGTGCTGGGATTACAGGCGTGAGCCACCGCGCCCGGCAGAATTGAAATTAACTGCTGGCTAGAGGGAGCACCCCAGAAACTCGCATCTTTCACTGGGGGCCGCCTCCCCACTGCCTCGGTTTAACCTCGACCCCTCCGCGTCCCGCCGGCTGCCTTCTCTCCAACGCACGGGTCACAGCCTGACCGAATCCCTATGTGCTTATTCAAAGTGTGTGGGGTCTATGAAAGCAGCCAATTTTTTTTATTTTGTTCGCTGTTTTCCCGGAGCCTGGAACAGTCTCACACACAGCTCAATAAATATTACTTAATATTACGTCCCTTACTCAAGGGAAGTAATAGTGCGACTTAAGAAACGGACATACGGAAATGCAGGGAGTCACCTCCCAGCACCACTGACCTTGCCTCTGCAAAGGCCAACATCTGAGAAGATGCCTTTTATTCCTCCCAAATGTCTAAAAAGCAGACCTTCTTTGGAGCCAGTTAACAGTTAATTGTTGTGAAAAGTGCTATTTTCTGTTGCATTTTGAAAAACAATGATGTCAGGAGCAAATCTCCTGATCTCCTGATATTTAAAACACCCGTGCAAATAGCAATTGGCCCGCTTTCCATGCGGTGGCAAAAATCATGCAGGAAAGGTACAGCCAGTATGTGTGGGTGGTTTTTTTTTTTCCTTTAATCTTTCATAATCATAATTTGTTTCTTAGCCTGCTACCGTTCGTGGGTAATAGTCCAAATTCCTCCCTCTTTGGAAGGGAGATGATGCCACGGGGAGGAAGCCACTGTGGGGTGGGACGGTGTCTTGCCAGTTGGCTTGGGACAGAGCTGTTGGTGGAGCCTTCAGAACAGACCCTGCTCGTGGGCCTGGCTGTAGATGAAGTCCTGAGCCCTGACTTCAGCTTCTGCGCCACCGCCTTTGGGGGTGTGTCAGCAGAGCAGGAAGTGGGGGAACAGAAGGGCGCCCCAAATTCGAAGTTAGGTGTAATCGTCAGCTCCCTCTGTCCTTTTCCCTGCCATAATTGCAATGGCAGGTGGACCTGGACTTAGCTCCATGGACTTACCTGCTACAGAAGACATGTTTAATCCAAGACCAAGGGTTCCAGATAAAGCATGCATCATCCTGCCTGTATCAGACTCGCCGCCGCGGCTGTCATAGTAAGGCCAGAGCACATGCCCTCAGAGGTGGATGGTGCCGTGGCTGGATATTTGGTCTTTGATCCTGTTTTCTGGTCCAGAGCTTCTAAAACCCTTGGGATCTCCAGAGGGATGAGTGTTTTTTGAATGTCAATGAGAGGACTGGGCAGCTCTAGGATGGGGGCTGGGAGCTGGAATTAGTCAGAACTTTCAGCTCAGACCTCTGACCTTTGGGGAGGGGAGAGGGGCTGGAGATTAAGTTAATCACCAAAGGTCAGTGATTAATCAATCATGTCTACATAATCAATCCAAAAAAAAAAAAAAAAAGAGCCCCAAATGACAGAATGTGAGCCAGGCACCGTGGCTCACGCCTGTAATCCCAGCACTGGGAGGCCGAGGTGGGTGGATCACTGGAGGTCAGGAGTTTGAGACCAGCCTGGTCAACATGGTGAAACCCTGTCTCTACTAAAGGTACAAAAATTAGCCAGACGTGGTGGCAGACACTTGTAATCCCAGTGCTCGGGAGGCTGAGGCAGGAGAATTGCTTGAACCCAGGAAGCAGGGGTTGCAGTGGGCCGAGACCATGCCACTGCACTCCAGCCTGGGTGACAGAGCCAGACTCTGACTCAAAAAAAAAAAAAAAAAGGAATGTGGAGAATTTCTGGGTTGGTGAACACATGGAGGTGTGTTGGGAGGGTGGCAGCCTGGAGAGGACGGGGAAGCCCCTTGGCCTTCCACCCCCCTCCCCTCGTCCTAAGCATCTTTTCCATCTGGCTGTTCTGAGTCCAATGCTTTATATTAATAATAAACCAGTACCAGTAAAGTGCCTTCCTGAGTTCTGTGAGCTGTTCTAGCAAATTACTGAATGTGAAACTGGGGGGGAGGGTGGGGGGAGGGTGGGGGAGTGTAGGAAACCCCCGACCTTGTAGCCAAGTTGGACAGAAGCGTGGGTACCCTGGGCTGGAGTCAGGAGGCTGGTGTCTGAACTCAGGGCAGTCCTGAGGGACTGAGCCTCGGAGCCTGTGGAGTTAGTGTCAGATTTGAATGGAATCATAGGCCACCCAGTTGGTGTCTGGAGAGCTGGGGAAACTGGTTGTCAGTGTGAAAAAAACCCACACACTTGGTATCAGAGGTGTTGTGAGTAAAAACAGGTCAGACTCATGTATTCTGATCTCGCTACTCTGAGTTCGTTTGAATCCTGTGTAGAAAAAAAAAAAAAGAACATTGGAACTCGTTACTGTCTTGTTTCTGTTCCATGTTCAGATAACCGCCCTCTCAGATTTTTGTGGTTGTTTAATGGTCCCTGGGAACATTTGTTCTCTCACCACCAACCAGAGTCAGCCAACTAGGATTGATGTCAGTGTCAAATAACTCAAAGAGTGGTTCTGTGTTGTTCTTCGCAGAAGGCAAATCCACCCGGCAGGAACGGCTGCCTCTGCAGATCCATGAGCCCATAGAACAGGGCGGAGGGGATTGGATTTGCTGAGCCATCCGGGATTGAACAACGAACTCGCCACAGCCGTGCTGGTCAGGGACAGCGGGGACCGTGGGCACGGTCCCTCTGGTTTTCAGACCCGGAGAAAAGATCTGAAGCAATTTTAAATTAAGACTATATTCCCAGACCTGTCAACAATGTAGTATGAATCACAGAACTGAGTACTTTCATTATTACTCACCAAACTTTCAAGTGTGTCTGCTGACATCTCCATGCTCAGTCTGGACTATTGATGTGAGCACTGCTGTGCTCCAAAGGAGCTCTTAGCATGTCCAAGTGGTGTTCAAAATGTAACCCGATCGCAAGGGTTCGTAAGGAAACCAAGGATTGCCCGGCCAGGCTCAAGTCTTCCTCATCCTTCTTCCTTCTGTCATCATTTGAGAATGGTCACCGTAAGTGGCATGATTTGGTAACCGGAGGTCCTGAGCGCAAAGGTTCTCAAACCTGAACAGATATCAGAGCCACCCACCTGGAGGGCTGGGCACACGGATTGTTTCCCGAGTTTCTAACTGAGTAAGTCTTGTGGGGGTGGGGGGCAAGAACGCGCCTTTCTAGCATTCTAGGTCGAGTGCCAGGTGATGCTGACCCCTATGCTGCTTAGTTCAGTCCACTACTTCTGGACCACACCTCAGAGCTGAAGAGGAAAGGAGCGACTTATGCCTGCAGGTGACCTAGGGTAGGGACCCCAGGGCCCCAGGGGCTTCAGACCCGTTATGCGGGGACCCCTCCCTGGGCAGACCTACCCGCAGATGAGCTCTCAATCCTGAGGCTCCTGTGGCCAGGGCAGGGGGAAAGGGAGGCGCTGCCTTCCTCCCTTCCGTCGGTGCCCAGGCTCCGGCGACAGCAGGTGCCGTGGCCACAGCTTCCAGTTGTCCTCATTGCAGGAAGAAAAGGGCTCCTTCCTGGAGTTGTCTCCGGTTCCTAGGCTGACGGCTCCCATGCTGTCTCGGAAGGGAGGGTGGCACTCAGTAGGAGGGGATCTGACACTCCCTTCTCGGAAACTCCTGCCCGCCACAGCCTCTCTCTGGCTGCTTGTTTGCATTTTGGGCCTTTCCTCTCTGATGATAGAGCGTATGCCTTTGTCTCCCATTCCCAGCGAAGGAATTCCAGGCATGTGGGAAGCATGCTGGGATCCTTTGATGCGGGCGGGGACAAAGGCAATAAAGAACGTGTGTGAAGGAGTGTGGGGGGCAGGGCCAGCCAGGTCCACGGAGTACTTGAGGCCAATGCCTTTCCTGTCCACGCCCACCCGAGGCCTCTGCCACATCCCCAACGTGAGAGTCCAGAGCCGTTCCCACTACCTGGCTGTCCCCACACCACGGCCCGCGTGTGGTGTGGATCCCCCTCCTCAAGCTCCCCATCTCCTTGGAGCTTGCCAGACGGCTGGGGGATCTGGGACGGGTCTGAGTCCCTGCTGGGTCCCTTCCTATGCTGTGTGAAAAGCGCTCTTTGAGCCTCAGTGTTTTGTCCACGCAGCACAAGGAGAGCTTAGTAAATGGGTGCTTCTATTGTTATTGTCAGTATTATCATTATCGTCATCATTATTATATTAACATTATCATCATCATTATTATCATTGCCATTATCGTCATTATTGTTTAGCTGGGAGCAGGGAGGGGCTGCTTTAACTGCCCCAGGGTAGTGAATAGGAAGCTGTGGTCTCCAAGAGGAGTGAGGAGGAGTGGTGGGCACCACTGCTGAGAGGGACAGGACAAGAGAAACCCCACCTGCTGGGGCATGGGCTCCCAGACCATTCGTGTGTGTGTGTGTGTGTGTGTGTGTGTGTGTGCACACATGCATGTGACTGTGAAAGGATTCATGATCCACAGTATCGGAGAGAACTATGAACACTGAAAGTAAGTAAATGAGGCCGGACGCGGTGGCTCACACCTGTCATCCCAGCCCTTTGGGAAGCCGAGGCAGGTGGATCACCTGAGGTCGGGAGTTTGAGACCAGCCTGGCCAACATGGTGAAACCCTGTCTCTTCTAAAAATACAAAAATTAGCTGGGTGTGGTGGCGCACGTCTGTAATCCCAGCTACTCAGGAGGCTGAGGCAGGAGAATCACTTGAACCTGGGAGGCAGAGACTACAGTGAGCCGAGATTGCACCACTGCCCTCCAGCCTGGGCAACAAAGCAAGACTCTGTCTCAAAAGAAGCAAGAAAGCAAGCAAGCGAGAAAAGAAAGAAAGAAAGAAGAAAAAAAGAAATTAAATGAGTGCATCCACCTCCCAGGTCTTGGTATTCTAAATACCATCCTCCAATTAAAGGAACCAGGAGATCTCAGAGGGTTAGAGGGTTAGGGTGCAAAAGCACGAGATGAGCCGGGAGTATCTGTGGTGCCCCAAAGTGATGCGGACATGTCCCAAAGACACCAGGGCCGACCTGAAGGGGCTCTTCTGGGACAGTCTGAAGAACAAGATAGTATGGTAGTAGACAGACTGTGACCCACGGAATTAAAGAAGAATCTTGAGCCCATACTGATTTAAATAAATAGATGAATGAATGAATGAATGAATGAATGAATGAGGGAAGAGAGAAAGCTTTTCCTTACAGTAGAATTCCAACCAATACATGTAGAAGGAATCGTGGAACTAGAAAAATCACCATTTGGTAAATGCCACAGTGTACTCGTTTCAGGGAAGAATCATCAGTGGGTGTGAAAAGTAGTGGGCAAAATACCATGAGAAACAGGATATGGACAGACTCAAAGCATCTCCCCACCAGATAATTATCCATTACAAAGGGGAAAATGGTAACTTTATAGGGGAGAAATCTGGCAGACCTCACCAGGAATGGGCGGAATCAACGTCACGTCCTTCCCGACATGGTTCATAGAAAAGGATACCCAGTCATATCTGTGGTATTCCTGCCAAAAATGCATACACTGAATCTAATCGCAAGGCAACATGAGACACCTAAAATAAGGGATGTGCAACAAAATACCCAGCCAGGACGTCCTCAGAAATGTCCAAATCACCAAAGACAAAGTGGGTGGAGGAAGCGTTCCACATTTAAGGAGACTGAAGAGACACAATGACCAACAACCGCACAGGGGGACCCTGGACTGATCCTGAATCCCCAAAAGGATATTCATAGGACAGTTGATGAAATGCAAGTTAATTATTATTCACTTATTATTAGCCAGTTATTAATTCTCACATTTTGATAACTGTGCTGTAGTTATGTGACATTTAGGGAATCTGAGTGAAGGATAAAGTCATAAGTCATTTAACCACGAGGATGCATTCTCAGATTGGCCAGGTACAGTGGCTCATGCCTGTAATCCCAGCACTTTGGGAGGCCAAGGCAGGAGGATCACTTGAGGCCAGGAGTTCAAGACAGCCTGGGCAATATAGCAAGACTCCATCTCTACAAGAAAATTTTAAAAATTAGCTGGGTGTGGTGGCAGTGCACGCCTGGACTCCCAGCCACTGGGAAGGCTGAGGAGGGAGGATGGCTTGAACCTGGGAGGTTGAGGCTGCAGTGAGTCATGATCACACCATTGCACTCCAGCCTGGACAACAGAGCGAGACATGTTTCGAAAAAAAGAAAAGAAAAATCAGTTTTCTTCCACTAAAACAGTATGTTTAATTTTCCTAATTTGCTGTTTATACAGTATGGTCCTCTGCTCCAAGCTTAAAACAAAAATCTATAGGAAACATTGCCTTTCTAGATGAAGCTGAGATGGAACAGCTCTTGTTCTACAGGTGGGGCTGCACAGGCTCTCACCACACAGCTCTGACCTCAGGAAAAGCCTGTGCTGAGTGACCAGGAGTTTCTTGTCACTGCTGCATTTTCTTCTTCTTCTGTTTTTTTGTTTTTTTTTTTTTTAGGCAGGACTGTTGCCCAGGCTGGAATGAATGCAGTGGCATGATCACAGTTCACTGCAGCCTCAACCTCCCGGGCTCAAGCGATCCTCCCATCTCAGCCTCCCAGATACCTGGGACCACAGGTATGTGCCATCACGCCCAGCTAATTTTTTGTATTTTTGGTAAAGACAGGGTTTCACCATGTTGCCCAAGCTGGTCTTGAACTCCTAGGCTCAAGTGATCTGCCTGCCTTGGCCTCCCGAAGTGCTGGGATTACAGGTGTGAGCCACCACACCTGGCCTCATCCCTGAAGCATTTTCTGCCATGTCTTAGGCTGCATTGGTGACATAATCTGGGGGCTGCCGCCCCTCACAGCTACGTGACTTCATACGCAAGCTCCTTGGCCTCACTGTGCCTCAGTTTCCTCATCTGTAAAATGGAGACAATAATAACACCTGCCCCTAGATGGCTGTGAGCATTGCATGAGATAACATGTGTGTCAGTCAGGGGTTTTGGTTGCAAGCTAGGGATCCAACTCTGGGTGATTAAATCAGAGAGGAATTTATTGGAGGGTATTGGGTAGCTTACAGGTTTGGGAGAAAGTCAGGAGAACTAGCCAAAGCTGTCAGAACTCTGGCCAAATTCACATCAGAGAGTGGCTCTGGTAAACTCAGGATGCTAGATCCGCACGGGGGCACCACCTCTTGAGCCTGCTCCTTTGTCTCTTGAGTCACCTTCAGAGGCTGGGCAGGAGCGTCTGGCTCCCCCGTGGAGGTCTCAACCTCACCCCCTTAGCTTCAGGGAAGGCTGGGGAAGCATCTGATGGTTTCAGCAGCTATAGTGCCTCATAAGTCTGTAAGGTGGGGAATTCCCCAACCTAGGAAACGAGCTCAGATGAGGAGCAAGAGAGAAAGAAGAGGGGCTGGGGTGTGGAGAAGAGGAGAGGATGCCTTTGGAGCAGAAGCCAGCCGTGGCAAGCACACAGGTTGGTCATCGCAGGTGTCCTCCACCACCCCAGGCTCCCTTACCTCCCCTTGGACTGCTATCGGATCTAAAGAGGCTACCGAAAAAGAGGAGGAGCAAAACAGAGGCATGAGTTGTTCAAAGTCAAAGAACACAATGAGGGAAGAATTAGTGATTTCAGAACTGGAATGAACCTTACAGCTCATCGAAACCAGATGCCCCATTTTACAGAGGAATGAGGCATTCGGAGGCTAAATGACTCGTGCAGGTCCCCCAATAGCTGATGGCGAAGCTGTGAATTGAGACCCCCACTTCGCTTGAGCAGTGATGGGAAGCTGGTGACTTCAGGCTCCGGCAGGTCAGCCCGGGGTGCAGGGGGCGGCTCCTGGGCTCCTGCTCAGCAGCAGCTGGAGGGGGGCTCCCCCTTTCTAAAGCTTTGAGAGCTGGGGGGCTGAGCACATTCTTGGGCTGTTGGGTGACACAATTCCCCTCTCTGAGTCCCTCAAAGGAATGGCTGTGGCTTCCTTCAGTTACAGGGCTTCCTGTATTAAATCTCAGCTCTTTGAAACACCCAGAGTGGTTTATCTTGTTCCAACTGGACCCCAGTTGAAACAGACGGAACACAAGGAAAAGAGCGCAGGATTTCAAGGTGGAACCTGGTTTTGCCACTTACCATTTGTGTGGCTTTGGGTAAGGCATGTAACTTTTCTAACTCAGTTTGTCCATCTGTAAAGTTGGGCATATTCATACTTCATATTAGGTCTATAGAATAGATATTTCATCAAGGTTGAATTTTTTATGTGCTTACATAAATGAATATCTTTCTTTGTAGGAGTAAATGGGCTTGATGTTCATTTGTAGGGGTAAATGGGCTCAGATGGCTCAGAAAAAAATACGAACTCGCACATGACACACACATGCACAGTGATTTAGCAAATACATAGACAACTGGTGAGGAACAATTGGTCAGTGTGGGAGAAGGGGTTAGAGGTGTTTTTCAGTTTGAAACTGTTTCAAAATAAATGCTTTCAGGGCCGGCACGGTGGCTCATGTCTGTAATCCCAGCACTTTGGGAGGCCAAGGCAGGCAGATCACCTGAGGTCAGGAGATCGAGACCATCCTGGCTAACACGGTGAAACCCTGTCTCTACTAAAAATACAAAAATTAGCCGAGCGTGGTGGTGCACGCCTGTAGTCCCAGCTACTCAGGAGGCTGAGGCAGGAGAATCATTTGAACCAGGGAGGTGGAAGTTGCAGTGAGCTGAGATCGCACCACTGCCCTCTAGCCTGGGCAACAGAGTGAGACTGTGTTTCTAAAACAAAAAAACAAAAAAATGCTTTCAGGAAGGAAGAGACAGATGTGCTAATTTACATCAACCGAACTTCAATAAATGTGCAATTTAATGGAGGGGATGTTTGTTTACTTTCTATTGCTATGTAGTGTTCTTTTTTAAACACACACACACACACACACACACACACACACAGATTTTGTGGTTTAAGACCCACCCTTCATTAGCTCCCGATTCTGAAAGTTAGAAGTCGCACTGCCTGGCTGTGGCTCTGCACAGACCTCGCCCAGCGGAGATCAAGGTGCTGACTGGCTGAGTTCTCATCGGGAACCTCTGGAGAAAACTCCACTTCCCAGCTCCTCCTTGTTGGCAGAATTCAGTTCCTGTGGAGTGAGAATAGGGTCCCCATTTGCTCGCTGGCTGTCAGCGGGGTCACTCCTAGAGGCGACCCTCGTTCCATGCCACGTGGCTCCTCCTTCCGCAAAGGCAAGGGCAGGTGGGATCTTTCTCATGCTTTGAACACTGATGTCTTCTTCTGGGTCCTGCAGGAGAAAGCTCTCTGCCTTAAAGGACTCAGGCCCCCAGCAGTCTGCCATCTTACAGTCAACTCATGGGGACCTTAATTCCATCTGCACAGCCCTTCCCGGCAGCTCCTAGGTCAAAGCCGAGCTGAACACCTGGGAGGAGGCGTACACACGGGCCCGGGAACCTGGCAGCAGGCTGCTGGTGGGGGGGCATGGGCTCCCCAAGGGCCCACGGTCAGCCTGGCCCAGCCCTAGCACAGCTGGTGTGCTGTGTGCACCCTTTCTGTCATCCTCCCCTCAAAACGCAGCTCCGACGTGCTGCCCTGGCTCTGGGGAAAGGCGATGCATTATCCTTTCTCCTCCATTCAGCTGAAGTTTCAGACATCAGGATTCCTCTCTAGGGAGAGGCTGTTTTCTTCTCCGTGGCGATGCCCCGACAGAAGGAGGAGAGCGTTGCGTTGATTGTCCCACCGTCCTGGCAACTCCACAACCGGGGAGCAGGACAGTGCCCAGGACCGACAGATCGGGCAGCCACCCCTCCTTCACAAGGGACGAGGAGCCACAGGGAGGCTGTAGAGTCAGGAAAGGCTCTTGCCAGCTGTTCACAGCGTCACTCGGGGCCTCCACAGCCCGCTGAGCCAAGGACAGTGTCGCACGGGTGACGGAGGCCCTGAAGACCCCAGAGCCCTCAAGCACGCCCGGCTGTTCCCTGTCTGCTCTCAGGAAGCCCAGCCCCTGGCAAATAGGCAACAGGTTTTTTTATTTTATTTTTTTAATGTTACAAAGAACCCTCATATAATTTTTTCCATAGCATCCTGACAAACTCTGGATTCAAGCGGAGGCAGCACTCACCCATTTCTCTGCCGACAAAGCCGACCTCGGCCAGGGTAGTGACTTGCCCCGATCGATCGCTCAGCCAGACCAGGGGCAGAGCCCCAACGCCAGGTCTCCTGGCCAGCGCTGTGGCTCCTCCCGCCTCCATCCTCGTCCGAAGGTTGGGACGTCACAGTCCTTGGAGGCTCGCTTAGCTGGGAACTGAGGACCTTCGATCTCAGTGTGCTGAGTCTTCATGACCTGCATAAGGCCGAGGAGCCCGGCTGCCTCTTTCCCAGAAATTAGTCTCGGTCTCTAGGGCTAAGTGGTTGCTTTCTACTGCATTGCGCTCCTGGAATCCTGGAATACGCTGCTGTCTTCTGCAGAGGAAATCAGAGTCATGGTGACTTCAAATTAATCGCATAAGCACTCCCAGAGAGAAACGGGAGTCTCTGTGGTGGGGCTGCACTTTGCTTGTAATGAGGACGCTTTAGAGGCCAAACTAAACCACGCAGGAGAGCCAGGCCGCGTGGGCGGGGCTGGGCCTCTGCTCCGGGACTCCCTTCCTCCACCTCTCTCCTCGCCTGTAACATGCAGACAGTGTTCATCAGGGGCCAAATGTGAGGAGCAAATGACTTTTTTTTTTTTTTTTTTTTTGAGAAGAAGTCTCGCTCTGTCACCCAGGCTGGAGAGCAGTGGCACAATCTCAGCTCACTGCAACCTCCGCCTCCCAGGTTTAAGCGATTCTCCTGCTTAACAAAATAAGATTCTCCTGCTTAACAAAATAGATTTTTCTCCAGCTCAGGCTGGAGTGAAGTGGCGCAATCTCGGCTCACTGCAACCTCCACCACGCAGGTTCAAGCGATTGTCCTGCCTCGGCCTCCGGAGTAGCTGGGATTACAGGCACGTGCCACCACGCCCGGCTAATTTTTGTATTTTTAGTAGAGACGGGGTTTCACCATGTTGGCCAGGCTGGTCTCAAACTCCTGACCTCAGGTGATCTGCCTGCCTCAGCCTCCCAAAGTGCTGGGATTATAGGCATGAACCACCACGCCCGGCCTGCGCCCAGCCTACTTATTTATTCATAACTTTATCTTTTTTTTCAATAAGCCTTTTGCACTCCTACATTTATTTTTAACTTTTATTTTAGGTTCAGGGATACATGTACAGATTTGTTATATGGGTAAATTGTATGTCACAGGGGTTTGGTGTACAGATTATTCTGTTACCTAAATTATAAGCATAGTACCCATAGGTAGCCTTCTTTTTTATTATTATTATTTTTTAAAAATTTGAGGCAGGGTCTTGCTCTGTCACCCAGGCTGGAGTGCAGTGGCATGATCACGGCTCACTGCAGCCTCTACCTCAGGCAATCCTCCCACCTCAGCCTCCCTAATAGCTGGGACCACGGGCATGCACCATCACATCTGGCTAATGTTAAGTTTTTGTAGAGATGGGGTTTCGCCATGTTGCCCAGGCTGGTCTCGAACTCCTGAGCTCAAGCGATCTGCCTACCTTAGCCTCCCAAAGTGCTGGGATTACAGGTGTGAGCCGCCGTGCCCGGCTGACAGATATAGCTTTTTGGTCCTCACCCTCCTCCCACCCTCCACCCTCAAGGAGGCCCCGGTATCTGTTGTTCCCTCCTTTGTGTCCTTGTGTCCTCAGTGTTTAGCTCCCACTGATAAGCAGAACATGCAGTATCTGGTTTTCTGTTCCTGTGTTAGTTCGCTTAGATAATGGCCTCCAGCTCCATCCATGTATAACTTTATTTTATAATACAGAAAACATTGAATAGTCATTGGTTTTTTTTTTTTTTTTTTTTTTTTTGAGGCAGAGTCTCGCTGTCGCCCAGGCTGGAGTGCAGTGGCGCAATCTCGGCTCACTACAGGCTCCGCCCCCCGGGTTCACGCCATCCTCCTGCCTCAGCCTCCCGAGTAGCTGGGACTACAGGCGCCCGCCATCTCGCCCGGCTAATTTTTTGTATTTTTAGTAGAGACGGGGTTTCACTGTGTTAGCCAGGATGTGAATAGTCATTGTTAAGGAAAACTTTGATGACTGTTCCTATTCAGAAATTTACTTATTTAAATGTCCTTGACATTTTTGCTTTTGGAGACAGACTCTTGGTCTGTCACCCAGGCTGGGATGCAGTGCCGCGATCTCTGCTCACTGCAACCTCCACCTCCTGGGTCCAAGCGATTTTCCTGTCTCAGTCTCCTGAGTAGCTGGGACTATAGGCAGGCGCACACCACCATGCCTGGCTAATTTTTTGTATTTTAGTGAAGACAGGGTTTCACCATGTTGCCCGGGCTGGTCTCAAACTCCTGAGCTCAGGCAATCCGCCCGCCTCAGCCTCCCAAAGTGCTAGGATTAGAGGCATAAGCCACCACACTTGCTGCCTTAAAATTTTTAAACTGCATTTATAATATTAATACTTTATACATTTAAATACTTCAATTTATTCACAAGCATTCTCAAGTGCTTAACAACTAACTTTGGCGAAATCTCTGGTTTTTTTTTTTTTTTTTTTTTTTTTGAGACGGAGTCTCGCTCTGTCACCCAGGCTGGAGTGCAGTGGCGCGATCTCGGCTCACTGCAAGCTCCGCCTCCCGGGTTCACGCCATTCTCCTGCCTCAGCCTCTCCTAGTAGCTGGGACTACAGGCGCCCGCCATCACGCCCTGCTAATTTTTTGTATTTTTAGTAGAGACGGGGTTTCACCGTGGTCTCGATCTCCGGACCTTGTGATCCGCCCGCCTTGGCCTCCCAAAGTGCTGGGATTACAAGCGTGAGCCACCGCGCCCAGCCGAAATCTCTGGTTTTTTTAAATGTTCCCATACTGCCTACAATCTTAATAAATTGGCGTTGAATATCTGAGTTTAAGTCACAAATCTATATCAATTACTCAATTACATATTTTAAGTTGGAATCAAGAGGCCAGTCCATTCATTGCATTTAAAATTACAAGTTAAAATATGCCACATCCTCTTAAAATGGCAACTTCTTAAAATATCAGATATGTACAGATCGCCTAAACGTAACCCCAAAATATCAAAAGTATGAGTTTGTCTCACGCTTCTCTGTGTAAACAGACTTTTGCAGGGCTGAGAGAGACTTAACCCAGTAAAGAAACAATGATGTCATTACCGGCACGCCTGGCGTCCTGTCCCAAGGAACTGAAGTTGCTTATTGACCGGGACAACCCCTGCTCAGGACACAGAATTGAATTCTTGCCTGTAAAAGGGACAGAAAATACGGAGGCCTGTTGGAGCTCTTATAACAGGAGCTCCTGGCCCCCCAGGGGGAAGGGGTCCCCACCACGCTTGCTTCCAGACCTACTGACTTTCCTTCAAAGACCACAGTGGCCTCAAGGGGGTCAAGAGCCCACCCATTCAGGTGCCTGGCTGGTTGGCTTAGGACATCCCTGGCCCAGTCACACCCCCATTCAGGTGACAGCCCAGGAGCTGTCAGCAGACCCCCTCCTGGGAGTGTGGAGAATTAGCATTTCTCTATCCTTGCCAAAAAGCAATCTCAGTTAGTGCAGATGCAAGAAAACCACATCATCTTTCTCTCCCCATGGGGGAAGAGCTAGCTTTATTAATTCTGGAGTACAAATTAGTCATCACTGTCATGCTAGCTAAATCGAGGTCAGCTTTCTCCCGATTTAGGCTGAAATTAGCAAAGACCCTTCTGATTTGACAGTCAAATGGGAAGGGAATTGATGGATCCCAGCACAGAGGTTGAAGGTGAGAGGCTGCAGGGATCCCAGGGTGCCCTGCGCTTCTGTTGCAGCCTTTTTTCTTTCTTTCTTTCTTTTTTTTTTTTTTTTTATATGGAGTTTCACTCTTGTTGCTCAGGCTGGAGTGCAATGGCCTGATCTCAGCTCACGGCAACCTCTGCCTCCCAGGTTCAAGTGATTCTTCTGCCTCAGCCTCCCGAGTAGCTGGGATTACAGGCTCGTGCCACCACACCTGGCTAATTTGGTATTTTTAGTAGAGATGAGGGTTCCCCATTTTGGCCAGGCTGGTCTTGAACTCCTGACCTCAGGTGATCCACCCCCGCCCGCAGCCTCCCAAAGTGCTGGGTTTATAGGTGTGAGCCACTGCGCCTGGCCTTCTGCTGCAGTCTTGATGCCACGTGCTTTACTCCCTGTCTGAGAGAAAGAAAAAATTTTTTTTTGCTCTTTCCCTAGAAACCGAGAAAAGTAGGTTAATCAGGCAAACAAGTGGTAAAGATAAAAGACTCCCCCGCTCCCCACTGACCCCACCACACACACACACTCACACACACACACACACTCACACACACACACACACACACACACTCCTCCAGGTCCTGGCTCTCCTCCTCCTGCCCCAGCAGCTGAGCCTGCAGCCCTCCCTGCTCCCACCCCCTTCTCAGGGGCTTGGACTCCTCTGCCCTCTGCTCACCTTCCCCATGGCTGCCCAGTCATCCCCAACTGGCAACATTCACTGCGATGGGAAGGGCACAGGCAGCTCAAGACTATGTCGCTTCAGGAAGACAGGAATTCCCTGTTCACACCACAGAATGAGGTTTCCTGTGTGCAGAGAAGGAGGAGGGCTGGGAAGAAGCAGCTGGAGGCAGGAAGGAATGACGTGCAAATGATGTAAAGAGAAACGACACTTCTAAGTCATCAAGAACAGAGTGCTAAGAGGAAAGAGGTCTGTACTGGAAAATGAAAGATTTGGATTACATGGAGAAATTTTCTTTTTTTTTTTTTTTGAGACAGAGTCTTTCTCTGTCCCCAAGGCTGCAGTGCAGTGGCGCCATCTCGGCTCACCGCAACCTCCACCTCCTGGGTTCGCGCCATTCTCCTGCCTCAGCCTCCCAAGTAGCTAGGACTACAGGCGCCCGCCAACACGCCCGGCTAATTTTTTGTATTTTTAGTAGAGACGGGGTTTCACCATGTTAGCCAGGATGGTCTCGATCTCCTGACCTCGTGATCCGCCCACCTTGGCCTCCCAAAGTGCTGGGATTACAGGCTTGAGCCACCACGCCCGGCCTACATGGAGAAGTTTTCTGAGAGTGAAATCTGTTACAAATAGATTTGGCTGGCCGGGCGTGGTGGCTCACGCCTATAGTTCCAGCACTTTGGGGGGGCCGAGGCGGGCAGATCACCTGAGGTCAGGAGTTCGAGACCAGCCTGGCCAACATGGCGAAATACTGTGTCTACTAAAAATACAAAAATTAGTCAGGTGTGGTGGCGCACACCTGTAATCCCAGCTACTCGGGAGGCTGAGGCTGGAGAATCACTTGAACCAGGGAGGTAGAGGTTGCAGTGAGCCGAGATCGTGCCATTGCACTCCAGCCTGGGTGACAGAACAAGACTCTGTCTCAAAAAACAAAACAAGAAAGAAAGAAAAAGAAAAAGAAAAAGAAATGGCTTCTGGGATATAGGATCTGCAATGCGTGAAACCACAGCCTGGCTTTCTGTCCTAAGCTCCCGTGCTGCCGTCCTCACTCCTGGCTGTTCAGGCCCCTCCTAACAGCTGTGTGTGCGTGTGTGTAGATACCGCGCAGATTGTGTGTGGCTCTGCGTGTAGAAGTTCAGGCATCAATAACAGGACTGCTGGAATTATTTTAGGTAAGGACGCCTCCTCAGTGCACCCCAAATCTCACCCCCTGGAAAGATCACTAAGCTGTTACATGAAACCACTGTTGACTGAAAAAGGTTCATCAACTTCACCTAATCGTTTTTGCTGATGGGGTAGAATCTTATCTCTCGAGTGTGTTTGCACCCTTCAGAAATGCGTTCGGCTACATGTAAATGAGAACCGGACTCACGGAGGCTTAAACACGTTGGGATTTGTTTTTCTCACAAAACAGGAAGGTCTGGAGGCAGCAGCAGTTAATCCTGCTTTGAAGGCGGACTCATGTCAAGGACAGCCTCTGTAGTTCCTGCACCCTCTTCCTCAAGGCTGCAGCTGGGCTGCGGTAGTGGCAGGCATCACGCTGCATTTGGGATTCGGGCAGCAGCGTATGTCCCTTTAATCCAGAAGGCTCAGCACCCTCGGGACCCCTCCCCGCCCCCAGTGGATGTCTGCTTGCGTCTTCTTGATTAGCTGCAAAGTGGTGCTGAGAGAGAGCAGATGGAACGTTTCTGAAAAGTTAAATACAATAAAGGGTTTGGGAATGCGAATCGGGTTGGTCTTTTCCCGGGTCAGCCCCAGTGCGCCTCTTTCTATAGAACACACTGCCCCCGCCAAAGGCTTGGAGGACCACCCTCAAGACCACCCGAGCCATGGCATCCACCTTCCCGAGTCCTGCGTATCCAGATGACATGCAAGCGTCCCCCTGGGGTCCAGAGGGAGCTCCTCGTGATCCCACCAGCTATAGCCCAAAGACATGTAGTCGATCATCAACACATCGAGTAAGGAATGGTGGAAGAGGAAACAGACCATTGCAATACGATCCCTCTCCAGAAACTCAGAGGATGGGAAGACAAAAAGAGTCACACACGAGATCCCGCTGGAAGGAGCAGTGAGGTCTCCCTGCCCTGGCAATACAGCAAGCTCCCCAGTGAGCCAGCCTGGCACCTCGTATCAGACCTTCCCACTAACTTCCATGGCCTCTGGGAGGGTCCTCCAAGGCCTCATCTAAGGGGGGCCCTGGGCAGGACACCCTTGATGGAGAACGTAGGGTTTTGCAATTCAGTTCTTGAGTATGGGTTCAGGGGCTGCAGATGGCTTCGTGGCCTGAACAGACAGGGGCTACTGCTAGCCAGCCTGAGGGCTTCTTTGTTGCTGTTTTTGAGATAGGGTTTCACTCTGTTGGCCAGGCTGGAGTGCAGCAATGCAATCTTAGCTCACTACAGCCTCGACCTCCGGGGCTCAGGTGATCCTCCCACCTCAGCCTCCTGCGTAGCTGGGACCACAGCAGGCACGTGCCACTGCACCCAGTTAATTTTATTTTTTTTAGAGATGGGCTCTCACCATGTTGCCCAGGCTGGTTTCAAACTGCTGGTTTCAAACTCCTGGGCTCAAGTGACCCTCCCACCTTGGTCTCCCAAGGTGCTGGGATTACAGGAGTGAACCACTGCACCCTTTGATTTCTGGGACAATGTAATTACCTTACACATCTGGCTGTAAATTCCTCGTCTATTCTGTTTGGTCGCACACTCGAGCAGCCATAGCAAACGCCTTCTCTCCACACATCATCCAACCTAACACCTTCTCTCTCCCAGAGGCTGGCCCTGGTGACCTGCCCACCTCCTCCTTTGTCTCCTGGAGGCTGGCCCTGGTGACCTGCCCACCTCCTCTTCTGTCTCCTGGAGGCTGGCCCTAGTTGCAGGAAAACAGGCTCAGGGCTGCCACTGATTCTACATTATGGTGAGTTATTTAATTATGTCACTGAATATTATGATGTATTAATAATAGAAATAAAGTGCACAATAAATGTAATGCTCCTGAATCATCCCCAGACCATCCCTCAACCCTGGTACATGGAAAACTGTCTTCTACAAAATTGGCCCCTGGTGCCAGGAAGGTTTGGGAACCACTGTTTTACGCTACAGCTTTAGTCTCTAGGTCTCACAACAGGTGGGCATGCAACTGATCATTTATCATCAAGTAGGACCCTGATTTTCCAGGCTGAAGGAGTTGGGTCCCCGCCCCACCACTGGACCTCCTCTTAGCCAACGCCATACATTGGTGTCTGTCCCCTGGAGCCACTGGCTCTCAGATACCAAAATCCCTATCCGTTAGGTATAGGTATGTTTTTTGTTTGTTTTTAAGATGGAGTTTTGCTCTTGTTGCCCAGGCTAGAGTGCAATGGTGTGATCTTGGCTCACTGCAACCTCTGCCTCCTGGGTTCAAGCGATTCTCCTGCCTCAGCCTCCCGGGTAGCTGGGATTACAGGCATGCGCCACCATGCCTGGCTAATTTTGTATTTTTAGTAGAGACGGGGTTTCTCCATATTGGCCAGGCTGGTCTCGAACCCCTGACCTCAGGTGATTCGCCTGCCTCGGCCTCCCAAAGTGCTGGGATTACAGGCGTGAGCCACTGCACCCTGCAGGTGTACGTCTGTTAAGTAACAGAAACCCCAACTTACTGTGACTTAACAAAAAGGGATTTCTTTTTCTTGTAGAAGTCAGGATGAGC
This sequence comes from Hylobates moloch, assembly GCF_009828535.3. Lineage (NCBI taxonomy): Eukaryota > Metazoa > Chordata > Mammalia > Primates > Hylobatidae > Hylobates > Hylobates moloch. Next base: position 5,885,521 of record NW_026652277.1, on the reverse strand, counting down.
AGTCCAGGACTGGTGCAGAGGCTGGATAACGTTCTATTCCACCCACTGCAGTGAGCTGGAGTTGCTCACGGTCTGAGCCCTCCCCTGCATCTCCAGGCACCGGGCCCCAGTTCAAGATTGAAGCCAGGGACACAGGAGTTGCAGCAGCTGCGTTTTTCCTTTCACCAAGAAAATGAAAGCTTTCCCCAGAAGATGGAGATATTTCCACTTTTATCTCTCCAGACAGAATGATGACACTTAGGTGCTGGGGAAGTGAGAAATTTGTTTCCTACAGAAGGGGTTTCCCGGAGAAGGGCTGGGGATGACAGATCACCAGCTCAGCAAGGTCCACAGCGCTGCTCTCTGGGGAGGAGGAGAGAGCCTCTGCCGGCCTGCAGGGCCTGTTCAAAACACCCTGAGCCTGGGGTATTTAAGGTGCTTCGTACCTGATTCCTTACAACTCACTGAGAGCAAATGGTTTAGACAAGCACCAATCTTGAAGGAATTGAAAACACTTTGCTAGATAAAATGAATCATTTCAGATTCCCAAAATTAACTGAAGTTCTGTACGTCGGCACAAAGTTGTGGCTTTGCCATCTGACAGAGGACGCGCAGCAGTCGTCTCTGGCGGGGCAGACTGAGACCTGAACGCTGAGGGACTTAGGACCAGCGGTGCCGTCCAGGCCCGGCTGCAGACGGTGAGTCGCTCTGCTGCTCAAGGATCAGGCAAAATGTGCGAGCCAGTGTTAACTTTTGAAGTTTTGGTGTGGATGAGTGTTCAGTGGCTTCAGTGAAGAGTTCACGCTTTGGAATTACAATTTTTGTCTTTTTTCTTTCTTTCTTTTTATTTATTTTTATTTTTTTTTTGAGACCAAGTCTCGCTGTGTCGCCCAAGCTGGAGTGCAGTGGCACGATCTGGCTCACTGCAACCTCCGCCTTCCGGGTTCAAGCGATTCTCCTGTCTCACCCTCCCGAGTAGCTGGGACTACAGGCGCGTGACGCCACACCCGGCTGATTTTTTTTTATTTTTAGTAGAGAGGGGGTTTCACCATGTTAGCCAGGATGGTCTCGATCTCCTGACCTTGTGATCTGCCCACCTCGGCCTCCCAAAGTGCTGGGATTACAGGCGTGAGCCACTGCGCCCGGCTGTGTTTTCTTTTGTTTTGTTTTGTTTTTAATTTGAATCCTCAGTCACCAGAATTTTTTTTGTTTTAGTAAGGCTGTAAAAGCCAGAAAGGGGGAAAAAAGTAATATATTTTCTCTAAGCTCTGAATGTGGGGGTTTCTTGGGCCAAATTATATTATACCTTCATTTGTTTACTAGCATTGTTGTTTACATATTTTAGAATCATATTTGTGTCTTTTTGAATAGGATTTTGGGGTATCTAATACTTTAAACAAATTCTCATACTGCCTGATAGTAAGCTCTTAATAAATCCCTCCTCAATGGTTAACTTCAGTGCTATAAAAATATATACTTTCCTGAATGTTTCTTACTCTGTAGTTAAGTACAGAGGTAGCATCTTTCAATACTGGAAAAAACAAGTTATAGCACTATTTCCTGCTTGCCTAATATTTCCAAATTCATTTGTTTCAAAAAGAAGTTCTGCTTTGAGTCTCTCCTTCCCGTCACGCCCAGGGAAGGTAATCTACCCAACACAAATCAGCTCACTACAGGCCACTAAACAGCTCAGCAAATCTGGTGGTACCACCCCGTTGGAAATGTTATTTCAGTCTCTGGAAACAAGTTCTGGGTGTGCCCGGAGGATTGGCATTAGCGGGAGGGGACTTGCTTCTCGGAGCGAGAGGCTGTGTGGGAGAGCAGTGGGAAGCCTGAGAGGACATGTGAGCCGGAGGGATTATTTTTGTCATAAAACATGCTTTGTCCAAAGGCTTGGAGGAAAAAAGCACTGGCTTCATTTCTGCACAGTCATTGTTGTTAAAATAGCACAATTGGTGCCATGCAGCAGAATGTGAAGATTCTGTATCATCCTCCCTGCAAGGGTGAAGGTGTTTGTGAGCTTTATATGCCAATGTCCACCGTGAAGGCCAGAGGGCATTGGAGACTTTTTTTTTTTTTTGAGACAGGTTTGACTCTGTCACCCAGGCTAGAGTGCAGTGGCACAATCTCGGGTCACTGCAGCCTCCGCCTCCCGGGTTCAAGTGATTCTCCTGTCTTAGCCTCCCAAATAGCTGGGATTACAGGCACATGCCACCATGCTGGGCTAATTTTTGTATTTTTAGTAGAGAGAGGGTTTCACCCTGTTGGCCAGGCTGGTCTCGAACTCCTGACCTCAAGTGATCCAATATTGTTGAGCTGGATCAGTGGGTGTTAGGCATCAGAACTGCCCTTGAAGGCTGGTATGGTGGCTCACACCTATAATCCCTTGCACTTTGGGAGGCCAAGGGGGGACGGTCGCTTGAGCCCAGGAATTCAAGACTGGGCGACAAGAGCAAAACTCTGTCTCAAAAAAAAAAAAAAAAAAAAAAAAAGCGAAAACCAAAACAACAACAAGAAAAAAAACAGGAACTGAATGTGTTTTCCTTTGGAGAACGGGACTGGGGGAGGCAGAGTGCTGTTCTGATTTATGAGTATTTGAAGACTTAGTTGATTTTATAATTATGTACAGATATTATTTTGACAAAAACTAAAATTAAACAGGAATACCAACTGTAAACTTAGTTTCCAATCCAAATTTTGGTAATAATTATGCAAAATTCAGTTCAGAATGACTTAATCCAGTTGCACCCTCATAAAATACCTGTGTATACAGCGGTCATCTGGGAGAGTCTATTGAGTCACCATCAGCTTACTTCTGAAGCGATTCAGCATCAATGATTGTTACTTAGTTCCTTATTCTGAACCTAAGCACAGTATTGCAAGTAACTGCAAAGCATGTCTGCCAAATTATCAGACTTTTATTCCATTTATTCCTTCTGCTTTTTTCCAAGAGAAATGAGTAATAAAGCTCCCTTAGCAACCCCCTTCTTGTCAACCCACTTCCTCCCCTCATGTGAAACCTGGTTTCAGCAAGCCAGGGACCCACAGGGGTTTGTCACAAACCGGTCCATGGATAGACACTGTCTTAGCTTATCGGAAACCTTATGTGTTCACTGCTTAGATTTGAGCCTTAAGTTGTGGGAGAAAAATGCAACAGGAAGAGAAGAGGATAATAGAGATTTAATAGGAGGTATTTTAATATTGTGTGAGAGTACAGAGGAGGAAAGAAGGGTGGTTACTAAATAAAAAAACCCAGCTGTTATCAAATCTGCAATTTGCTGATACCCTTTGACCATATTTAAAAATACATTGACCAGGTGCAGTGGCTCAGTGCCTGTAATCCCCACACTTTGGGAGGTCAAGGCAGGAGGATTGCTTGAGTCCAGGAGTTCGAGACAAGACTAGGCAACATGGTGAAACCCCATCTCTACAAAAAATACAAAAATTAGCTGGGCATAGTGGGATGTGCCTGTAGTCCCACCTACTTTGGAGGCTGAGGTGGGAGGATCGCTTGAGCCCAGGAGTTTGAGGTTACAGTGAAATATGAATTTAATAATCTTGACATTTCATATAAATGACATTTCAAAATCTTTACAATATCTTGCTATAAATAAAGTAACGTGTACAGCTCCATCATTTACATAAATCTAGACCCTCACGGCTCTGGTCAGGACTCAACCACCTCTATATCTTAGTGCCTTAGATCAGGGGTTGCCAATAAAAGAGAAAAGAGAGAGACCAACCCAGAAATCCACTGACTAGTAAAAGTCCCAGAAAGAGAAATACAGTGAAGGAAGGAAGGTCAATTATCAAAGAACTATTATGAGAAACACTTCCAGAATTGAAGGATATGAGTTTCTGGATTGAAAGAGTTCATCCCCTGGCCAGGCACAGTGGCTCATGCCTATAATCCCAGCACTTTGGGAGGCCAAGGTGGGCGGTTCACTTGAGGTCAGAAGTTCAAGACCAGCCTAGCCAACATAGTGAAACCCTGTCTCTACTAAAAATACAAAAATTTGCCAGGCATGATGCACATGCCAGTAATCGCAGCTACTCGGGAGGCTGAGGCAGGAGAATCGCTTGAACCTGGGAGGTGGAGGTTGCAGTGAGCCGGGATCACACCACTGCACTCCAGCCTGAGCAACAGAGCAAGATTCCGTCTCCAAAAAAAACAAACAAACAAACAAACAAAAAAAACAACAAGAGGGTTCATTCCCAATGCCCACCATGCTGAATGAGAAAAGGTCCACGGCATAGTCATGAAACTTCCAGACAGTGGTTCTAGAACCTTCCAGAGAGAAGAAAAACGGGTCAGCAAGGAGGACACTGACTTTACCAACAGCAAAACAAGAAAATGAGAATGTAGCAATGCCCTCAAAATTCTGAGGGAAAATGGGTTTTAATCAAGAAGTCCACATTTAGTCAAACTAGCAATTCAGCATGACAGAATTATGATTTTTGTGGGTGGTGGTGAGTGCCTGTGGTCCCAGCTACTCTAGAGGCTGAGGTGGGAGGATCGCTTCAGCCCCTGAGTTCAAGGTTGCAGTGAACTATGACCGCGCCACTGCACTCCAGCCTGGGCAACGGAGACCCTGTCTCAAAAGAAAAATAGAAAAAGAAAAATGCAGAATTAAGATTTTCCAGACATGCATGGCCTAACAAACTGTATCTTCCCTGTATCTTTTCTTAGGAAACTACTTCAAGATAAGCTCCACCAAAAATAGAGAGGAAATCAAGAAGATTAAGACACAGGATCCAGCGCAATGCTCCAGCATAGGAGAGACCAAGAGAACATTTGACAATCCACTGACTTCCTAGAAAACAGAAGAGTGGGCTGGGCATGGTGGCTCACACCTGTAATCCCAACACTTTGGGAGGCTGAGGTGGGTGGATCACCTGAGATCAGGAATTCGGGACCAGCCTGGAGAAACCCCGTCTCTAAAAATACAAAAATTAGCCGAACGTGGTGGCGCACACCTGTAGTCCCAGCTACTCAAGAGGCTGAGGCAGGAGAATGGCGTGAACCCAGGAGGCAGAGGTTGTAGTGAGCCAAGATTGTGCCACTGCACTCCAGCCTGGGAGACAGAGTGACACTCCGTCTCAAAAAAAGAAAAAAGAAAAAAAAAAAGAAGCAAAGTTTAGCTTTCCCATGCCCCCACCCCCCGCACCCTCCCCCCCCGCCCCCCCCCCCCCCCCCCCACCAAACACACACACACACCCTCCTATTCATTCTTTCAAGTTAGGCCTAGGGCAACATTAAAAAACAAACCTGTAATCAGTATTTATATGATATGGCATTTTGTGTATTCATCTCAGCTGAGTCAGTTGTATATCATGGTTAATTACCATTATTTTACAACTTTGGAAAGCCCCTCATCTTCCCGCTCCCGGATGGACCACGAGTTCTCCAGGCCCCTGTACGGCTATGAACCAAGACTTCTTTCATCATGACCTTGGGAACTGCCTTCCTCTCTCCTACTTTGGGTTCCCTATTTCCCCCAGTCAATGCCATCTTTTTCTGGGTTTACTCCTTCAGTTGTAGCGAGTTAGACTGAATGGAGATGAGGGAGGTGGAAAGTAAGTACAGCGTCTACTTCCGAGACATCTGCTTAGGAAGAGAAGGAAGGAGCCTCATGAGGATGTATTTAGAAGTATGGAGGCAGAGACCAGCAGCAGGCCAGCTAAAAAGTTAAAAGTAGTTCCCGCGGGGGAGGTATGCAGCTGGGGACTGTTGTTTCTCAATTATGGGGCTTGTGGTGCCAATAAACCTCACATGAGTAGCAACTCAGCAGGCCCAGGATACGTGTTGGAAGGAGAATGAGGGAAGGGGCAATTCTCCAGGCAGCGGGGAGGGCGTGAGCAGAAGTCACTGCCAACGCTCCCACCACAGGAACCTAAGGGAAGGCGCGGCGCAGCGAGGGCAGTGAGAACGCCCCGGCTTCCAAGCAGGAGTCTAGACGTGGTAAGGATTGTGTATATGGGAGTGGCTTGAACAGCTGAGGCATTGCCTTGGAAGATGAGAGGGGTGCACGGTTAAAGCAGGGGGACCAGCGGGAGCCCACGGGCCTATTCCCAGGAGATGAGGGGTCAGAAATGAAGGAGCTCCACTGCGTTACCATGAAAGATGGAAAAGAAACAGAACCAGCGGTCCTCAACTGCAGACTGGATCTAGATAGAAGGGAAAGTGAGGAATCCAGGGTGATTCTTGGGTTTCTGAGTTAGATGACCGAATAGATGATGCTTTCCCCCAAATCAGAGAGTTTAGCAGGAGAGCTTGAAAGGGAAGAAGTGAGTTAAAGTTTGGGACGTGTGTTTGAGGTGCAAAGGGGACAGTCAGGGGATGATGTCTAATAGGCACTTGGATACAGATCTGAGGTTTGGTAAGGAAGACTGGCTGACATTCAAATATGGGTGAGTCACAGAAGCAGCCCAAGGCCAAGGCAAGGAGATAAAAACACTTGGGAAGAGGTAAAGGGTGAGCGATACATGGAGGCACTGGCAGGGCCGCGGTCTCTGTCCTCAGGAAGAGAGTGGTTACCAGCGTCAAGTGCCATAAAAGGTCAGGAGACTCACTGCACGGCTCTTAGCTGAACTATCAAGGAGGCCTGGTGGAAGCAGAGGTCTAATTTGTAGTCGACGCAGTCCTCATTCCGCAAGTGTGGGCTGAGTGGAAGAGGCAGTAAGAAGCAAGTGGAGGCGGGATGTTGGGATTCTCTGAGGAGAAAGAATGGGGACACCAGGGAGTTGGGGAGTGGCTAAAAATTCAAGGTTTGACCTATTTCCATTAAAGATGGGAGAGATTTGAGGAAGTTTATATGCCAGTACAGTTTGAAAACGGGAGAGACAAAAGGAAAGTCTTACCATGTAATCCAGCAATCACTCCTAAATATATGTACCCCGTTAATGTGAAAACATGTCCATGAAACACCCGCACATGGATGCTTATAGCTTTACTCATAGCTGCCAAGAACTAGAAGTAATCAATATGGCCTTCAGTAGGTGAATGGATAAACATATGGTGGTACCTCCGCACAATGAAATAAAGAACGAGCTATCAAGCCACAACAAGAGATGCATGAATCTGACAGGCACATTGCCAAGCAAAAGCAGCCAGTCTGAAAAAAGCTGCATGGTATGTGCTTTCCAGTTACATGACATTCTGGCAAAGGCAAAACTATAGACAGTCAACACATCAGTAGTTGCCAGGAATGCAGGTGTGTAGGGTGGAAATTTCACTACATAGATGAAGCTACGTAGATTTCTTAGGGCTTTGAAGCCATTCTGTGTGATACTATAAAGATGAATCCATTAAGTTTTTTTTTGTTTTTTTTTTTGCGACAGGGTCCCTGTCACCCAGGCTGGAGTGCAGTGGCGCAATCTTGGCTCACTGCAACCTCCACCTCCTGAGTTCAAGCGATTCTCCTGCCTCAGCCTCCTGAGTAGCTGGGATTACAGGCATGCGCCACCGCACCCGGCTAATTATTTTTAGTAGAGACAGAGTTTTGCCATGTTTGCCAGGCTGGTCTCAAACTCCTGACCTCAGGTGATCTGCCTGCCTTGGCCTCCCAAAGTGTTGGGATTACAGGCGTGAGCCACTGCACCCGGCCTGACATTAAGCTTTTGTCAAAGCCCACAAAACTTTAGAGCACGACTAAATCTTAATTTACATAACATTAAAAAAAAAAAAAAAACCAGGCCAGTGGCTCACATCTATAATCCCAGCATATTGGGAGGCCGAGGCAAGCCATAACACCAGCCTATAGTCCAAGGAACAGCAGCAGCTTGGCTAAATGCCTCACCACCAAGTAACGAGGTTCACCAGTTTTTCAGCCCAGGGAAATTGGGTCCTTATCAGTCCCATCCTACCTCTTCCATCTTTCAGGATTTGTCGTGTGCAATCCCAGCTATCAATCTGTTATCAGTCAGGGGTCTTAGGTGCAGATTTAAAAATTCACTCTAGCTTAAGCAGAAAGAAATCTACCAAAAAAAAAAAAAAAAAAAAAAGGATTGGGTGCGGTGGCTCATGCCTATAATCCCAGCACTTTGGCAAAAACATCGTTTGAGCCCAGGAGTTCAAGACCAGCCTACCATGGAACTCTTTTTCCACTAAAAATAAAAAAATTAGCCAGGCGTAGTGGCACATGCCTGTAATCCCAGCTTCTTGGGAGGCTGAGGCACAAGAATTGTTTGAACCTGGGAGGTGGAGGTTGCCGTGAACCGAGATTGTACCACTGCACTCCAGCCTAGGCAAGAGTGAGACTCTTGTCTCAAGAAGAAAAAAAAAAAAAGGACTTAAAGGCCAGGGACATGCCGCAGGTTTTATGTAAAACAAAATTCCCAAACCCCTCCATAGACTGCTCTGCCAGATACCAGACACCAGCAGGGGTGACAAGGTCTCTGCCACTGCTGTCCCCAGGGCCACACAACACTGTGCAGAGGAACCCTTGCCAACGTCAGAGGACAGACTCTTCACACAGCTTCTCTCCCACACTGCGGTGCTGGTCTGATCAGAGATCCCAAGCGCACAACCCTACTCAACCTGCAAGACAGGCTGGGAAAGCAAGTTTCTAGTCTCTTGCGGGGAGGAGGGAAACAAGGAAGTTCCCCACACAGAAAAAGGGGTTTCAGGCTGGGCATGGTGGCTCATGCCTGTAATCCCAGAACTTTGGGAGGCCGAGGCAGCCGGATCACAAGGTCAGGAGATCGAGACCATCCTGGCTAACACGGAGAAACCCTGTCTCTACTAAAAATACAAAAAATTAGCCGGGAATGGCGGCGGGCGCCTGTAGTCCCAGCAAAATGGATGAACCAAAGGTTGTAGTGCCAAATACACCATCCCGCCCGTCTCAAAAAAAAAAAAAAAAAAAGGGGGGGGTTTCAAAAACTCACAGATGGGCCACCAAGAATGACAAACGTCTATTACACAGAACCTTGCCAGTTATATTGTAGCTTATGTAATTTTTAATTTTTATTGAAATTTAAAATTTTTATATTAGCTTAAATGTTAATATTGAAAATTAATTTCAAATTTCTCAAGTACTAACTTGCAGGAGATTTAGAAATTATTCCACTATCAGAAATTCATTATAAATAAAGCACTAACTGATTAGTGCAGTTATTTTAAAAATAAAAGACTGGGGAGAAAGGCATGCACTAAGTTGTGTCCATGCGAACGGAAATCAAGTAGTATGAGTTGCTTGCAATTCTCTGGTTGCTGACCATGAGAATGTTAGGAAAAGCCACCCATTTAGGTGCAAACAATGTTATTACAAAGCATAACAACAATAAATGCATGCATGAAAGGTGGGTTGGAACCATTAGTTTCTAAAATTAAACTAGTCCTTGTTACATTCAGCATGGCACACTCGGGTACTTGTAAGCTCAAACATGGTGTCCGCTTGAGGAATGGTATGCCTAATTCCACAGATAACTAAAGTTCCAGGGCGGCTTTTCATTCTTACCGTCCTCCACAATGTTCAATTATGTAATTTACCTCACATTCCTTCACCCCAACTTACTTTACAGAACAGGTGCACTTTTATCATAAAACTGAATTTTATTCAATAAAATACCACAAAAGATAAAATGTTATTCTTTTATTTATGTTAAATAAAAACATGAGAAAATCCTTTTTTAAAAAGGGTCAGAATATTCCTTATGTCTCCAAACCAAGTCCATGGATGCAAAGAAATGCTGAGTTCTTGATACACTTTCATGTCATAATAACCAAAGGAGACAACACGGGCTCGAGTCTTTCAGCTGCCACTTAGGAAAGTCACATGCAGTATTTGGGAAAGCAAGGAACAGAACACAGGCATGAGTATTTTCTGGAAATACCTCCTGCCCTGGCAATGAACCTCAGTACCAAATAGTTTTGTTTTCTTTTTTGTGGTCCTGATAAATTTTTAAGCCACACATCCCACTGAACTTCAATGATACAATTTCTCACAATTCCAGAATTCTATTAATTGGCAGTACAGTTTACTTGGCCAATGTGGATAATCTTATAAATTTTAAAATTACATACAATAGAACACTATTGCAAATCTTGCCAGTAGAAACATGACCCCAAGGAACTGCCATTTCCAAAACATAACTGGGCACACATTTACAATGCACCTGCTAGGTTTTGAATTCATTTGTCATTTCTGATCTACCCTAAAGACTATGCTTGAATCTCTGAAAATAAATGCTAGATTCATGATTTCTATACCCACATACTCCATAAATCCATCACAAACCCTACAGTCTGACTTAGCTTAACGGCAAATGATTCATCCAATAGGCCATGGTATGTTCACAATTCTTCAATCTTATTCAGGTTGTAAAGACGTTTTTCTACGAGTGGAGTCACTAAGAATTTCTCTGTTAGAGAAAGCATCATTTTCACCTTTGGCACACTGCCAAGATGATACTTTACTACAGAATTTATGAAACTACAATTTAGTAACTTGCAGGCTTTATTAAAAGAAAAATAAAAACAAAGAATAATTTAATATAACCCCATGTCCCAAAACTTTCTAGTTTTTTTTTTTTTTTTTTTTTAGTGCAAGAAATGCTGCATCATTGAAGCACTTGAGAATTACCATGAAATCTAACAAAAAATGTCATCAACTCAGGAGTAATAATAAAAAAGAGAAACAACCAGAGAGGCACACAGATTGTTGTTTTTTTAAAAGGATTTTTATACTATATTAAAAAACCACAAAATAAAAAAGGGATCCATCAACATGTATCTTAGAAGTCCTTCCAAGAGTCTTGGTATGCAACAGCCATGGAGGCTGTGACCTTTTTCCTTCTTTTCTCAGCCTGCAGTTCATTTAAGGATCACCGGAGATGACTCGTGCTCTAGTTCTTAAAATCAAACTTGTTCTGCCAAATCCAAGACCCTGAATTTGTCCAAATTGTAGAAACATGCTTTTACCACCCGTCCACCAAAATACCTCCCATTCAAGTCAACAACCGCTGAAAGGCAAACAAAAGACAGTTAATATAGGTATCCTATAAGATAAAGGTTTAACTTTAATTAAACAGTAACTTTACTTGTAAAGATTAAGGCTGTAAATTCAGCTTTTTTATTCTTTAATATTTAGCTGTACAACTAACCTTTAATTGCTGATTCAACTCTCTCAAATTCTAAAAATATCCGTACTGCTTCATCATCAGGGGCACCAGGAATCTGGAAGAAAATGAGAGCGTGATAAGTAAAGGGATTTGAGATTGCACTGAATGAGTTTTCTCTTTTAAATGATTTCTCAGAGTGAATATTCTAATTATCATCATATACAGTCAAGTAGTTGTCAAATACCAAGGAAATAAGTATAATTTGTTCATCATCAAAAATGTACTGAATGCCTGTTTTTATGACAGGCATTGTTAGGTGCCAGGAACACAGGGCTAGGCAGTGTCTGACCTCATAAAGGCCCTGTGCCAGCTGATGATGTAAACAAATAATTATGTGGTCAACAAACAGCAATAGGATAAAGAAACAGAGGAAGCAGAGCTTTCAGATTAAAAAGGTTGGTGCTCTAGTAGCCTTTCACGTCAGGTCTCATTTTGACTAGCTCTGTCTAGCTTTCCTAGCCCTCTGTAATTCCACCCACCTAAGCACTTCTGCTAATCCCCAAGGGGCCCATCCATTCCATTTTGGTAGTCCTGATCTTCACTGTCTCCTACGAGCCATTATCCCAATCAGAATATCCTTCCCTGAAAATCCCACCTGTTCAAAGCGCAGCCCATAACTGCTATTGCTCACAAGGCAGTCTCTATTTTTTTCACTGATCTAATCCTTTTCTCAACTCCTGATCTTAGTCAATACTACCTAGTCTAGTCACTGAATATCCTTTAGTTATTTTATATGTGTTTCTTTTGTGTTTCTTTAACTGAACACACCGAGAGAACAGAGCATGCTTCCTGTAATCCAAGTGCTCTCCGCACAGTGCAGTGCATGTGAGAGGCACTAAATACTCACCAAATGACTGAAACCAAAGGCATATCTAAGGAACTAAACTACTGAGCACACTAGAATCAAGGTCTTCAGTCATCATACTGATCCTCGATCATGAAGCATTCCTGTTTCTTCACCAAATAAAACTCGAAGTCATTGTCTTTATGTTTAAAACTGTAATAATTGAGCAAGATAACAAATAACCAATGCCTGTCACCTTCTGCAGTAAGAATGTTACTTACAGCATACCCTGTCCTGTTTGTAGAAAATGTTTTGTAATCTGCCAATTACAACTTGTGTTATAAACATCAAAAGAAAATGCTCTTACTTCAAATATCACACATTTTCCAACTTTGCCATATTTTTCACATTCTTCCTTGGTTTCAACTTCCAAGTCTTCATCCACCTCTCCCGCACCAACCATGTTCTTTAAACACAAAAATAAACAAATTCAAGTACCAAGTATAACTTACAAACACCTAGCAGAGGTATATAAATATGACTTAGTGATGGTAAAATGTTCTCAATCCCAAATAACATAATGAAAAATTTCATCCCCAAGGTACCCAAAAGCTAGTATTTCTTAAAACACTAAAACATTTATTAAGCCTATAAAGAGTTACAAAAGCATCTATGCAAGCACCAAAATGTATAAACTATCTGAAGCTCTAGCAATTTCAAACATTTAATTACTCACTGCAGTCTTAAACACTGTACTTAGCAAAGAGACTTACACATTAGTGAAAAATCTAAAATCAGCCTTACGTGGGATCTGCCCAAAGTATTATCTGCAGAAGTATCATTTTCAGTTTTAACTTTTAGGGGGAGCAGGGTAGGTTGGGGTGACACACACAAATCGAGGCAGGCGGACAGCTTGCTTTCCTCAGCTTCTTACCCTTAGTAGGACCACTTTAGTAGGACACTTCAGTATTTCAGTCAGCGGATTGGAATCTGACTTCTTGGATGCATCTGTATCAAGACATATCATTAGATGTGTTACAGAACTGAGTCCTACTTCTAATAATTAATTTAATTTCAATAGCGATCCCCACCATTTATGTCCTAGGCATCTACACAATTGGGTCTTTGAGCGAAAACACTGCCTTATCTGCCGTGAAAGCCTCTGCTTTGCTTTGGCATGTTTTTACAATAGCATCTGGATGTTTTGAGCCTCCACCATCACCTGCAATTTTTGCTCATTTCACTTCCCAAAAGGCTGGCAGGGCATGTGAGTGATAATTCCTATAGGTGAGTTGACTTGCAGCAAACGTTCAAGGTCACAAGCCCAGGGGAATATGGAGTTACTAATCCAGCCACCGGCTGCCTTACTTCAGATAACCTCGTAAGTCGGAACGACTGTTGGTTTCTGGCACTCACCTGTCAGGCTTGTGATGTATCCTAAGCTGTGCATGAACAGGGCTGCCAGAAAAGTTTTCTTCTTTCTTTAACAAAGGAAGTTCAGCTAGGCTGACTCAGACTTAATTTCCCTGATTAAAATGCTAACATATGTTTGTCTCTTTCCTGAATTCCCTCAATACAGAACAGACTGTAAAAATTAAATGAAAATAAAACACCAACTAGGCATCGTTTACCAAGAGACTGCAACATAACATTAGATCTCGCAAAGCAAACAATCTGTAAGAGAATCAGAAATCCCATCTATACCGAAAGGGCAAGAGGGAAAAGTAGAGACGACCTCTGAGGTGGAGATAGCAGGTATATTCACTGCCACACTATATGGCTCTGTCCTTCATGCTCTAAACACATAACCAAGATTGCTTCCTGAGGACTATTCATTTTCTGCCCAAGTCTCTCACCATCTTTTCCTCCACAAGCCTTTATCTCTCTACCTCTGTTCTGAAAAAATAAAGATGAGCCTCAGGATTCCTGGTTTCACAAAACAGAAGTGGCAGTGCATCATATGATCAGGATGGCCTGTGTTCTAGTGATGGGGGGGCCAGCCCTCTCCCTCTGGCCACACTCGTCATTGTCCCCCTGCTGGCACATCAGGATCAAGACTGGCCATGTCTGATATGGATGGGGCCAGTCCTTTCCCTCTAGTCACACGCTTCCCTGGGGACACACCTTTCTCTGTGGCGTCGCCCACGATGATCTTGCCGCCACGCTTGCTGGTCTTCTCCACTGACAAGGCAGTGCTCAGGCCCTGCTCGTGCTTCCCCAAACCCTGGCCCTCCCGGAAGCCGTACTTCTGCATGATCTTGTGCGCCACCGTGCCCCTGGCAGGAGTAGAAGGGAAAGGACTCAGCCTTGACATAGTCAACTGGAGATAGGTTGTATTTTTACATCACAACAACCTCCTTCTGGAGAGAGTGCATGCTCCACAGGGGTTTCAACAAAGTCACTCATTAACTAGGAGTGGGCTATTAGATGGAAGCTGTGGGGATGTGCAGCATGAAAGAAATAGAAAAAGTTATGACTAAAATCCAGAATATCCTGTTGTCTTGGAGGGAAAATGTCAGTTTCTCTGGTGGAGTCTCCTCAGTGCCCTGCTAGGAAACACAAGACCTTTTGTGTGCTCCGGACCTGCACTGCCACATACTTATGACCACAGTTTATTAAAAAGTGGCTATCAAAAAGTATGAAGTTTCATATAATGAAGATGATCCCATTTTCCTAAATAGCACAGGAGAGTTTCCAACGACAGACTATATAAATGAAAGAACGCTTAGAGATCACCTATTTAACAAATGAGAAATAAACGGTGGCCAAGATTAGCTGACTAGCTTAAGGGGTGGACTTAGAAGTAATGCAAGACGCCATATTAGAAATTATTTGTACAGGCTAGGTGCAGTTGCTCACACTTGTAATCCCAGCACTTTGGGAGGCCAAGGTGGGTGGATCACCTGAGGTCAGGAGTTCAAGACCAGCCTGGCCAACATGGTGAAACCTCATCTCTACTAAACATGTAAAAATTAGCTGGGCATGGTGGTGTGCACCTGTAGTCCCAGCTACTTGGCAGGCTTAGGCAGGAAAACTGCTTGAACCCGGGAGGCAGAGGTTGCAGTGAGGCGAGATCGCACCACTGCACTCCAGCCTGGGCGACAGAGTGAGACTCCATCTCAGAAAACAAATAAATTATTTGTACAGCTGTTAATGCTAGAGCTGAAACTGGACCCCACAACTCTCAGTCACTGCTTTCTGTAACAACCAAATGGCTCTCACACTGTGCTCTGAGGTGCGGCATGGGTGTGAAGGGCACCCCAACCCCATGACCACTGCTGCTTAGGGCTTAAGCCACAAAACCCCGCTTCAACTGGAACTGCACCTACATTACTTCCTGTATTTAATTCCCTTAACATTTTCATTTGAACAAACCATTCTAGGGCTAAAAAGACCAGAAACTGCTGAATGGTACCATCTTGCATCTTTCCTAAGCACAAGTTAAAGATGTAACTCCTGGTTAAAAGCAAATTCAGTAAAAAGTCAGTTTTTATCATAAACAGGGAAAACAAAACAAAACAAAACAAAACCAGCTTCATGTGTGTCCAACCCTCCAGCACACAAAGCTTCCTGCAGCAACGGCCATGTCCTATGTCTGCACCATCCAACACGGTCACCACTTGCATGTGGTCACTGAGCACTTGAAAGGAGACTAGTGAGTTTCAACCCCACTCGCTGTCTCACCGGCTGCATCTCTGCTACAGGCAGCAGCCAGCAGATGCAACACAGCACAGAACAAAGCCTTCGTGTGATACCGCTGCATGGGACAGCCGTTTCACAGGACCAAAGTCAACAACACAGAATATCTTCTTAACCAAAATGTTTGCCAAGCCCAGCACGGTTTAAAAAAACCCCCAAGCCCCACCTGAGTGTCAGCCTTACAGTCAAATTTTATATGCTGGCAAACAAATGTCTACTTGTAGTTAGAATGACCCTGAGTTTTTTAGACCAAAGGTTTAGAACCATGACCTCAAAGCAAATGGCCCACTTTATCAGGAAAAAAAAGGTATCACCTGCCGTTTGGAGATAGTAAGTCAGCTCTGATTCATACGAGCTATTTTATTTGCAAATGTTATGAAGGCAAATGTAAACATTAATCAGGTTCTGTGCCTGTCTAGAAAAATAATGTTCAACATCAAAATGAGTCAAAACTTCTACTGGGAGGTTGCTGTTTTAAACAAGCCCCATCATTACATGGGAACACGCTCCACATGATTGGGCAGGCACTGTGTGACCTGCACACACCAAGAGTCTCCCCACAGCCTGAATGTCCTCAGTTTCAAACAAGCTGCATCTATTGAAAGGGCTATCAATGCTTCACACTGTCTCTCAGGTCCTTAGATAAGAACATTAAATCATTACCCCATGTTAGCAAGGAAGGAGTTGCTAGGTCCGGTTGGAGATCTCGGTCTGTCTTGTTCCTCGTACACTGGGGGAGGAATGGCTGCTTTGGAAGACTGTGATCGAGGTCTTGAGTCCTCTTCATAAGGAAAATCTCGGGGTACTATTGGAGAAAAATAAAGTAGGCTCACCAAAATACTACAGAAAACACTTTGAAACCTCACTTGTATCAATTATTTATCTTGAACAAATTTAACCTATTTTTTGGTTTACCACAAGGAGAAAAACACCACGTCAATTTTACAGCCTTTATATGACTTTTTTTTAAAACCACAGAGGGAGGACACTACTTTCCTGATTCTAACTTTCCTTTTGCTATTTCTATCTCCTCAAACGTCCTTTTTTTTTGAGACGGAGTCTCGCTCTGTCACCCAGGCTGGAGTGCAGTGGCCCAATCTCGGCTCACTGCAAGCTCCGCCTCCCGGGTTCACGCCATTCTCCTGCCTCAGCCTCTCCGAGTAGCTGGGACTACAGGCACCCGCCACCACGCCCGGCTAATTTTTTTGTATTTTTAGTAGAGACGGGGTTTCATCGTGGTCTTGATCTCCTGACCTCGTGATCCGCCCACCTCGGCCTCCCAAAGTGCTGGGATTACAAGCGTGAGCCACCGCGCCCGGCCTCAAACGTCCTTTTTATATCTTACTGAAATGTTATTTACCCTTTAAAATCTTCTTCAATGAATATTCTTGCCGGAAAGATCTTCTGTATGTTCTAAAGAGATACAATCTGGCCATCTTTTAACTCCTGCAGTACCTTGGGTGCACCTGTCTAGACCCCGACCTCACTATCTCATCAGCCTCATGGCCCACAAAGGTCTCCGAGGTTAGGGGCTACGCACTGGAGCGGTGGCTTCAACCCTAGTTACATGAAAGTCAGCAGGACGCTTTAAGACCATCCAGATGCCTGAGCCCCACTCCCAGAGACTGGTTTCAATTGGGGTTTTTTGTTTGTTCGTTGTTTTCACATAATAGGTATTTCATAACATCTTAGAAATTATCTTCTTTAAAAGATAAATAATTCAACAAGTTTTAAAAAGTACTATAAATGAGAATATCCGCTTGGGATAGTTTAAGTATGGTCCAATCCAGAGAATGGAAAAATGACCTAGATGATATTAAGAAGTCCAATCCCAGCCCCAAATTCTAGAGCAGATCACTGCGAGAAGGAACAGTGGGTGAGGGTGTTTTGGCAACGCAATGACACGCAAACCCACCTGCACTGAAATGGAAAGGGAAGAAAAAATCTAATCGAGGAAGGCACTGCCACCTTGTGGAGGGTCATGAATATAACAGCCTCTAAACCTCTGAGTTACAGAACTGTAATGATCTGCTGTTTTAACTCCAAATGAATCTAACAATAAATAAGAAATGTTAATGAAATCAAAGTGAATTGCATAAAAAAGAGATGGATCCCACTGCATGAAATCCAAGCCTCACAGCCTGGCATAGAAAGGTCCCTGCAGGAGAGCACTGCATTCTGAGATCCAGGTGTGGCCTCAGGTGACAGAGCCAGGCAGGCTTGCAGGCCGTTTCCCTCTACACTCAGGAAACCTGGGGGCCCAAGCTGAGATCCCCCATGATTGGGTTAAAGACCTGTATCAGAATAAAAGAGGAAGAAACAGATCTACTTACACTCTTTGTCTTTCTCTACCAGAGAAGTGGGTGGGGCAATGGCAGCTCCGCCCATACCTGCAAAACCACAAATCCAAGCATTAAAGGAGGTTTCCGATGCCAGACTCCCAAAGGACTATGACACACCATATATCTATCGCCCACCCCCCTAAGATAAAACTAAAAAAGGAGGACCTGCTACTTCAGATGACCTTCTGCTACATATAAACAAACCTCTGATGCTAGGATTTAAAATGTAGAAAAGTGGCAACACTCCCTCAGATATGCAAAATTGTTCCTTCATAAAAGGAACTCAAGAGCCCCACAATGTAGTCTGCAAACGAATTTTAAGGCAAAACAATACAACCAAGAGAACCAGCAGTTACTTTAAAAAGAGAGTAATGTAACTATTCACCAAGAGCAATACCCATCAGGCCCTTTATACACATGGCCTCGTTCAGGCTTCACAGACCTCTGAAGTAGATATTACTGCATCCAGTTTACAAATAAGAGAATGATCAGAGGGGAGTGAATCAACAGAAAGGGAGAAAACCCAGCTCCCAGTGTTGCCAAATCTCCCCCACCACACAGCACGCTCCTTTTCCAGGGTGCAAACCACTGGAACTAAACACACATTTGAAAGTGTGGGTCCTTCTGGCTCCTGAAGAAACTGCTGCATGTTGTCACTATTCCTGGTGTATTTCCTGGACAACGAATGGTGAACACAAACAAACCAAAACAGATAAGACAGATCTTTTCTATCTGGTATCCAACAACTGGAAGGAGAACACCAGTGGAGACCACAAGGAATTTTGCATTAGGTATAAGTCCTAACATACATGGATTACGTATACATAATATTACATAATACATATGTATTATAGCTTAATCAACAATGAAATAAAAACAAAATGTAAAACTTTAAAAATTGATTACAGGCCGGGCGCGGTGGCTCACGCTTGTAATCCCAGCACTTTGGGAGGCCGAGGCGGGCGGATCACGAGGTCAGGAGATCGAGACCATGGTGAAACCCCGTCTCTACTAAAAATACAAAAAATTAGCCGGGCGTGGTGGCGGGCGCCTATAGTCCCAGCTACTCGGAGAGGCTGAGGCAGGAGAATGGTGTGAACCCGGGAGGTGGAGCTTGCAGTGAGCCGAGATTGTGCCACTGCACTCCAGCCTGGGCGACAGAGCGAGACTCCGTCTCAAAAAAAAAAAAATTAAAAAAAATAAAAATTGATTACAAAGTCATGCTGCATCAGCACAAAATGTTTGACAAAAGAAATTATTCTGGCTGGACGCAGTGGTTCACTCCTGTAATCCCAGCACTTTGGGAGGCTGAGGCAGGCAAATCACTTGAGGCTAGGAGTTTGAGACCAGCCTGATCAATATGGTGAAACCCCATCTCTACTAAAAATGCAAAAATCAGCTGGGCATGGTGGCGCACACCTGTAATCCCAGCTACTTGGGAGGCTGAGGCAGAAGAATCATTTGAAACTGGGAGACAGAGGTTGCAGTGAGCTGAGATGGCACCACTGCACTCCAGCCTGGGCAACAGAGCAAGAGTGTCTCCCCCCAAAAAAAAAAAAAAAAAAAAAAAAAAAAAAAAGGCTTGGTGCTATGGGTCATACCTGTAATCCCAGGACTTTGGGAGGCTGAGGTGGGTGGATCACTTGAGGTCAGGAGTTTGAGACCAGCCTGGCAAACATGGTGAAACCCCATCTCTACTAAAAATGTAAAAATTAGATGGGTGTGGTGGCACACATCTGTAATCCCAGCTACTCTGGAGGCTGAGGCAAGAGAATTGCTAGAACCCAGGAGGTTGGAGGTTGTGGTGAGCCGAGATTGCACCACTGCACTCCTGCCTGGGCAACAGAGTGACTCCATCTCAAAAATAAATACATAAATTCTTCTAAAGAATTATTCTAGAAATTATTCTAAAGCCAGTGTCCATGCATTTTGATTAACAGGACTGGACCATATAAAATCCTCAAGGAGAAGTATGAACCTGAGTAAAACCTTCTTCTATTTCTTTTGAAATACTTCTATGATCATTTTACTAACCTTGTCACTAGGACCTAGAGTGATTACGACTCTGAAAAGCAGATTAGCTCTAATAAGTTCAGTTAAAAAAATTCAGGGTGATTACTGGAAATCTGCTACTAATCACATTAAAATAAGAACATCAATCTGTCAACAACTATACATATAATGGGCATGCCACTACTTCCCTATCATGAGCTACAAGGTCAAACAAAGTCTTCTCATCAAAGCTATCTAGTTCCTGCTGGTGTTTAAGAAAAAAAACAAATGTCCTTAGTATGGAAAGCATGCCTCCTTATTAAAAAGGGCAGTCAATTTATAAGCTGGAAGAACGAGACCTACAAATATTCAACCTATATACTGAATTCCAAAACAAGTTAATAAAAACCAAACATTTGGGGATTAACTAAGATAGTGGATAAGAAATGTGTCACAATGCCCAACACAGACACACTCAATGTTAACTGTGCTTCTCCCCTAAGAGAAACAACAGTGGATTCAGCATAGGCCAACCGGACTGTGCTGCAGGTAAAGACAGTGCAGGAATAGATTTTAAGCTAGTCCCAAAGTATCCAATAAATAAATGTTAGAAAGTGGTTGTGAAGCTCAAAGGAAAATACATATGAAAACCCAATATAAATTAAAACTGTTACACAAATGTGTATTGCTGGGATTCCAGAAAGAAAATTACCCAAATCAATGTCAAATGAACTATTTCTCAAACTGAAAAGAAAAAGCACATAGTGGAATTGCACTTCCAGTATTTACACATGTTTAAGACATATTTGTTCACGCCTTACTTCTTTTCCTCCTCTCTCGCTCATAATCTTCATCTTCATCAGAATCTGGATCTGGTCTCCTTGCAAACCCACTTGCTTCATGTCTGTCTTTACGCCTTCTGTGATAACAAAGGAAATAAATGTTCATCACAGATGAACCAATCTAGAGACCTGAACCTGGGATGACTTCCTCTTGACCAGAAGAGATCCAAATCCTTTCACAATCAACTATTAAGTTGCAGGGGTAGAGGGGGTAGGAAGCATAACTGGTAAAAGACTAAAGTAGATAAAGTATGAAAAGTGAGAAAAATTCAAGAGATAAATTGAACCAATAAGTAAGTATATAAGAGTAACCAGCAAGAAAAAAAATGTTCCTTGACACTGACCTCTTCCAATGTTAAAGCCTATCAACATAGTAACAGTTCAATCATTTCAATCGTCTATAACACCTTCACTCATGAAATGATTCAATAAATGGGAAACAGTATATTAATATTTAATACATTAACTATCTGATAATTAATACTAAGTATTTTTAAAAAGAACTACAAATATATCCTACTACTCGTACTTTGCAAAAACATAAATAAAAGCTGCATATGAATTTTTAAAAATTCTACCTGGCTCAAAAATAGTAAAGTTAAGAAGAATATTTTAAGTACTTCAAATAGCTGTGATTTCACAAGTTGAGAATCCCTTATTCCAAATGCCTGGGACCAGAAGTGTTTCAAATTTTGGAATATTTGCATTACAATTACCGGTTCAGCATCTCTAAGCCAAAATCCCCCAATGCACATTTCCTTTGAGTGGCATGTTGGCATTCAAAAGATTTTGGAGCATTTCAGATTTCGGATTTTTGAATTAGGGATAGTCAACCTATAGCAGAGTATCAGAATAGAAAAAAATTTTCAACATCAGGTTCATAAGTTATTTTTCTAACAACTCACTCAAAATATACACTTTAGGGTCTTCAGTCTACAGGTGAAGTTTGCTGTGATTCTGAGATTTAACAGGTACAAATCGTAAAACAGTTTGATTCCTTGTAGTGACTGCTCAGATCACCCATGACAATTAACTTCAGCCTTACAGACAGCAGCAACGCTCATTCATTCACATTTTAATGAACATTTCAACTGTAAAATATCCCCAAATCCAAAGGAAGCCTTACTTTTCCCTTTCTTCTATTTCCTTTTGTCTTTCCAGCTCCCGCTGTCTCTGTCGTTCCTCTCTTTGGCGCTTCACTACTTTCTCATAATCATTAGGAAACATAGGGTCATATTCGTCAGCTAAGGGAATCAGAACTTCCCCTGCAGAAAACCCACTGGGAACAGGATCCTGAGAAAGGTAAAAACAGCAGTAAAAGTCATCTTTATATCTTACCAGTTTACTCACAGAATTAAGGGCAAAGCATATGGGAGATAAAAGGGCCTTGAACATCATCTAGCCCCCTCCTTTGTTTTATAGACAAAACAAATACCAGACAAGGCCACATGCCTAGTCAGGTGGCAGCGGAAACAGGACACAAAATTTCACCTCTTAGATTAGTACTATTTCTATAATACTCTATGGCATTTTTCCTGGAATTCCTAAATAAGCCACCACCAGCTAAAATATGTTACCAGTACTTTGAGTCAAAAAATTAGAATATTTATAGTAAAGCACTGAATACTTGTTTTTATAGATCTCTATGACAACTTAAAAAATAAAACAACCATGAACATCACAATCATTGTTGCAGTCATCATTTTAATAGAATAACTTCAGATTCTGATTACATGGAGATAAGAATATATGGAGATCTTAGAAAGCATCTTCTTGGTCTTTTTAATCCTCTGAACACATGTCCCTTCCCAGGTAGGCCGCATTTCAGGCACTGAGTTTGACACAAGGGGATGTAATGTCCCTTCCAGCATCATAATTTTAAGGTTCACCAAAATCAGGTTTAGATAACACTTTGTGTTTTCTCGTCTATACATTCAGAAACTTGGTCTACTCTTTGAAAGAAAGAGGTAGCCATGACAAAGAAATCAGCAAAACAAGAGAGGCAGAGCACAGCCAGTATACTAGGAAATACATGAGTAGACACAGAACTTTACCCTAGGCTGGCAGCCTTGGTCTACACGTGGTGCTGGAAGCCCCGACCCAACTTTCCTAAACCTTCCCACACTTTCTCCTGTTAGTTTTCTTAGCATAATTCTTCGTTATTATCTGTAACAATAAGATGCCTTCTCTGGTTTTCAAAGACACCTCAAACAAGCACAGGTTAGGATTAGTGTCCCCCGCTTTTTTAAAACAAGGATTCATGTCCCTGAGCGCCCAGTCTGTACCTCTTACAGGAGGTACAATGTCCAACTGTATCAAAGGCAAGAAGGTCGTTTGTAAACGTGTTTCCTGCTTGAACACAGAACTGACAAAATCAAGACAGCTTACACACCATATTAACAGACCTAAATCTAACAGTTCCTGTGTTTCATGGTTTGGTTTGACATTTTGCACTATAAAACAAACACTTCATCATTTCCTTACAATGAAATATCAGGAAATGCTATGATCCAATGAATAAGAGCGATTAGGAAAATAACTATAATCACCTCCCAGACCCTACCACTGGAAAACGTATTTAATGTAGGGCTCCTAAAGGTTAGTTATGCATTTGTATTCATTTTATAAAAGACATTTAAAAAATACAAAAGCATATGAAGATTTCTTTTCAGTTATTATTTAGAGAGAAAATGACAACCAGCCACTCAATTTATCTAACACAATTATCACAACGTGTCTAAGAGAACAAACTGTCAATATGAAGGTCTGACACTTCAAAATTTCAAAGAAAAAAACTTTTACATATAAACCCTGCTACGCTTAACAATGAAATCAATCATCCTTTTCTAAATGCTGCAATGAATAAAGTGATTTGTTCAATTTAAAAAAATTAAAATGTTAATACCCTCAATGCTGACGGGGGAGGATGGGGTAAAATTCACCCTCATATGCCGAGGTGATACTGCGCACTGCTGGGAGTAAACTGGTGCCAGAAGATTGGCCATAAAAACGGCTGATATCTTAATGCCACCTCAGAAAATCTAAGAAAATAACCCTAATTACATAGAAACATCTCTGTAAAGATGTTCATTAGAGGGCTGGGTGCAGTGGCTCATGCCTGTAATCTCAGCACTTTGGGAGGCCAAGGCATGTGGATAGTCTGAGCTCAGGAGTTCAAAACCAGCCTGGGCAGCATGGTGAAACCTCATCTCTACAAAAAATTAGTCAAGTGTGGTGGCATATGCCTGTGGTCCTAACTACTCAGTAGACTGAGGTGGAAGGATCGCTTGAGCCCAGGAGGAGGAGGTCGCAGTGAGCCATGATTGCACCACTGCTCTCCAGCGTGGTAACAGAGTAAGACCCTGTCTCAAAAATAAAAACCGCAAAAAGATGTTCACTAGGGTGGTATTTATAAAGGCAATGTAAAAGCAAATCTAGGTGGTTTTACAGTTAGGGAATACTTGAAAAAGCCTTACTCATTAAATAGGAGACTAATATTATAGGTACTAGAACCAATACACAATTACAGAAGAAATGATGAATGAGTTTTTTAATTAGATGTAGTAGGAATAAACTAGTATCAAATTTATGGGGGAAAATGCTCAATGACTAGGAATCCGCAAAAAAACACCTCCACCATGGGGTGCCTTCCCTCCTGAAGACTACCAGCGGTCAGGAACAGCACCCGCTCCCCTCAGAAAAGGATAACTCAAGGGTAAGCTGCAGCCACAGCCCGGCCCAGAACATAAGCAGAACAGGCAGCAGACGGCGCCCAACCCAGAACAGTGATGCGAAACAGACGGGCAGGAGTGTGCCCTTGGGGCTGCCCCAGCCTGATGCAGCCCTTCCCACAGGTGGTGGGGAGGACAGGCACGCAATGCTAAGAAACCATCTTGATAGCACTATAATTAATCTTTTGGTCATTTTTCATCAAGCGGTTTTGTGCAATTCATCATGCTGTTTAAATGACCACAGTCATTATTTGAATTCCATCTGTGGAAAGATAAACGTATACTTAAATTGTGGGTATAATTTTAACTAGTTTATTCACTCATTTTGTCTAGTTTTAACTATGATTTTGAGTTATCCTTTTCCAGATCTTCTTCATCCTCAGTAACCCAATTTATAGAGTTGACCACGTTTGTTTTTAAACATATGTAAAATCACTGGAATCATAATGGTTAGGGTGGTAAAAGTGGGTTTTAAAACCCCTTTCTCTGTTTTAATCCACAATAAATCAGTAAGTACTAACACTGTTTATGATAGCAAAAAATAGAAACAACCCATATATCCAGCATTAAAGGAATTAAATTATAGTCCATCTATACAAGGGAATACAGTGAAGCCATTAATGTGATCATACAGTCCTGTATTTTTTTGACAGAGTCACAACGTATTAAGCAAGAAAAGCAAGTTAGCAGAAGGTGGAGTAGGCACAGAATGGAAAAATATTAAGTTTTTCACTTCCGGATTGTATGACTGAAGGTAATTTGTTTTTCTTTCTGCATATCTCTAGTTTTTGATTTTTCTACAACAAACTATTTTATTTCAAATAGATAAATTTTAAAATTGGCAAAACAAAAGTAAAAATTAGGTGGAAAATAATATTGACTTGGTTTCAAAGGCCTACTAAGGAGACAGTCTGTTAAGAGTAACTTATATGCAAAATAAGCCACATGGAAAACAGAAAAATGTATCAAGGTCACAGGCAAGAGCGGGCTTACCTTCAGCCCAGCTGCTACATGCGGTGGAGTGTCCACAATTTGCCGGTCATCTGAGGAGCCACCTCGCTTCAGGTCAATGACTGGGGCGAGGACTGTACTTTGTTTCGTCCTTTGGCTCTAAAATCATCAACAACAAGGACAACATACTGAAGTTTCAAATTAAAATTCACACTGTTTGCAACAAAGATTTTCTTTCTGGTCCCTGCAACAAACCTTTGAGATATGAGAAAACCATAATCTTAAAACAACAGCCTTTTAATTTATTACTATAATCATATATTATTTTCTTCCAGCTTTTTCAAAAACATGAGATTTTCTCCATTTCTGTGAAAGGTTTACGGTAAACTTAGTCACTTTCAAAAGATACTTGGGGATGAGAGTTTTGTTCCCTTCTACTAGGATACAGAATCTTTCCTACCTCCTTTATTATGAATCTACAAAAAAAAGTTTTTAAAAGAAAACCATTTCTATACATTCAATTATTGTTAATGTTCTACCATACTTTCTTGGCCTTACACCTAAATTTTTTGCTAGACCATTTGAAAGAAAGTTGGAGACATCATGACATTTCACCCCAATCTCCTGAAACTGTGGACATTCTCCTGACAGATTACCACCCCTAATAAAATCACTAATTCCCATGTCATTTCCCATCCAGTTCACATTCAGATTCTCCAAGATATCCCCAAAATGTCCTTTAAACAGCTAATTTTTTTGAACCAGGATCCTACCAAAGTTCTTGAAATGCTTTCGGTTTTTAAGTGTCTCGATTGAGAACAGTCCCTATTCCCCATCATCATCATCACCATCATCTTCACCTCCTCTTCCTTTTTTTCCTCTGACACTATCTTGTAAAATGCTGTTTGTTCTAGATCTGTCTAATAAGCACCTGGTTATTTAGTTCAGCTTGTTCCTCTATGCCTTGTAATTCCTGAAACCTGGAGGTTAAAGGCTTGATTGAATTCAGGGTAAATGAACAGTTCAGGCAGGAACACTTCCCAGGTGAGGCAGCGTGCCCCTTCCTGCATCACACAGCAGGCACACTGCGTCAGGCTGTCCAACAGCAACGCTAAGGTTGATCATATGGGTATGGTGGTAACCATTAGATCTTTTGATTAGAAAGGTTTATTTTTCTCTTTTGCAATTTAAAGTGTTACAAATTTTCATTACCACTATAAAAGGCACAAAATAAGCCTTCATCTCTCTTGAATATAACAATACTTATAAATTTAAGCAAACAAAATTTAATCCAATTAACAACTCACAAATACGAAAGTTTAAAGAACGGAAGGGGGATTTATTAGAATCACATATTTTCTTTCTTTTTTTTTTCTTGAGATGGAGTCTTGCTCTGTCGCCAGGCTGGAGTATAGTGGTTCGATCTCGGCTCACTGCAACCTCCGCCTCCCAGGTTGAAGCAATTCTTCTGTCTCAGCCTCCAGAGTAGCTGGGATTACAGGCGCACGCCACCACACTGGGCTAATATTTGTATTTTTATTAGAGACAGGGTTTCACCATGTTGGTCAGGCTGGTCTCAAACTCCTGACCTAAGATGATCCACCCGCCTTGGCCTCCCAAAGTGCTGGGATTACAGGTGTGAGCCACCACGCCCAGCCAGAATCACATATTTTCTATTATTATTATTTTCTATTCAATATAGAGTTGGCCCTCTGTTATCTACAGGTTCCACATCTAACCCCAGTCTGAAAATATTAAGAAAATACAACAATACAACAGAAAATACAAATAAAAAAACCAATATGGTATAACAACTTTTTACACAGCATTTACATTGTGTTAGGTATTGCAAGCAATCCAGAGATGATTTAAAATATGGGAGGATGTGTGTTGGTTATGTGCAAATACCACACCATTTTATATAAGGGACTTGGGCACTCTTGGATTTTGGTATGGGTGGGACAGGGGGGGTCCTCGAACCAATCCCCTGTGGACACCAAGAAACAACTCTGTATTTTTTCAAACGGAGATACAAATGAAACCACAGCTTCAAATTTTCTCTACCAAATAAATACCCTCACAGGTTTGGCTAGGCCAATCTAGTATTCTGAGTAACTAAACAGCCTAAAAGAATGTAATCTTCACTTCCCTTAAAAAAAAAGCCCCACAAAACTAACTGTACACAGCAATCTCAAAAGTTTTATAAAGTTAGCAGAAATAACTTCACAAGCTACCTCAGGTTTTAAAAATCTATATGAGGCCGGGCACGGTGGCTCACATCTGCATCTTTCCTACAAAGCAAAAGTTACACAAAATCTACAAAGATTTTATAAATGTACTTTTAAAAAAAATTAAAGAGAAAAACGAGGTTTTGCTAACCTTCCTTACATTTGGAATGAAAGCTTGTTTTAAAAAAACAAAAAATACTGGCATCCAAAAAATCTAAATCTGGTGATGAATTTAAAAAAGACAAAAAAACTCTCTACAATACTGAACAATCAAATGTAAGCACTTCCATGTAAGTATCTATTGATGTGGTAAAGGGAAAAGAAAAATGAGTAGAACTTTAAAAAAAAAAACCTGTGTATTGGCTGGGCACGCTGGCTCACGCCTGTAATCCCAGCACTTCGGGAGGCCAAGGCAGGCGGATCACGAGGTCAGGAGATCGAGACCATCCTGGCTAACACGGTGAAACCCCGCCTCTACTAAAAATACGAAAAATTAGCCGGGCGAGGCGGCGGGCGCCTGTAGTCCCAGCTACGCGGGAGGCTGAGGCAGGAGAATGGCGTGAACCCGGGAGGGAGGAGCCTGCAGTGAGCCGAGATCGCACCACTGCACTCCAGCCTGGGAGACAGAGCGAGACTCCGTCTCAAAAAAAAAAAAAAAAAGCCCACTCCTGGGGCTCCAGCCTGAACTACAGTTTACCAGAATATCAGGAGTATGGCTACAAAATTAAACAAGTTCTCACTCAATCTTAGACCTCCACTACTTCAGTTTGAAAACCAGTGTCACTGCTGCTTCAGAGTACTGTTTTGTTTGTTTGTTTTTGAATCTTGGTCTGTCGCTCAGGCTGGAGTGCAGTGGCATGATCTCGGGTCACTGCAAGCTCCACCTCCTGGGTTCACGCCATTCTCCTGCCTCAGCCTCCTGAGTAGCTGGGACTACAGGCGCCCGCCACCGCGCCCACGGTGTTTCACCTTGTTAGCCGGGATGGTCTTGATCTCCTGACCTCGTGATCCACCTGCCTTGGCCTCCCAAAGTGCTGGGATTACAGGTGTGAGCCACCGCGCCCAGCCCCCACAGAGTACTGTTTTTCTTCATTCCTACCCCATGAAATGTTCCTATTCCCAGAAGCCAGGAGTAGCAAAGCGGCCTTAAACTCCTCATTCCTCTCCCCCTACAAATGCTTAACACCATTTACCCAATACAAAGGCAGAAGAGCAAGCTAAAACCAAATTCCTTGCCATCCTAATGAGGAACCTGCTCTGGAGGCCTCTGCTCTCATGCTCTGGGCTTGTCTTTACCTTTGCCTGAGTGAGAGCTGCCTTCTTCACCTGAAGCTGAGACTGCAGAAGTTTGAAGTTTTTGGACCAGCCTTCTGTTTTTGAGTCACTGGTCTCCACTCCTAGGTCATCGTACAGGGACATCTTTTCTTCAGTTTAATGCTGAAAGGCAAAAGGGGTGGGGATTAAAGAATGCACAATTCAATAAAGGCTTTTCTTTTTTTTTTTTTGAGACGGAGTCTTGCTCTGTCACCCAGGCTGGAGTGCAGTGGCGCAATCTCGGCTCACTGCAAGCTCCGCCTCCCGGGTTCACACCATTCTCCTGCCTCAGCCTCTCCGAGTAGCTGGGACTACAGGCGCCCGCCACCACGCCCGGCTAATTTTTTGTATTTTTAGTAGAGACGGGGTTTCACCGTGGTCTCGATCTCCTGACCTCGTGATCCGCCCGCCTCGGCCTCCCAAAGTGCTGGGATTACAAGCGTGAGCCACTGCGCCCGGCCAAGGCTTTTCATGTTAAAGTAAGTATCATGAAATTTTAGAGGTAAAAGGTCCAGGACCTTTCAGCAACAGAGGCCCAGGCTCCTGGTACCATTAATGTAGGGCTCTTCCTGATACATGAAGCTACACCATGGATTATTTTAAAAATATGCCTCTAGAATTCATTTTTCCATCTATAAGATCATGCAGTCAAGTGATCCATGAGTGAAATCCTTCACTGCTGGGGCACATAATGAGGTAAGAATTGGGACATTATTAATTACATATATCCAATTTTTTAAAAATTCTATTTATGTCAGTGCCAAAAAGTAGAAGCCTTACAAAAACACAAATTAGCAGGTTGATGTAGCACAACTAGCTACCCTTTTATAAAGAAAAAATTTAAACATACTCTTAGGGAAAAAAATGACAGAAATGATCTCTTAGATGTGATTTTGTCAATTACAATTATCAAGGGGGGGAGCAGACCGGTTAAATCTTAAATACTCTGATTTCCTCATATCGCACCAAGTGGAAATTTGTCATCTTTAATGATAGCGATTACAAAGAGACAATCAACAATCTGCATGTGAAGAGCAACACACAGCTTCCGTGCAGAACAGAGGAAAACGCGGAAACAAAAACCAAGTCAGCAGGCGCAAAGTATGACATGCAATGCAGCATCGGCAGCAGGTCCCCATGAAAGCCCAGCACTGCACAGACACGGATGCTGGGGTTTAGTGAATCAATCTGCCCAAGGCCACAGCAGAAGCCCCTTCCAATCCAGCCAGGCCAACTCCAGAGCCCTCGCCAGTGAACCCCAACTGCCACTTTTTAAAAGAACTCAACATACTGAAACCCGCCAACATAGCTTACTTCTTCAAATAAGAAATCAATTTCACAGACAGAAAGAGAACACAATTTAAACAGAAACCCACAAATTGCAAGTAAATGCTTAGCACAGTAGTTCCCAATTTATGGACAAATAAGTCTGTCAGTTCCCAGGGGGCCCGTAAAGCATTTTCCCATGGAAACCGTGTTATCAAAAAGCCTAATTTGCTTGTGTTCTGTGGCTCAGAAGAGAAGGAAAATATTTAACACATACCCTCCTTAGGTCTGATTCGGCAAGCATTTCTCTTGAAGGTACTCTCACTTCTCAGCTCCCCCACTACCAGGATTCTAAGACCCTGCCACCCCAACACCTTAGCTAATGTTGGTACAGCACTGTGTGGAGTGGGGGACGGAGTGCACACCAACTTCTGTTCCCTCAGAAGAACTGCCCTGGTCTTAAGTACAGTAACTCCCTGCCTGAAGTCAGCACCCCAGAAAACTGTTACCACTTTTTAGTTTCTTCCATTCCTTCATACGTGAACCCTCAGATTAACTAAAACCTCTCCATTTTGATTTTTAAATGAAAGGTCCCCGCAAGGCCATAGAGAAGCAGGGAAAGCAGACTGTCCAGGGGTATTGATGGCCAACTGCTCAAACGAATCACATAAGAATGAAGGGATGGTCGGGCACGGTGGCTCATGCCTGTAATCCCAGCACTTTGGGGGGCATAGGTGGGAGGATCACTTGAGGTCAGGAGTTAGAGATCAGTCTGGCCAACACGGTGAAACCCTGTCTCTATTAAAAATACAAAAATTAGCTGGGCATGGTGGCGGGCACCTGTAATCCCAGCTACTCGGGAGCGTGAGGCATGAGAATCGCCTGAACCTGGGTGGCGGATGTTGCAGTAAGCCAAGATCGCACCACTGCACTCCAGCCTGGGTGACAGATGGAGACTCCGCCAAAAAATTAAAAAAAAGAAAAGAAAAGAATGAAGGGATGCTGGGATGCAGACAGACTCTCCTCCTGATTCGTGTCTTCAGTGCCAAACTGCACTTTTTCAGGAACTTGGGGATGTCTCATGACAGGCCTGAAGCACTGAGGCCAAATCAAGAAAAAATAATGAACTCCATTCCTTAAGAAATATGGCTGAAATATAACCATGTCCTCAAAGTCTTGGAGGGAATCCCCTGATGTCCACTTCAGAGCCTAGTTTAATAACTCTGAACTCCAAGAAAACCTAGATCCAGTTTGTTTTGTTCACTGCTCTATCCCCAGGCTAAGATCAATATCCAACCCATAGCTAAATAGGAAATGAGGCCAAACTGCAGTTTATACTCCATTTGCGAAGCTCTCTCAATTAGAAATTTCTGGCCAACAATCACCGGCAAGAAGGAAGAACACTGCACCAAATAGCTTTTGAGGCTTTTGTACACTTTTCTTCCAGCTTACCCGAACTCAAAACTCATTGTTCATATCTAGATACATACCCTTAAATCTTAATCTAAAAAAACTCAAAACAGAGCAACAGCACAGAAAAACCATGCTGAGTGTCCAGCTTAGCACTGTGGCTCCCAAACACACTTCTTCAGAAATGACCATGCACCTTTCATCTAACTTAGTTTAATCTTTTGAGCCCTCTTCATCCAATTGGTCACCAAACCAAAGCCTATTGAACTACGGGTTCCTCTGTTCCTTCTTTATTCCTTAAAATGGAAGGCGAATACTAACACATTCTGACAAATAAATAATGCGACTTTCTGGGAAATCACAAACACAAAGATAAATCAGAATTTGTTTGCAACTCAAACTGAACTCTAGATATTTGCTTTTCTCAATACAGACCATCTCCAGTATGAGAATCTGAAATCCTTCAAAACCTAAAACGTTCTGAGCAACAACATGACCCCAAAGTAGAACATTCCACACCAGGCCAGGTGCGGTGTCTCGCACCTGTAATACCAGCACTTTGGGAGGCTGAGGCGGGTGGATCACGAGGTCAGGAGATCGAGACCATCCTCGCTAACACGGTGAAACCCTGTCTCTACTAAAAATACAAAAACAAAATTAGCCGGGCATGGTGGCGGGTGCCTGTAGTCCCAGCTACTCAGGAGGCTGAGGCGGGAGAATGGCGTGAACCCGGAAGACAGAGCT
The DNA here is from genome assembly GCF_009828535.3 of Hylobates moloch. NCBI lineage: Eukaryota > Metazoa > Chordata > Mammalia > Primates > Hylobatidae > Hylobates > Hylobates moloch. The sequence continues at coordinate 5,853,115 of NW_026652277.1, read as the reverse complement.
TGCGGTGAGCCGAGATTGCACCACTGCACTCCAGCCTGGGTGACAGAGTAAGACCTGTCTCAAAAAAAAAAAAAAAAAAAAAAATCCACACTTGACTTCATGTGATGGGTCACAGTCAAAAACGCAGTGAAATCTTTTTGCATGCATAAAATTATTACAAGTATGCCATATATTGCATATTCAGGCTATGTGTAGAAAGTATATATGAAGCATACATGAATTTTGTGTTTAGACATGGGTCGCATCCTCCAGATATCTCATTATGTATATGCAGGCATTCTAAAAATCTAAAAATATCCAAAATCTGAAGTACTTCTGGTCCCAAGCATTTTGGGTAAGGGATACTCAACCCATTTCTCTTTATAACTTGAGAACTTTACCAAAAGTGTTTATGAATACGTTAGTGCCACCAGAAACGGGTTAACCAAATGCCCATTAAACTTCGAGGGGAAAGATTCACTTATTTATTTTTGCATCTACAATTTCTGTCATACAGCAGGCATTTAATAAGCTTTATTAAAATACTAATAATGGGCCGGGTGAGGTGGCTCATGCCTGTAATCCCAGCACTTTGGGAGACCGAGGCGGGCAGATCATTTGAGGTCACGAGTTTGAGACCAGCCTGGCCAACATGGTGAAACCCTGTCTCTATTAAAAATACAAAACTAGCCGAGTGTGGTGGTGCACACCTGTAGTCCTGTCCCAGCTGAGACAGGAGGGTGAGATAGGAGAATCGCTTGAACCTGGGAGGCGGAGGTTGTAGTGAGCCGAGATCGCACCACTGCACTCCAGCCTGCATGATAGGGCGAGACTCTGTCTCAAAAAAATAAAATAAAAAATAAATAGGCAAAGAGGCAGCACTGGGGAATAAGGGAAGGAGGTAACCCCCAGGAAGGGAGGCAACACTCCTCATCCTCCCCAGAAGAGTCAACTCTGATGAAAAGAGTTCTCTAAACTTTGGGGTTAAAAATCAAGCAGCGTACTAGATCTCAGCTGCCAACAATTCTTCCATCAATAGATTCAATATTTAGCAAAAATTCAATAGCGAATTAATGAGATTTTATGAGACCACACATCTACTCTGGTTCCATGTCATTTAAGATGGCTGACTGACAATTCCAGTTGATTTGCTGCATTGCGCAAAAGTTTCAGAAATCATTAGGCAGCAAATCTCATGTTCATTTAAAGGTCCTCATTTCTCTTCTCAAACCTGCAAAACTCTTTAAATATTAGAAACTGATGTCATCTTACCAGCACCTGTTAGTTTTCTGTAACACTGAGCTTATAAAATCAAATCTCTGCATCACAGCAAATGCAAAAGAGCTTTCTTCGTTTTTCTCATTTTTACTGAACTTTAAGTTCACAGAATGGGATTAATCATAGTAACATCACACTCTCATCCATCCACACACGTATTACCTGCTTTTGTTTAATTATTATAATGCTGCAAGCACCTATGAATTCACCACCCAAAACAAGACAGGATCTAGACTAAGAAACCACACTCAACCATACTACTCCCCCAACCCATTCATGTAATTTCCCCGGAATCCTCTTCTCATTATTTCCTTGCTTTCCTCCTTTTATGTTAATTTTATTTACAGTTTTAATCTATTCCTTAAAAAGTATGCATTCTTTATTTTAGCTATATTAAACATTTATGAATATACAATAGTTTATTCATTAATTCTCCCCACCGCAACTACTGAAATGTAATAAGTACATAAATAAGGCTGGCAAGACCCAAACTTACCCTAATTAACGTTGACATATTACTTAGACAACATAACACATTTATTTCATTAGGTCTGCTGCCAGGTAACAAAAAGCTGTGCTTTGTAACACCTGGATATACCTTAAGAAGCCGGGATCAAAAGTAAATACAAATTGCTGGTTTTTATAACTTTAAAACATTTGCTATTTCCTTCCTTTTTGTGGCAACACTTCCCTTTGAGCAACCCACGTTTCATATATGCTACATTTTTTCTTAGGAAACGTAACAAACATGGTTCTGCCAGAAGGAAGAATGGTGAGTTTTCAAGATTCCACCCAAGCTGGAAAGTGTTTTTTTAAAACATGTGCAACTGGCAGGAAAAAGAACATGGAAGAGTCTTCTCAGAAGCACCCCACCTACTTATCTTTCAAGTGCATCTCAGAAGCCTTTAGTGACTATTGCCCCCACATAAAACTAACTCCCCCCAACTGGTTTCCTCAAGCATACTCAGATCACAGCAACCTTGGCAAGTTATGCTGCCTATTGTTTCACACACCGGTTTCTTCCTGCAGTGTAAGCCCCCTAAGGGCAGGGCTGTTTTTTATGTTCAGCTTTGTTTCTCTAGCTCAGCACCACGCTTGAACACTGTAAGTGGCTCTATTAATATTTTTAAAATGTGTTAGTGAATGGATGAAAAACGTTAGTGCACCTATTTAAATCACATTATTATGAAACAGTGAGATCTGCAGATCTGCTTTTTAAGCACATAACTTATGATAAGTAGGATAAAATTTAAATTGTAAACCATAATTAAGGAGAGAAAAACTACCACCACCACACAATCAATAACGAGTCAAGGTCTGAGCTCTGAGCACCTAAAGAGGCAGGCTTGTTAGGAAGAAATATTTCTATCACTAAATAGATATTCATGCATCATAAAACAAAGCATGCCTCTTTGAAGCCTAAAGAATATGGCAAGACCGGGCCCGGTGGCTCACGCCTGTAATCCCAGCACTTTGGGAGGCCGAGACAAGAGGATCACCTGAGATCAGGAGTTCGAGACCAGCCTGGCCAACATGGTGAAACCCCGTCTCTACTGAAAATACAAAAATTGGCCGAGCATGGTTGCGAGCACCTGTAATTCCAGCTACTCAGGAGGTTGAGGCCGGAGAACCATTTGAACCCGCGAAGTGGAGGCTGCAGTGAGCCGACTTACACCACTGCACTCCAGCCTGGACGATAGAGTGAGACTGTCTCAGGAGAAAAAAATATATATATATATATGGCAAATATACCCAGAAAGGAACAGGAGGGGTGGTGCACTTTGGTGTCCGTAAAAAATACAGCTAAAAAAGCATCTACCTCAAGTATAAGATCCACCATGACTTTCTAAAGAATTAAAAAAAAATTTTTCCCATACCTCCATCTGACACCCTTGTCAGTTTAATCGTTCCATTCAATCTCACACTCTGCTGTTACCAAAATGTCATAGGCTAGTATTGCAAACACAGTCCACTACAGTCACCTGTAATTTAGGCGAATAAGAGAACTTCCTTCACTGTTGACTATTATGAAAGGTTTGAGAAATGACTAGCCTGGGATCATCTGTTCCCTGCTGGGGGGAGGTCTGAAAAATTCATATGCAGGGGAGAACGGGAAGGTAATTTAAAACAAACCAGGTAAAAAGAACTCTACTTTAAATAAAGTCGCATTTAGAAGTGTACAACAATTCTCTCAAGAGCCTCCAGAAAGGTGGCAGAGCTCCACAATCGCAGAGCTCCACAATCGCACAACCTGCTCTGTTATAAACTGGACAGCACGCAGCACCTTGCTTAACTAACTCTAAAAATAAAGCCCTCTCGTTTAGCTCACTAAACTGTTAACCCATATTCCCTAAAAGTCGTCATTACGATCAAAATGTCTGCAGCCTTTATCAATAAAAATGTGGAAACTGTGTTGCATCCTTTTAAAAACTCCATCTGCTGCGGGGAGCCAGTGCACATCTACCGTCTATTTGAGTATATGCGAATCTTGCCCTTATCTAAAATATCCTATTTCCCATCCATATGCCTGGCTCTAGCAAAATAAGGACCCTCAATGGCGCTCCTTTACTGCTTCTCAAGAAACCTCCATGTTCTGATCTGACTACTCCTGGAAACACAGCACCCCCTCCTCAAACCTTTCTCTCTGCCTTACCTGCAGTTTCCAGAACGCATGTTCTGGAACAGAAGCATGACCTCCTCTCTCAAGAGAGGTCCTTCCAGACCCCACTTGCGTTTCTCAAACCAACCCGGGCCTGGGTTTTCACGCCTGCTTTCCTAGAAACCAAACCCCTGCAAGCAGGGGCAGAACCTCATTCCACCTGCATTCTCCGATCATTACACATCCTCTGGGCAAGAGGCGAAGCTCAAAGACTGCTTGGGGTCGGACGTGAGCGCTGAAACACCGCTCACGAGCCGAGGCGACGCCGGGGTTAGGGCTGCATTCCTGTCCTGGGGAGCTCCGGAGTCTGGGAAACGCCAACGTCTGCACCCTCAGTTCTGAGACCCGGGGAGGAACCGGCTCCTTTCTCTGAGCCCCAGAGAGGGGCGACTGTGCGGGGCCAGGGGGTACACGCTACGGGCTACTGGGTTCTGGTGACCAGACAACTTGGTCAGGATGCGGTGCACGAGGCGGAGGAGAAACGCTCTTCCGAACCAAAGAGCCCGAGGCAGACAGGAGGAGCAGGAGGAGGAAGGGAAGAGGGAGAAGGTCAGGGCCCAGGTCACCAGAGGCGGCGGCGGGCGGAGGGTCCCGGGCCGCAGCCGCGCGGAGAGACCAAGGCCCGCCGCGGGGACTGAGACCCTTGGAGGCTCGGGCTGCGCTGGCCCGGCCTCCGCCCCTCGCGACGGGCCTAAAGCCGCGGCCTTGCGTCTAGCGCCTCCCGGGAAGGCGCGCCCGCCTCAGGTCCCGCCAGGCCGCCCACCCGGGGCCGCCGGGGCGCGACTTACCCGGCCCGCCCGGCCGACTCTGCCCATGAGCCGCGGCGGCGGCAGCGCGGAGCCGGGCGGCACTCCGCGGAAACCCGCCGGCCGCAGGAGGCCTCGGCGGCGCCCACCCTCCGCTGAGTCCTCGGGGCGCTCGGCGGCGCGGGGTCACAGAGCGCGGGCTGCCGGGAGAGCGCGCCCGCGCCTGCGCCGCGCCTGCGCCTGCGCCTGCTTCGGCCTCTGCGCCTGCGCCGAGGGCGCCTTGCCGCACTGCCCCCTGCCCGCGGGAGGACCGCACTGCACGGTCCCCTCCGCCGGCGTCTTCTTTTACCATCAAGAGGTGTCGCCCTGGCGCACATTTTCGAAATTCCACAAGGTTTGGGGAGCGCGGCAGCGCCCCCAGATGGTGAGGAGGAGAAGTGGTCCGAGGCCGGCTTTCTGATAGGGGAGGTGGGGGAAGTCCCTCCAGGCCTCTCGCTCTCATTCGTTCAAGGCCACTCCTATATAAGCAAAAAATTGAAAATAAGTCTGCATAGGCGAGATGCTGCAAAAGGATGGCAAGGGGCACGGGGTTAAGCGTAAGATTAAGGAAACAGATGCCGCGATTAGGGGCACAGAGAAGAATGTCAATGCTATAAAGCCTCGGTCTTTAAAAACGACGTCGCTGGCAGAAGTAGGGAGGGGAAGGGAAAGTGGGACTTCGGGTAAATATGATTTTTACGTCTGTAATTGGGTGTCAAATAGAGTTCAAGCCGATAAATCAAATAGTAGAGATTTAAGCAGACGTCTTAGTCCGAAGGAGTATACCAAGAAAGTTACTATAATCCATTAAAATCCAGTGATTAAGAAAACGGGAAAAGGGGAAAAAAAGAAATATAGTGGAAAGACAAAAGACAATCTAAAGAAATAGAGGATTCAGGACATCATGGGATGGTATAATTCTGAGGGTAACACAGAACAAAACTACAAAGCTTTCAAATAATCCACACATACATGCACACACACACACACAACCACAGCAAAAAAAAAAAAAAAATCAATATAGGGAAATATTTTAAAAAGTTACAAAACAGAAAGCATAACCAAACTACATGACAGAACAAGACCAAATGTCTCACAAGAAGAAATATAGACCTAAGCTTACCTATTAAAAAACTACAACCTCAGATGGGAGCACAAACCATCATGCAGCTCAATGTTGTATACAAGAAAGTGCTAAAGTTATCCTGAGTTTGAAAATACAAGATTGGAAAAGATATACCAGAAATATGCAAAAAATATTTAAAAAATCAGGAATCACAAACCACTTACTACAAAGTTGATTTCAGGGCAAAAAGCATTAAGTAAGATTAAGAAGGACATTTTAAAATCCTGAGGAGCACAATTCACAATCAAGAAAAAAATAGGAAAAATAGGAAAATCTTTGCACCAAATCACATAATCTCATTATTCATAGCAAACACTGTAGGAGTGAAGGAATAGACAGAAATAATTGGCACACTCCTTGCCAGACTAAGAGTACAAAAAGTAAATGAGGATTGAGAAGACCTAAAAATACAATTCCTATGATAGATCTAATATATCAAACACTGTCCCTAAATAGATATTACATCTTTTCCAGTGTCTAAGGAATATTCACAACAATTAGTCATATTTTAAACCACAGAGAAAAATCTTAATATAGTCCAATAAGTAGAATCATATGGGTAATATTATCTGCAGCAATTCAATAAAAGTAGAAATTAATGAAAAAACAGAAAATAAAACATGCCTACCCCTTGAAAAATTTTAAATGCTTAAATAACACTTGGACCAAAAAGGAAAACAAAATCACAATAACATAATATCTAGAAAAGTATGAAAATGACATACTCATGGGATTTAGCTCAGATAGTACTAATAGGAAAATTCATGGTTTTAAGTTTTTGTATCAAATAAAAACTTGGAAAAAGCTAAATGAATTAAGCACTTGTGTAAGAAACTGGAAATAAAATAAAAACGTGAGAAGCAGAAGGAAGTACTTGGTCAATAAAAGAAGCAGAAAGTAATAGTGTGTAAACAGAAAAAGGAAGAAGGGCAAAGACAGAAGGTGTCTAGACTGGGTCTTTCCCCACCCCCTGATCAAAGCACGGGTGGGTGTGCAAAAGCCCTGATAAGGAGGCCCAGAACTGCAGGACTTCCTCCAGGTTGAACCTGCTGTCTACCTGTACTCCCTAATCTGCTTGGCGTCTCCACTCTGCAGTCTGAGACCACTCCTTCCTCCCTTTTTGGTTGAAAATTTGTGCCTTTGTTCCCAAATCATGCCATCATACATACACAAGTAACTTTTTGGTTTACAGACCATAGATGCAACCACATCCATTGTTTAGGAATTTTCTAGTTTAACTTCCAGGAAGAAAGCTGCCTTACTTCATTTCCTAGTACATGAGCAGTCTCATGCTTGCCTCCGTTTCCTGTCAACAGTAACAAATATCATCTTTATTTTATGCACTGAGAATCCAAAGCTTAACCCAACGGGGGAACAGAACCCAGGCAATGCAACTATCAGAAAGCACACACAACACGGTGGAGCTTTAGAAGAGGGACAAGACAGACGCGCTGGAGCGCCCCCTCGAGGCTGCAGAGCAAACATAGGTAGTGACACCTGCATAAACAAGGCGTGTGATCCGCTCCAGCTGTGCTCAGCGCCTGGCGGGAGGCTGGCAGGCAGCAGATGGTAGAATTCATCGGAAACTGGGAATTAGCAGGGCAGATGTTCCAGGAAGAAAGAAGATAAGGGTGGTGTTTGGGCTGGCAGGAAAGGCTGGGTGAAATGCTACAGTATGCAGCATAGATGGAACCGGGGGGACCCCGAAACAGGGAAAAGAAAGGGGTGCGGGCCCTGGAGGGAAGACAAGCTAGTTAAGACAATTTGATCAGATTATAATTTGATCAAAAACAAGTATTCTCAAGGATTCTGTGTGTAAGGATGCTTTCGGTGCACCGTGGAGAATGATTTTTGTCTCATTTTTTGTATCTTTTTTTTTTTTTTTTTGAGACGGAGTCTTGCTCTTGTCACACAGGCTGGAGTGCAATGGCGTGATCTTGGCTCACTGCAACCTCCGCCTCCCGGGTTCAAGCGATTCTCCTGCCTCAGCTTCCTAAGTAGCTGGGATTACAGGTGCCCGCCACCATGCCCGGCTAATTTTTGTATTTTTAGTAGAGACGGGGTTTCACCATGTTGGCCAGGCTGGTCTCGAACTCCTGACCTCCGGCGATCGGCCCACCTCGGCCTCCCAAAGTGCTGGGATTACAGGCGTGTATATCTCTAAGCAGCTTCGTCCATTTCAGAAATCAATCTTCCTTTCTTTTCTTTTTCTTTTTTTTTTTTTTTTTTGAGATGGAATCTCGCTCCTGTTGCCCAGGCTGGAGTGCAATGGTGTGATCTGGGCTCACTGCAAGCTCCACCTCCAGGGTTCAAGCAATTCTCCTGCCTTAACCTCCTGAGTAGGTGGGATTACAGATGCCTGCCACCATGCCCTGCTAATTTTTGTAGTTTTGGTAGAGACGATGTTTCACCATGTTGGCCAGACTGGTCTCAAACTCCTGACCTCAAATGATCCACCCACCTTGGCCTCCCAAAGTGCTGGGATTACAGGTGTTAGCCACCATGCCCAGCCCATTTCACAAATTTTTAAAAGTTTTTTCACAATTTTTTTGTCTTTCTAAATTGTTCTCTACAGTTATTCCTGCTCTATAATGTTTCTAATAGCAAAAATGTAGGAACAAACTAGCGAACAATAACAACTCAGGGAAATTCAATTATGTTGAGAGACAAATAATTTACGTGGAAGGATCCCATTTTTGTTTTAAAAATATGTAAATACATACAAAGTATCTATAAGATATTTGCCAATATGGTTGGCTCCAGATAGGGATTAAAAGGATTCTTTAACTTTTTTTTCTTGTTTGCATTTTTTATCTCTGAGTAATATGCTTGCATTGCTTTCATAATAAAAATAATGAAAGAAGGCTGGGCGCGGTGGCTTACGTTTGTAATCCTAGCACTTTGGGAGGCCAAGGTGGGCGGATCACTTGAGGTCAGGAGTTCGACACCAGCCTGGCCAACATGGTGAAACTCCGTCTCTACTAAAAATACAAAAATTAGCCAGGCATGGTGGTGGGCGCTTATAATCCCAGCTACTCAGGAGGCTGAGGCAGGAGACTCGCTCAAACCTGGGAGGCAGAGGTTGCAGTAAGCTGAGATCTCACCACTATACTCCAGCCTGGCCTACAGAGTGAGACTCTGTCTCAAAAAAGAGAAAAATAAAAATAAAAATATAATGAAGGAGATTATCAATTTTTAAAGTACGTAGAATTTTCTGAAATTTTTTAAGTTTTAATTCATCTTCCACCTAATTGGTGTCTGTTCTGCTTGTTTGAAAATATTTTCACACATTTTTAAATTGCATTGATTAGTTGAAAACTAACCTTTTCAATAAGAAATTTACTTTTTTTAAAAACATAACTTTTGTGTGCAGTTTATGGCTTTCATATGGATGTTTTTTATTTTGATGTATTTTTGAGACAGGGTCTCACTCTGTCACCCAGGCTGGAGTGCAGTGGCATCATCATTGCTCACTGCAACCCTGAACTCCCAGGCTCAAGCAATCCTCCCATCTCAGCTTCCCAAGTAGCTGGGACTACAGGCGTGTGCCACCATCCCCAGCTAGATTTTTTGTATTGTTTGTAGAGATGGGGTTTTGCCGTATTGCCTAGGCTGCTCTCGAACTCCTGAGCCCAGGTCATCCACCCATGTCAGCCTCCCAAAATGCTGAGGTTATAGGCATAAGCCCGCACCTGGTCTCATGTGGATATTTTTTAAGTGCCAAGTTTACATATGCACACACCTAAAATGGTCAATAAAATGATAAACTGTTTTTATCCTTTCCCAGCTGGGAGGTTCCCACTCTTCAGCCAGTGAGGCCAAGACCTTCATCTGTGAGTGATGTCTCCTCAGTGCACTGTTATCCTTTCCATTGCGCCCTTTAGCGCTATCCCCAGAGAACAGGGGCAGAACGGCAAACCTTGCCCCAACGTTTTGAACAGGAGTACAGCTCTGAGTGGCAACCTTAATGTGGTCCCCAACGTGTGATCAGGTTATCAAAGCCAGATCACTGGCTTACGTGGCATGATCGGGAAATGAGTTTATCTGTGATCTGAGGGTTTCGAGGGATTAGTAACCCTTTCAAGTTACATCCTCCCCCTCCGTGGAGCAAAAGTGTTGCAAAGAGCAGTGACGACAGCTCAGCATAGAGGAAAAACATTCCTAGGAGAGTCGGGGAGAACTACTGCCAACCGTGTGCCAGGGGTTTTAATGTAAATCATCTTACGCTTTCCCAGTGACTCAGCGAGACCGGTGTTGTTATGCACATTTTTCAGAACAGGAAACTGATCCTCAGAGAGGTTAGGGAATTTGCTGAAGTCAGACAACCAGTGAGTGACTGAACTGTGATAAGCACCCAGGTTTGCCTGACTAGGGTTAGTGTGCTTTTAGTATCTTAAGCTGCCTCATGAGGGGAAGAGGATTTAAATAATGAGCAGGACAGCGATGCTCCCACCAGGCGTATCTCTGGCACTGTACTGGTTAGTCCCCCCAGTCCCGTTGGAAGTCTGCCATCCTTCCCACTCTGACAATCATGTCGTTTAACAAGCACTTCCTATGCACCAGGCTCTGGGAAGAGTGATTTACATATTTTAGCCAATGTAATCCTCCTATAGGCTTTACTTGGTAGCTGTGATCATCTCCATTTGGCAGCTTCAAGTTATTTCCACAAGGTCATAAATACCTGGACCCAGAGTTTCCAGGTTCCAAAGCTGTCCTCTGAAATTCCACGCCTTGCTCTCCCAGGAAAACATGGGCAGAGCCCCAGCTCACTGTGACACACCATCTCTATACAGGGAAACATTTGCAAGTCTAAGATAGCATTTTTATTTCTAACAACGTTCAGGTAAAACCTGGAAATTTGGGATGATTCCTTAAAATGTTTGAATTCCATCTTGGAATTTCTGAGTCTAGTTTCTTAGAAACTCATCCTAGATCTGTATCATAGTTTATTAATTAAGAATTCTATTTGGCTTTGACTATTACAACCCAGGCTTAGCAAGCCCTTGAGTTTTAAAAGGGAAAAGTTGAGTTGGCACTGCTCTTTGTCATCTTAGATATCACCTGAAGCCACAGATGGATGAGAAACAGAAGTGCAGACTTGGTCTTTAACCAGAATACGTGTCTGACTCTAGACTACAGGAAACGGCTGCCATATGCAGGCAAAGAAAAACAGAACAGGATAACGCTCCCTGCGCTGAGCACCTCAGGCACCAGAATAGCACAGCCCTGCACAGTAAGAGGCTTACATAGATGAGGAAAGCCAACATTCCCTTGCTTGGACCAATAGAAATGGGATGTGCTCCTGGCTGCTTTTGCAATGCAGGAGAAGTAGAAGAGGCACTGATCTGGGGGATGAGGAATCACACTTTTGCAGGAAGCAGACTGTGACTGAGGTAAGTAAAGGAAAGAAACGGTAAGCATCTTTCAGCTGCTGATGGAGTGAAATAAAGGCTAAAAGAACAGATTCTACACACATTCTCCCTGTGTCTAAGAATTTCTGCTGCTCTGGACCAGGACCCCGGGATATTCCCTACCCACACCCCTATAAATGGCTTGCTTAGGAGGGAATTGACTCAGAAATTTCCACAAAAATGAAAAAATGTACCCAATACAGATCAACACAATGTTAAACCAAGAAAAAAGGGGGAAAGTAAAATAGCCCCAGAAAGAGATTTTGATGGAACAGACAAACACCTGGGCCGAGTATACAGTCATGGATTTTGTTAATGTAATAGAGCAGTAGCCTCTATAAACTAAGAGCTTAAAGCAGAGATTTAAGGGACAATATGGTGGGAAAAGGAGGTGAGACCTGGGCTGATTGTGCTCAGCAAATTAGAGCAGAGGTTGCTGTGAAAGTAGGACATCAGATAACAGACCCTGCCAAAAACGTAAGAGGCCCAGATGCAGAGACCAAGAAAAGATAGCAAACCTCAATGGACATGGAGAGTCATAATTTTAGCAAACTTTCCAGGTGTGCTGGGATGGGATACCTGGGCAAGGGAGGGCACTAGCTGGTCCGTGGTGTTGGGTGTTTGAGAAGTGCAGGAAAATAGTATCTCTAAGGACCATGGGATTGGACGGCTGTTGCCAGGTTCCACTGATGTTCTACAAAAGGTAGCTGTAGTCCTGGCTACTCGGGAGGCTGAGGCAGGAGAATCGCCTGAAGCCGGGAGGCGGAGGCTGCAGTGAGGCAAGATCACACCACTGCACTCCAGCCTGGGCAACAGAGCAAGACTCTGTCTCAAAAAAAAAAAAAAAAAAAAAGGGTGTCAGAGACAACTGGATGTGTCACTTGGTATGTGTGTCCCAGCACATCCCTGACCAGTGGATTCCAACATTTTTATGGATCTGGCAGCCTCCAGCATATTATTAAGAGTCCCCTCCCACTCTCTGCAGCTCATGTGTCTTATGGAGACTTCCAACAGATTAGCTACTTTGTGCTTGTCTGGCCTGGTTGGCAAAATATCCCCGTGATGTTCAGCAGAAGAGCTGGACCATCCAGTTCTCTTCCCCATTATTACTGACGGCAGGAGAATTAACATAGGCCTAGGAAAAAACTGTGAATGTTTATTGTTCCCCCTTGCAACCATTTCTGATTTTCTTTTATGGTTAAAAAATAAATAGCCGGGCGTGGTGGCTTATGCTTATAATCCCAGCACTTTGGGAGGCCAAGGCGGGTGGATCACCTGAGGTCAGGAGTTCAAGACCAGCCTGACCAACGTGGTGAAACCCCATCTCTACTAAAAATTAAAAATTAGCAGGGCATGGTGGTGCATGCCTTAATCCCAGCTACTCGGGAGGCTGAGGTAGGAGAATCGCTTGAACCTGGGAGACAGAGGTTGTGGTGAGCTGAGATCACACCATTGCACTCCAGCCCAGGCAATGAGAGCAAAACTCTGTCTCATAAGTAAATAAATAAATAAACGTGGCCAAATCGTAACGCTGCACACAAGCTACCTGAGGCTGTGTTACTCTGCTCTGGTGGCTATGACTATGGCTTCTACTTCACTGACTTTGTGGTAGTCTACTGCTGTTTTCAGGATCTCTGTCGTGTCTTCCAAGGTCAGACTGGTGAATTTAATGGAAACATGATGGGGACAACCACCCCTGCATCCTTCAGATCAGTAGTCCACCATCTATGACCCATGGGCCAAATCTGGCCCACTTCCTGTTTTTATACCACCTTTGCTCTACGAACGGCTTTCACATTTTCACATAGTTGGTAAAAAATCAAAAGAATAATAACATTTTGTGATATGTGAAAATTGTATGAAACTCAAATGTTGGTGTCCATAAGTAAAGTTTTATTCAAACTGAAAAATGTTCATTCATTCGCAGATTGTCTCTAGTTGCTTGAGTGCTACTATGGCAAAGGCAAACGGTTGCAATGGAGTCTGCATGACCCACAAGGTCTAAAATGTTAAGCAAGTCCTGCTTTAGCATGGCTTAAGCATGGCTCTCATCTTTGTCATCCTTGCCAGCCCCTGCGCTGTGATATTGTCTTGTTTGTTTGTTTGTTTTGAGATGGAGTCTCACTGTGCTGCCCAGGCTGGAGCACGGTGGCACGATCTCAGTTCACTGCAACCTCCGTCTCCCAGGTTCAAGCAATTCTCCTGCCTCAGTCTCCAGAGTAACTGGTATTACAGGCGCCCACTACCACACCCAGCTAATTTTGTATTTTTAGTAGAGACGGAGTTTCACCATGTTGACCAGGCTGGTCTCAAACTCCTGACCTAAGGTGATCCACCCGCCTCGGTCTCCCAAAGTGCTAGGATTACAGGCGTGAGCCACCACACCTGGCCTGTGATGTTGTCTTTACTTTTGTATGTTGATTTTAGAAGAGCAAGCTTCAGCATCTCCCTTTTGGCTTTTCTCACTACGATGCCCTCACTCCACAGACCAAGGAACCGCCTTGGGGAGTGTGCCATTTCTCAAGAATGTCAACCCCAATTGCATATTCAGAGACTGGGAAAATGGACCATGGGGTGGGTTCACGTAAACTGGACCTTGGCAAGGAATTCATTATTTTCTGCTCTCTACACCCACAGTCTAACCTCAGATCTCAACATAACAATGTTAACACTAATTCTTCAAATGGTTGGTTATTTTCCTTTCAGTAGGATGTTTGCCCAAATAAAGGGCCACAGGCCCATTTGGTGAATGACTGGGTTATTATTATTATTATTATTATTATTATTGGGATGGAGTCTCATTCTGTCACCCAGGTTGGAGTGCAGTGGCGTGATCTCGACTCACTGCAACCTCCACCTCCTGGGTTCAAGTGATTCTCCTGCCTCAGCCTCCCAAGTAGCTGGGATTACAGGTGCCCGCTACCACGCTTGGCTAATTTTTGTATTTTTAGTAGAGATGGGTTTTAACCATGTTGGCCAGGCTGGTCTTGAACACCTGACCTCAAGTAATTCACTCACCTCAGCCTCCCAAAGTGCTGGGATTACAGATAGACATGAGCCACCATGCCTGGCCGATGGGGAATTGTTACTCTGGATCCTTGTAGTGGTGTTGCAGATTCCTTCCTCCTGGTGGGGAGGGTGGTCAGTGGATTCTGGGACTGATCATAGCCTTAGCACTGAATACTGGGCAAAGGATCATGATTTTCTATGGGGATGACTGCCCAGCTCACAGGGGAGGGAAAGGCCTGAGCTTGCTTTACATAAGCAAGTTCATTATAAAAATGCAAGCCAAAAATAGACAGCAGATGCATCCCAGCTTCACTGAGGAGTGGCCTTGAAAAATTACAGTGAGAGAAAATCCCTCCAATGGGCAGAGCATTGAGGAGTGCACCCAGCCATCCACTCTGCGGGGGAAGGAGACGTGGTTTAAGATTCAAATAGACACCTATTTGTGAGTGGTATAGAAAACTTGGCTCTCTGGTCAGAGAGTTGGGAAAGACTGGGTGTGGTAGCTCACATCTGTAATCCAGGCACTTTGGGAGGTCGAGGTGGGTGGATCACCTGAGGTCAGGAGTTCGAGACCGGCCTGGGCAACATGGTGAAACCCCATCTCAACTAAAAATGCAAAAATTAGCTGGATGTGGTGGTGGGCCCCTGTAATCCCCGCTACTTGGAGGCTGAGGCCGGAGAATTGCTTAAACCCGGGAGGCGGAGGCTGCAGGTGAGCCAAGATCATGCCATTGCACCACAGAAACAAAAACAAAAACAAAAAAAACAAAAACAGAGTGAGTGTGAAGCATGAAGGTCTTTGTATCTCATGACTTTGCTCCCAGAAAGTGTCCATCACAGAAGATGCACTAACCAATCAAGCAGACAAAATTACAAAGCCAGCCCTGGTGACACCAGCCAGCCCTGTCATTCATTGGTCACCCAAGTGCTGGCATGGTAGGGCCATGAAAGAAGTGGCAGGATGAGAGACACAGAGGCTGTCCTGGTGCCCTGCAGCGTAGACTCCCACTTCCCTAGGCTGATCACACCACAGCCTGCACCACGCAGAAGCTGCTGGCCCAAGCATTGAAATAGTTGGCTAAAGATGACACTAAAATGACGGTCTGTGATGGTGGTGCACCATTCTCCAGAATGCAGTATACACTTTGAATCAAAAGCCTTTACGCTGCCGGCCCTGGTGGCTCCCGCCTATAATCCCAGCACTTTGGGATGCTGAGGCAGGCAGATCACTTGAGGTCAGGAGTTTGAGACCAGCCTGGCCAATGTGGTGAAACCCCATCTCTACTAAAAATACAAAAAATTAGCCAGGCATGCAGTGAGCCGAGATCGCGCCATTGTACTCTAACCTGGGTGACAGACCGAGACTCCATCTCAAAAACAAACAAACAAACAAAAAAAAAGCTTTATACGGTCTGACCCCCCCAGTAGGAAGAACACATGGGTCTGGAAACCAAAGGGCATAAGTGGCTTTAGCATCGCTCCCGAAGACCCAGCAGTGGACCTTGTGTTTCCTAGTCCTGCAACTCTGGGCTCTGCAGGTCTGGAGGTCCTGATCCCCAAGGAATCACACTTTTGCCAAGGGACACAAAAGTCTCAGTGGATTATGAGTTGCAGCTGCAACCTAGGCACCTCGGGCTTTTTGTATGACGCTGATGAGCAGATCAGGTGCACCTCAGCTCCTCAACTCACTCCTTGTGCCATTTGTGATGCCAATTGGACTAGTGTATCCTTTCTGGCCTAAGAAGGACATGATGACCAGGGACACAGACCCCCAGGGATGCGGGCTGACTACCCCACCAGATAAGCCACCAAGACCAGCAAAGATGGTGGCTGGGCCTGCGGCTCTCCCGGACACAGGGTGCAGGTGAGGATGAGCTTCTGCTGTGGCCCAGGGGCAGCGGTGGCAGCAGTAGTTGTAGGTCTTCCTTTCAACCTCCCTCTCCTCAGTTTCCCCAGAAGAGAGGTCAGCAGCAAGCTGGAGGGCCTGTTTCTTGGTGTCCATGGAGGAGTCTATCGGAGCAGTGCTGAGATGGATGAAAGGGAACACAGAGGTGCCCAACCAGGCCCCCAACGAAGGACATAGCCAGCTGCTGGGAGCTAACAGCAGATAGACTTTAGCCAGAGTTGTATTCTGGTTGGCCTCAGCTGCAGAGAACTACCTCATCCACTTGGATACCCTTCTTCAGGGGATCCAAAACGACAGATAGTGGTGGGAGCAGACAGGGTCGGCCATGCCCAGCACCCCAGGATGACTGACCCGCCAGGTGCTCTGCAGCTCCCACAGCTGGCAAAGGTTGTGTGGCAGTTTGGCTTCTCCTGCTGCCCAGTCCTGTTTCTTCCTTCCCCATCTTTTCACAGAGGTTGATCCCAATCAATGTCCTGCAATCCCAAATCCGTCTCCTTCTCTGCCTCCTGAGTGTCTAGACAACATGCTTCTATGCTTCTACACACTTAGAAAACTCTCTGGACAAATGCACACCAAAAAACTGGGTCGTCTCGGGGGAGGGTAAGTGGGTAGCTTGGGACAGGGAGTAGAGGGGAATGTACTTTTTATTATTTTCCCCTTTTGGATCATATAAATTGTTGTACAATAAACATGTATTTCACTCAAAAACAAAAATTTTAAAAATCCAAAGAAAAGAAGGTCTAAATTATTGGTATAAGTTATTGTTTGATCTTGGTATAATGAGTGGGATAGAAGTTAAAAAAGAAGAAATGTTCAAAATGGAAAACAGTAGGAGAGAAAGAGAAAAAGGAGGGATAGAAAGAAGAGGAAAAGTAACAGCAAAGCAGAGAAAAAACATTTTATGTGGTGGTTTGGAACGTTTGGGTAGTGTGAAAAGCTTGCCCTTGGTGTCTTCCAATTTCCCCTCTCAGATCTGCTCCCTACCCTAACAAGCACCACCTCTATCCCCTACAACCTTCCACCATGTTATCTCTTGCTGTCCCTTGGAAGCTCCAAGCACAGATCTCTTTGTTGTTGTTGTTGTTATTGTTTGAGGTAGAGTCTTGCTCTGTTGCCCAGGCTGGAGTGCAATGGCACGATCTCAGCTCACTGCAAACTCCACCTCCCAGGTTCAAGTGATTCTCCTGCCTCAGCCTCCCAAGCAGCTGGAATTACAGATGCATACCACCACACCCAGCTAATATTTTGGATTTTTCGTAGAGACAGGGCTTCACTATGTTGGCCAGGCTGGTCTCGAACTCCTGACCTCAGGTGATCTGCCTGCCTCAGCCTCTCAAAGTGCTGGGATTACAGGCGTGAGCCACTGCACCCAGCCAGATTTCTTTTTTTTCTTCTTTATCCTTCTAGTGTCCAGACCTTGATTATAATTCATCAAGCAACTATTTATTAAATATTCAGGGTATATTTACAAGGGAAGAATTGTGGTATATATTCCAAAACACAATCATGTTGAGGTGTGCATGAATAACATGACCCTGATTAAATGTTAGCCAAGACATTTGATTTAAACGTTTAAAAAGAAAACTCCAAAGACAGAAGTGTTGGAAATACTTAGAAACTAATAGTGAGCTCACCTCTGTGCTGTCCCGGTGTACAGGTGGTGTGTCTTTTCATTTCTCCTGGTGCTACAAAAACAGCTAGACGGCTATTGTCATTTTAAGACTGTGTGTACAGATTCCAGCTGTCCAGGATTTCATCATCCCAGGTAGTCATATATTCACACCCATGTGTATGCAACTCAGCTGTGCGCTGAATACTTTGTGCAAAAACACCCAAAGGGGACTGTAGGGTGGAGGGGACTGCGGGGTGGAGGAGACTGGGGGGTGGTGGAAACTGGGGGGTGGTGGAGACTGCGGGGCGGAGGAGACTGCGGGGTGGAGGGGACTGCGGGGTGGAGGGGACTGCGGGGTGGAGGTGCGGGGTGGAGGGGACTGCGGGGTGGAGGGGACTGCGGGGTGGAGGACTCCCAAGTGCACCAGGCGGGTGACTGGTGAATATGCTACAGCACTTGGAAATATACCAACATATCCCCCACACATATTTATTTTCAGGAAGGACTACCCGTTGCAATTTCACCCCCTTTTCTCCCAGAAGAATAGATGTACACAGCTCAGTTGAAATGAAGTAGGTTCATCAGTTCTAACAAATGCACCACTCTGGTCAGGGTGTTGATAGTCGGAGCGCTGTGCGTGTGTGGGGGCAGGAGGCACAGGGGAACTCTCTCTACCTTCCACTTGAGTTTGCTGTGCACCTAAAACTGCTCTAAAAACAAAGTCTATTTTGAAAGAAACCTCACAGTTGCAGTCCCCACAACTGCCTCCTGCTGCTGCCTCATACCCTCTGCTCCACTTTGGAGCACAGCTTCTCAGAGGAGCTGTTGGTCCAGCACCTCTACAGCATCTCCACGCAGGTGCCGATTGCCATGGCTAGAGCAGAGCTCTCAGCTTCTCGTAATCCTAACCAGCTCCCTATCTTAGTAACTTATCTTGGTAACTGGCAACATCTTTCACTGAGTACGCAAGCCAGAAATCTGAGTCACGTTGATTCTTCTCTTTTCCTCCCCACCAACCCTGCTGCATCCAATCAATCAAGTAAGTTCTGTGGGTTCCACTTTTAAAGTAGATTCCCTAAGTGGTCGCTGCTTACCGTCTCCACTGCTATGGCCTCAGACCTCACCACCACCACTTCGACTGACAAATGCAATGATCCCATCACTTTTCTTCTGCTCCCAACCTTCCCGTAGCTTCCCATCAACTCAGAATACAATCCCAAACTCCTCACCTGGCCTACAAGTCCTTCCCTGACGCAGCCCCTGCCTACTTTTTCCACCTGCATCTCTGACCTGGACCCCTGGCACATGCAGTCACACCAGCCTGCTTGCTGTTCCTGGGACATTGAGTCTTTCCTCCTTAGCGACACTCTTCCCCCAAACAGCGACATGGTTTTTTCCATCACTGTATCCCGGCTCCATCCAACGGCTTTCCCTGACTTCATCACCTGAATGAGCATCCTCTCTACCCCATCCCTGGCATGATTGACGTACCTGCATTGTTCTTCTTTGTTAGACTTACCATCCAGAGCATTACACCATATTTTCATCTGCGTATTCGCTTCTTGTCTGTTCACCTCCTCAGAACTTGAGCAGCATTATAACAGCATGGATTTGGTCTGTCTTATTCTCACTATGATACAAGTACATATGTACCTGGCACATAGTAGGTACTTAATAAATAGTAGTGGCGTCAGAGCACCAAAAATGAGCTCGGCAGAAAATGAAGAATTCCATTATTTGTCTTACAAAGGCAGACAAGCTGGGCACAGTTGCTCTCGCCTGTAATCCCAACACTTTGGGAGGCTGAGGTGGTCCAATCCCTTGATCCCAGGAGCTTGAGAGCAGCCTGGGCAGCATGATGAAACCCTGTCTCTACGAAAAATACAAAAATTAGCCAGGCAAGATGGCACGAGCCTGTAATCCCAGCTACTCGGGGAGGCTGACTGGGAGGATCACCTGAACCAGGGAGCTAGAGGCTGCATTGAGATCACACCACTGCACTCCAGCCTGGGCGACACAGCAAGATCCTGCTGTCTCAAAAAAAAAAAAAAAAGGCAGATAAGTTACTAACGTGGGGAAATATGGGTCATAAAGGAGAGAGTTGGCTTTTTCAGAAAAAGACAGTTATTAGGTATCCAACTACAGATAAATGGATAAAGAAAATTTGGTATATATACACAACGGAATACTGTTCGGCCATAAAAAAGAATTAAATCCTGTAATTCTCAGCAATATGGATGGAACTGGAGGAATTATGAAAAATGAAATAAGCCAGGAACAGAAAGTTAAATACCGCATGTTCTCAGTCACATGTGGAAGCTAAAATGTGTCAGTCTCACAGAAGTAAAAAGTAGACAGAGGATACTTGCGGCTGGGAAGGGAGAGGGGAAGGGAGTGATAGGACCAGATTTATTAAAGGATACAAAATTACAGCTAGACAGGAAGATTAAGTTCTAGTGTTCTGTACTACTATAGGATGACTACAGTTAACAATAACGTATCACATCGTTTCAAATAGCTAGAAGGAGGTGGGGCGGTGGCTCACACTTGTAATCCCAGCACTTTGGGAGGCCGAGGAGGGTAGATCATCTGAGGTCAGGAGTTTGAGACCAGCCTGGCCAACCTGGTAAAACCTTAGTCTACTGAAAATACAAAAAATTAGCTGGGCATGGTGGCGGGCACCTGTAATCCCAGCTACTTGGGAGGCTGAGATGGGAGAATTGCTTGAACCCAGGAGGCAGAAGTTGCAGTGAGCTGAGATTGCACCATTGCACTCCAGCCTGGGTGACAGAATGAGACTCTGTCTCAAAACAAAAACAAAAACAAAACCCAAAATAGCTAGAAGGAGGATACTGAATATTCCCAACACAAAGAAATGATGTATGTTTGAGATGATGGTTGTGCTAATTATGCTGATCTGATCACTACACATCATATGTAATGAAACATCACTATGTATGCATGAATATGTACAGTTATTATTTGTCAGTTTTAAAGTAAAATTTTTAAAAAGAAAGAGAAAGAAAAAGACAAATGAGAGAACTAGAAATTCATCCCACACCCACCAGGGATGAAATTAGCCTAATCTCAACAGAGTTCAGTCTCTTCATCTAACAGACAATGAACAGAATCTTTCATCGCATGTTGGGGAGGGGAAGAATGAGGTTACTCAAACAAAAAGTTTCGAACTTCTCAGAAAAAAAATGAATTTCGTCAATTCGAGATACTGTTAATACCCCATCTGGCCATGACTAACGAAACATACCTTTGGATTCCGTGAAACGAACCCCTTGCTAATGTCGCTTCTGGGTTCTTCAGATCTCCTTGGCAGGTGGCTGGCTTCTCTGTTCTAACTTAAGCCTCCAGAGGTCATGTGAAAAAAGTATGCTTGTTATGAAATAATCCTCTGCCTTCATTACCCAGGAAGTCCCTGCTTTGTTTTTGGTCTTTGTTTTTATTTTCTCAAGCTCTGACAGTAGAAGTTTCTGGGGGAAACTGTGGGTCTTTATGGACGGGGGTGAAGTTGTTTAGAAACTGAAATAAACAAGATACTGTATTTTCTTCCTCACACTCTCTTGCTCACGCACTCAGAAGACAAAGGTACCCTCTTCAGTTCCCAGAAGCTGGTCTGCTCTTTTTTGTTTGTTTTAATTGTAGAGACACGGTCTCGCTCTGTGCCTAGGCTGGAGTGCAGGGGCACAAGCAGTAGCTCACTGCAGCCTCAACCTTCCAGGCTCAAGGATCCTGCCACTTCAGCCTGCTGAGTAGCCGGGACTACTGGCACGCGCCAACACACCCAGCTAATTTTTAATTTTTTTCTAGAGAATCTGGTCTCACTATGTTGCCTAGGCTGGTCTCAAATTCCTGGTCCCAAGCGATCCTCCTGCCTCAGCTTCCCAAAGTGCTGGGATTACAGGCATGAGCCACCACACCCAGCCCACTTCCACTCTTAGGGAGAGGCAAGTGCATTTCAGAGAGCACTCGATGCTCCCAAAAGAAGGAGTGGACAGAGCCCTTCACACAGCCTCCCCTTGTCTTCCTCTCTTACTTGGCACTGTGGCTGCACTAGGACCCCTCATGAAGACCGAGATCCTCATAAAGAGGACAAGAAGTTCATCCAGTACCAGTCAGGCCAATAGTCAAAATTAGCATAACTGGCAGAAACTCAGAGGCATCAACAACTCCTCTTGACTGGTAGAAGAATCAAGGGCCTAATTTTGATGCCTGGCCCAGGTTATGGGAGCAGCAGAGTACATGCTGCCCAGCGGCTTTCAGAAGCTCCTGGTCCACCCCGTCAAGAAGCCAGAGGTCCTGCTGAGGTGCAACACATCTCAGTGTGCTGAGACTGCCCTCAATGTTGCCCCCAAGAACTGCAAAGCCATCCTGGAAACAGCAGCCCAGCTGCCCATTGGAGTCACCAATCCCAGTGCCAAGCTATGCAACAAAGAAAAGGATTAGATGGCTCATGTGCAAGTTTTATTTGTTTTTAAATAAAACCACAAAAAAGAAAGAAGGAGGAGGTAGAGGAAGAGGAAGGAGGAGGGAGGAGGAGGAGGAATTTACATCAGCAGACTGATTACATACTAGTCCTTGAATTCATGGTTGAGTGTACTGACCATTCTCCCTACGGACACTTGAAGGTTTCCATCAAACCCTTCATAACATATTGCATAATTGTGGACTCTAGACTTGGGCCACAACTGAGTGATTTTTTTTTCTCAAACCCAATTCCACAAAGTAAAAGCCTGATGAAATACAGTGAAGGCTGATGCCCTATTAACTGTGTTTCCCAAATCCAGAGCTCTAAAAAGGTTCTGCATACAGTCATTCATTCAATGCTTAATAACTGAGCATTAATTCCATGCTAAGTACTGAACTCAGCACTAGGAATAAGAAGGTGACCTAGAGGCATATCATCTCTCTAAAGATGCGTAGAGCCTTGTCGGAATGATCAGCCGCGTCTCCAGAGAGCTACAAGGCAGTTCTCAATTGGCAAATGCCCTGAGAGTGATGGGCTTGTGGCATGTGTAAGGGTTAGACAGACCTGGGACCTAGACATGACACCACTCCTAACGAATTATGTGAGTGTGGGTGTTTCACAACCACAATGAGACGCAATGCCTGCACTTGTAACATGGAAATAGTGATGGCATGCGGGCCCCGCCAGATTGCTGTGAGAAGTCAGCAGGAGAGACATGCAACATTCTCAGCACGGTGCTTGCCATGTAGTAAGGGCCTAATCAATGCTAGTGATTCCTTTCAATATTCCTAAAATACAGGTAAGGGAACAGCCCAGAAGAGGGGGAGCACTTCCAGAGGGAGGGATGCAGTGAGACTTCCTTCAGCAGGTAGCACTGGAGCTGGGTGTTAAGGAGTGAGTGAGCTTTGGACTTATGGATTTAACAGAGGAAACCAAGAAAAGAGGAGGCGGTGTTGCGGGAACAGTGAGCAGTTGATGATTTTTGTTTTGTTATCTGGTCCACTTGGGGATATTTTTGTGGCAAAGACAGCATGAAGGACAGCGAAGAATTAATATTGAAGAGATTGGCCAGGGCAGGTTATGAAGGATTTTGAATACCGGGCTAAGAAACTCCTAAAATGTTACGTTTTAGGTAAGGGAAAAGAAAAGTATTCTTCGAGAAGATTAAATTGGAGCTGGGCACGGCGACTCATGCCTGTAATCCCAGCACTTTGGGAGGCTGAAGTGGGCAGATCACCTGAGGTCAGGAGTTTGAGATCAGCCTGGCCAACATTGTGAAGCCCCATCTCTACTGAAAAAAAAAAAAATTAACCGGGCATGGTGGTGGGTGCCTGTGATCTCAGCTACTTGGGAGGCTGAAGCAGGAGAATCACATGAACCTGGGAGGCAGAGGTTGCAGTGAGCCAAGATTGCACCACTGCACTCCAGCTTGGGCGACAGAGCAAGACTCAGTCAAAAAAAAAAAAAAGATTAAACTGGAAGCAATGGGTAAGAATGGTGGAGTGGAGAGACACGTCTGAGTGAGGGAAGCCAGCTGAAAAGCTGTACAGACGTCTAGACCACAAGTGACACAAGCATGCCTTCAGCTCCCTGCATAGTCCACAGCCCACTGAGCTCCAGCGGGGGTTTGGAAACCTTGTCCTGGGCCGCCCTTGGTAACTCATCAGTGCTGGCTTGAGAGATAAACTCTATTATCCATCCCCAAACTAAAATCATGACAGAAGTGGCCAGGGAGCTTTGCTGCTATCCCCCCCCAGCAAACACGTCCTCCACTCAAATGGAAAGAGGACCCTCTGACAACATCTGTGGGACCCAACGGCACTGGTCACCACAAGCCACAGAATGTTAACAAAGTCAGTTTTCAATTGTTAGGGACGGAGGACTCAGTTCATGATTCATACAAACCAACTGTTCTCTCCCAGTGTTTTCTGGGTGGCACAACTCACAAGTCAACAGTGGCTTGGGAACTAGACATTTGAGTAGAGTTGGGTTATTTGATTCATAATGGATTTTGGTTTTCCACAGGACCCCTGTGCCCTCGTCTACTAGAATCTGGTGGAAATTACAAACTGCAGAAATTCAACTCAGTGCCGCAATAACAGGATGCACCTGTAGATTTCGTAGAATTAGCAGCAGCGTTCTCTCAATACCAGTTTGAGAGAAATAACCCTGTTTGCATAGTGCCAACTGGGGCAGAATCTGAAGTGTCTTGCCTGCGTGTCAGCCATGGGAGGCACCGATCTCAAGAACATCTATCCATCCGCCATCCACTTAACAAGCAAAGATAGAAGACCCTCGTGCTCCAGGCTATCCTGCAATGGTTGATTTGCTTTTGATGGGAGTATCAATTTGACAGATGTGCTTGCAATTAACTGGGGGCTTTCTGCTTCCAATCCAAATCCCCACGGGCAGATCGCTGGCTCTATGGGAGCAAAAACCCTCCTTTGTTTGTTTTTTCTTCTCCCAGAGCCTGAGCAGAGCTCCCTGTTCCTGGATCCTACCTTGATATGCACTGAATTGAATGATACTAAAGGGTGCGCCCAAGAGTGCATGAGCTCAGTAAATGTAATTTGTGGGACCTCATGTGGCCATTTCAGGTCCATGTCTACAAGATAAAGGAGAGAAAATCCTGGGGGACACCACAGGCCTGGGAACATGACCTCCTACTAAGCCTAACGAGAACATCCAGTACATAAACAGCAGGCTCTCTGCAACCGCTTCGATCCTTCCACTGCCACGCTCCCAGAAAGCAAAGGGTTATCTCCTGTTCGGATTTTGGCTCTGAGACCACAGCTCAGCACATCACTCCTCTAGAGAAAAGAAAGTCGAAGATGAGAGAGTGAGGCTGCTTTCATGTGGTGCCAGCGTGTAGTGCAGGGCAGGCCTGATCGCTGAATGGATCCCTGCAGACGTGAGCGGTCACCTCCTCCCCTTTTGAGAGCCCATTTCTTTTCCTCTCTGAGGAGGCTGTGAGCGTCCTCAGTGCAGGGCTATGTTTTAGCTTCTTGGCTCTCACCACAGGTTCTAGCATAATGCTTTGATTAATTGCAGTCAACTTTTGTTGATGGATTATGTGACAGAGGTGAAATTCTTTGATCTGGGTTTTGCCTTTTCCTTTCCCCCACTCCCTCCTTCTTTTTTTTTTTTTTTTTTTTTTAGAGGCAAGGTCTTGCTCTGTGGCCCTGGCTGGAGTGCAGTGGCGCAATCATAGCTCATTGCAGCCTTGACCTCCTGGGCTCGAGCAAACCTCAACGCCTTGGCCTCCTGAGTAGCTGGGATTATAGGCACGCGCCACCACGCTCAGCTTCACCTTTTCCTTTCCTTGTGCTCCCCTGGCAGAGATGCTGGTAAACAATGAACCAGTCAAGAGGACAGCAACAGGAGGAAAACCAGAGAAACCCCATGATTTGTGGACTAAACAGGCTTCCCGCTAGTCCTGGCTCACAGAGGAAGTCATGCTCCATGTTTCAAATGTCCTCAAAGCTTGTTCAACTCCAAAATGCATGAAGACGAAATGGGAATTTTACTCAAGGTTTTTGTGGGCTGTTGGGGAGAAGAGTTAGCACTGCAAAGCATATTGCAAACTCTTATCTCCAAATGATTCTTAAATTTTCTTCCAAGCTCTTAATTATTTCTCCAGAGCTCCCCTGCTCTTCCCACTCTGGGTCCTTTCTCTGTCACTCTCCTCAGCATGACTTCTCCGTAGTCGGCCAGCATTTCTTTTATTCTATAGAGCAAGTTTTCTCACCCTGGGCACCTCTAATTTGCATCTTATGCCACCATACCACGTGAGCCTCGGAGCGCCAGTGTTTTAATCCCTGAAAACAGTCCTTGCGGGATTCAGCACAGGTCCTCTTGGCAGCCTGCAGTCTCCAGAGTGACACGTCCTCAACAGTCAAAGTGAGCAAGCTATGGTGCCCATCACCAAGTGGGGCTCACCATTCCCCTCTGTGTTCACTTCTCTCCTACCTTCTTCCTTATCCCATCCTTCATCCTTCCTTTTTATGTCTGCATTCAATTATTCATGGTTATTCATTTCATAGGGGCATCTGTGCCACTTGGTTCTACAGGCATTTTTTTTTTTGAGACAGACTTTTGCCCTTGTCCCTCAGGCTGGCATGCAGTGGCGTGATCTTGGCTCACTGCAACCTCCACCTCCTAGGTTCAAGCAAGTCTCCTGCCTCAGCCTCCCAAGTAGCTGGGATTACAGGCATGTGCCACCACGCCCGGCTAATTTTTGTATTTTTAGTAGAGACAGGGTTTCACCATGTTGGCCAGGCTGGTCTCGAACTCCTGACCTCAGGTGATCTGCCTGCCTCGGCCTCCCAAAGTGCTGGGATAACAGGCGTGAGCCATCGTGCTCGGCGGGTTCTATAGGCATTGTTGAAGTGACCACTAACAAGCCCCGAGGGTAAGTAAAGGAAAATGAAAGGTGATTGATTCCTCACCACCTCCCCCCTTTTTACCTCTACCCTTTGCCCCTGCTCCCCAATCTAGACTCTAATAAACAGCAATGATTTTTGTTGCAAGCTGAAAACTCGTTAGTGTCGTTGGGGCCGGGGGTGGCAAGTCAAGCTTTAGAGTCTAGATAATAAATGCTGTCTTCAAGGACTGTCCAACATTGTAGGAACAAGAGAACAACCCAACAAGTGAACAACTAACTCCTATTCACAAATGCTACTGCCTCTCTGCCATCCCCTAACCTCAGCCTCACACACTTGAATTTCGCCAATCCATTTGATGAGCTCAAATCAGTGAATTTTCTCCTCGCCAAAGCTCACAAATTCTGTTCCCCACTTCTTGCCCCATATCCAGGCATTACCAACTGCATTTTCCCTTTGCCTGATTTTCTGGCATCAAGCCTCCTTGCCATTCCAATTTATTTCACCTTCCTCCAGTCCTTACTATTTCCTTCCTGGAGTGTATTTCAGCATCTCTATGCCTCAGTCTCCCCTACACACCACACCAGCTCGGCCTCATTATCACATCGCTTGGCTATGTCCCACCTGGGTTAGACAGCTTCAGTGGCTGAAGTCCATAGATCTTATTCTGTTTTTCGAGGTCCACCTGACTCTGAATCCAGCTGACATTTCTGCCCTTAGCTTCTACCCCACTCTACTTCTGGTTAACTATGGACCACACTCTGCTTCCTCAAGAACCACCTACCAAGGCCGTATCCATCCTTCAAGGACAATACGTGGGTCTTTCCTGATCACATCAGCTCAATAACTTTTCCCTCCTACATTTCAATTGCTCTTCTTACCATAATCATCAGTATTCACCCCACTGTACGTCTAGAAAGAAAGTGATCTGAAACCTAAGGGAAGGCAGTCTAGGTCAGAAATTTGTTGTCCGCTGTTATGAGCAGCTTCTTCTAGGAAGTACCAAGCATTTCTGATAATAGAATTGAGCAATTTCCTGATGAAGTGAGACTCAGCTTGCAGTGTTGACCGGCTATCCCTGGATGAACTTAGTTACTTTTAACCAAATGTACCTTTCTTGAACTTGTTCCTTTCTTGAAATGTTCCTTTCTTGAATTTAATCTACCGATGTCATCTAGATACCTTTCCTCAAAAAAAAAAAAAAAAAAAAAAACCCTCTACTAGGAAAGAAATCTTTGAACTGGACTTACTGGAAATTACCTCCTTGCAGCAGGTTTGAAACAAAACTTTGAATTTGCCTCACAAAGAATTTGTCTGAAACTTCTTTAGTATATGCTAGTTATATTTGTATGCACATGTGGCTTCGTACATAGTGGTTGGACACCCATACGTGTTATGCACTGTGTTAGGTGATGTAAGTTCACAGATAAACTGGACATAGGGCTATCCTCTAGAGGCCCACAGTTTGACACCTTAACCTGAGATCCTTGGACCTTTGAAGTTCGGAGTGCCCACAACCGCTGGGTGTGGTGGCTCACACTTGTAATCCCAGTACTCTGTGGGGCTGAGGTGGGAGGATCACTTGAGTCCAGGAGTCTGAGACTAGCCTGGGCAACATGGCAAAACCCCATCTCTACAAAAATTACAAAAAAAATTAGCCAGGCCTGGTGGCGCGTGCCTGTGGTCTCAGTTACGTGAGAGGCTGAAGTGGGAGGATCACTTGAGTCAAGGATGTACAGGCTGCAGTGAGTTGAGATGGCAACACTGCACTCCAGAAACCCCGTCTCAAACAAAACAGAGCAAAACAAAACAAACTGCCCATAATGCTCCTGAAACTTCCTACGGATTTATCCAGAGTATGTGCTGATGTGCATTTTTTTCCAAGGAGAGAAACCAGAGATTCTATCAAATTAAGAAAAGAGTTTTTACCATTGTGGAAGACAGTATGGCGATTCGTCAAGCATCTAGAATCAGAAATACCATTTGACCCAGCAATCCTATTACTGGGTATATACCCAAAGGAATAGAAATCATTCTACTATAAAGTCACATGCACCTGTATGTTTATTGCAGCACTATTTACAATAGCAAAATGGAACCAACTGAAATGCCCATCAATGAGACTAGATAAAGAAAATGTGATACATATACACCATGGAATACTATGCAGCCATGAAAAGGACATCCTTAGCAGGGACATGGATGAAGCTGGAAGCCATTATCCTCAGCAAACTAACACAGGAACAGAAAACCAAATGCCGCATGTTCTCACTCATAAGTGGGAGTTGAACAGTGAGAGCACATAGACACAGGGAGGGGAACATCACACACCAGGGCCTGCTGCAGGGTGGGGGGTGGGGTGTGAGGGGAGGGAACTTAGAAGACAGGTGAGTAGGTGCAGCAGACCACCATGGCACATGTATACCTATGTAACAAAACTGCACGTTCTACACATGCATCCTGGAATTTAAGTTTTAAAAAAAAAAAAAAGAGTTTTTAATCCCAAGAAAGATTAACAGCAACTAGAAGAAAGAAAGAGATATAAACAGTGAATTGCAATGCAGCACGGCAGGTGTTATGATGGAGTAGAAAGGACTGGAAAAGACCTCCTGGAGGAAGGAACACTCAAGTGTCTTTCCATTTCACCTGTAAACTCACTAAGGGCAAAAGCTTTGCTATAGCTTCAGTATGAGATCCTGGGCAATTCATGACAAAATGGGTCTGCTTTTGCACCCCCCACTTCCTCTCACATCCCTGCATCATGCCATGCAGCATCAACTGGAAACCTCAGTGTCAGCAGATGACGACAGAGCGTTCATCCGCAAGATGAACCAGAAAAGCCAGTTCAATGACTTGTTTAACCATGGTCCATCTCAGAACCAAGAGTTGGGCCTCTTACTTACCAGAAAAATTGTGGGGGCTTTGTGATATGGCTTTTAAAAAATCTTGTAATTGCCAGGCGTGATGGCTCACGCCTGTAATCCCAGCACTTTGGGAGGCCGAGGTGGGTGAATTGCCTAAGGTCAGGAGTTCGAGACCAGCCTGACCAACATGGTGAAACTCCGTCTCTACTAAAAATACAAAAACTAGCTGGATGTGGTGGCGGATGCATGTAATCCTAGCTACTCAGGAGGCTGAGGCAGGAGAATCACTTGAACCCGGGAGGCAGAGGTTGCAGTGAGCAGAGATTGTGCCATTGC
>NW_026652277.1:5722867-5822888 GCF_009828535.3 Hylobates moloch | reverse complement strand
GTAGAGACAGTGGTTTCACCGTGTCATCCAGGCTGGTCTCGAACTCCTGACCTCAGGTGATCCACCCACCTTGGTCTCCCAAAGTGCTGGGATTACAGGCATGAGCCACCAGGCCCAGTCAACGTGATGTGTTTTGGAACCATGAATTCCTTTGCTTGCCCAGAGGGTTTTCTTTTTGTTAATATCTTTGCTTGCTTTCTAGTATTTAAAAAATTGTGTTTTGCTCTAACTATGCAATGGCTTTAAGTCTTAGACAAATTTCCAGGGAGCAAAACACAGTCAACCATTTCACAGTAATCAGAAGAGAGCTCTGATCAATAAATAAACAAGACTGAATTTTACAAAATAATCCACAGTTTAAAACCAAAGCCCACTTTTTGCATGATCCTTTAAGAGAAAGACAAATCTGGAAGCAAAACACCTTATAAAATGACAATGCACTTTCAGGAGCCCAGGGCACCATGGTGAAATGATGATGGCTAGTACAGGTTATAAATCTTGGGGAATTATTTATGAATTCTCAGGATCCTTCAGTTGGCTGCATCCTTCTCCATTAGTTGAATATTGGAAGCTGCCTGACCAGAATCTTGGCAGGACTTTGCTCTTTCATCCCAGGTGGTCCCTGCTGACTCCTCAGGACATTACAGCCCTGGGGGGAGGACTCAGCTTATGAAGTGCTGGGTGAGACCACTGCCAAGAAGTGCTTGCTCACCCTACCTTCAACGGCAGGGGAATCTCCCTCTCCTTTTATGGGTGTAGCTGAAGAAAGGATTCATAAATGAAGTTCAGTCCTTCTCATCAACCCCAGCCCACACCTCCAGCAATTGAACTTGAAAAAAAAAACCTGGTTTGAAAAATTACCGCAACTATATTGTCATCAAAAAAAAAAAAAAAAAAAAAAAACACTTCCTATATTTGAGATGAGAGAAGAGAGTGCTAGGCAGTTTCCTGGCTGAACACACCAGCCCAATACTTAAACAGAGCAAATCCTGACTCCGATAGAGACTGGATGGACCCACAAGGGTGACAGTCCAGGCGGACCGAGCTTCCCATCCCACATCCTCCAGCACGATGCCAAAGAGAGGCTGACGGCAACTGGGCCTTCTGCAGAGAAAGACCTCCGCTTCACCGCCCCAGTTGGTCCTAAGGGCCAGGAAGATGGATTCATACCTGCTGATGTGGGGACTGCTAACGTTCATCATGGTGCCTGGCTGCCAGGCAGGTAAGGGCCTGTGGGTGCCCCCGGAATTCCAGAAAGGCTGATGGGCATCCCACTCCCCAGCCACAGAACCAGAGGGAGTCCCCAGGTAGATGGATCCAAGAAGGGAGTTGAATCTTGGGTTCCACCTCTTGCCTGTGACCCACGGGGACCCCAGTTTATGCCTCAGTGTTCCTTGGTCTGTCAAGAGAGCCTGAAATAGCATCAGATTCTCCTGTCCTTCTCAGTCCTTGACAATTAATTCTGGGAAGAATAGTGTGGCATGATATTTGGGATATTTGGGTGTTAACAGGGCCGTGATGTGCAGGTTCCTCAAGAAATTCTCTTTTATTCTTCCATGAATTTCCTTTTCTTCTCTGCACTCCCACCCCCCAGCTAAGAAGCTATCAGGAGGCTCTTTAAGTTCAGGTTAATTTGCTGGAGACATGAGTACTCATATATCAAACACTGGGATAATTTAAGATCTCAGAAAAGTTTAGCTTCAAGGATGTATACACTGCTTTTACTGTCTTAGGAAATAACACCTAGGAATTTCCTTACAAGTGCAACTTTACAGAAATTTTTAAAAATATGCATACTCACTTTTAGAACATTACTACTTCTCATAATCCTACGTATATACATGATATGTATATGTATATGTGTTTATATATGCAAATTTTAAATTTCATTCCTTGTTTCAAATGGATTTTCTCGAAGATTTTTTTTTTTTTTTTTGACACCGTCTCTGTCAGCCAGACTGGAGTGCAGTGGTGCGATATTGGCTTACTGCAACCTTTGCCTCCCAGGCATAGCGATCCTCCCACCTCAGCCTCCTGAGGAGCTGGGACTATAGGCACATGCCACCACACCTGGTTAATTTATTTTTTTGTAGAGATGGGGTTTTTGCCATGTTGCCCAAGCTGGTCTTGAACTCCTGGGCTCAAGTGATCCACTCACTTTGGCCTCCCATACTGCTGGTACTACAGGCATGAACCACCGTGCCCGGCCAATATTTTTTTTTAAAGAAATAAAAAACCACCAACTTCTACCTCAAACCACTCTTCCTAATTGAGTGTGAATTTTCTAATAATGTCTTCCCTTTGCTTACTCAGGAAGACAGATAAGAAAGTTTATAGTGTTTTTTGAAAGTCTATAATGGCAACAAGTAGAATGCTAACTGGCTGCAGAAAGAATTTATTAAGAAATGAAACATAATGGTGCATTTCAGCAGTCTGCCTGCTTGTTTAGGGGAAGTGGCCAGTCATGCTGGGCTGTGTACTGGCCCAGATGTAGGAGTGTCTTTAAAGAGGGCATTTTATTTACTTATTATATATTTTTTTATTTTATTTTTATTTTTTGAGACGGAGTCTCACTCTGTTGCCCAGGCTGGAGTGCAGTGGCGTGATCTCAGTCCACTGCAACCTCCACCTCATGGGCTCAAGCAATTCTCCTGCCTCAGCCTCCCGAGTAGCTGGGTTTACAGGTGCGTGCGCCACCACGACCAGCTAATTTTTGTATTTTTAGTAGAGATGGGGTTTCACCATGTTGGTCAGGCTGGTCTCAAAGTCCTGAACTTGTGGTCCACCAGCCATGGCCTCCCAAAGTGCTGGGATTACAGGTGTGAGCCATCGCGCCTGGCCTGTGTTTTTTATTTTAATAGGTTTTTGGAGGACAGGTGGTGTTTGGTTACGTGAATAAGTTCTTTAGTGGTGATTTGTGAGATTTTGGTGCACCCATCACCTGAGCATGTATGCTGTACCCAATGCGTAGTCTCTTATCCCTCACCCACCTCCCACCCTTTCCCATGAGTCCTCAGAATCCATCGTGCCGTTCTTATAAAGAGGGTATACTTTTAGGAAGGTTTTCAATATGATTTCTACCTCCACAGGGTCTTTGCTAACTCAATCCAAGCCAAGAACAGCAAAATCTTGACAATTAATCATGCTCTGCCTCTGGAAGACACATTTCAAGTAAACCCGTGTTATTTCCAGCCATTGGTGACTTATCCAAGGGTCTGAGTGGTCTTGGTGGGAGTAGGGGAAGTAGAATCCCATAATGACTCTTTCACGCCATTCTCAACATCTATCCATACCCCATCTGCCCCTCAACACTATAGGAAACACAAAAATGAGCGAGATATAGTCCTGACACTTAAGCAACTTATAACCTGGTGAGGAGGAGAAAAGCATAGATATAAATATAGTAATACCAGTCAGAGTGCGGTAAGATCTGCGGAGCGTGGGGCTATCAGAGAAGGCTTCATGAGGATGACATGTAAAGGGAGCCCCAAGGGACCAGTAAATTTCCATCAATGAGATTCCAGGGAGAGAGGCCCCAATGAGCCAAAACACAGGAGTGCCTTAGGGAGCAGCAGGTGGTCCACTGTGCTCCTGCCCTGGACAGGGAGGGTGGGGATATAGGGAATCCAAACTGGACAGTTAGGATGACGTGAAATGAATCCTCTAAGGCATTAGGCGTTTTTAGTCTGTATATTGCTGGGCCCTGGGATGTGGTCAGAAAGAGAATTCTCCTAGTGATAACTTCTTAACTTCACTTAGTAGGCAATAAAGAACTACAAGAAAATTTAAAACTACCATTTATAAAGTAACTTCTATGTGCCAGATACGTGTCTTATTGTAATCTTCATAGCCACTTTGCAGTATGGATGTCATGAACCCCTAGATGAAGGAAGAACCCAAAACTCAGACTCGCACAGGCAGTGACAGTGCCAGGGTTTGAACCTGGTCTCCCTGGATTGTTCTGTTTCTGTTCATTGCAAACAGGGTCAGAGCTTTATGGAGATGATACTGGCATAGAGTGGAGAGAGATCAGGTGCACAGAGACAGGTCATGAGGCTCTTAAAATAGTCCAATCACAAGGCAAACAAGGACCCAGTGGCCAAAGACAATGACATGGGTCGAGTTTCTGGAATCAACAGGAAGTTTCAGGCATCACTCCAGGGTAAGAAACCATCTCATCACAGACTTTTTCTCCAAGAGGAACCTAGTCTTGAAACAAATCAGACTTTTTATTCCTCAGGGTAAGAGTTCTCTAATGAAATCAGACTGTCAACAGATGCAATTTCTAGCTGATTCATAAGGGCAGATTTTCATTCTGAAAATTTCCAAAGCCACCATTTAACATGGCAAGGGTTTATGAGGACGTATTAGTCAACTTGAGTGTTTTTAGTCTCTATATTACTGGGCTCTGGGATGTGGTCAGAAAGAGAATTCTCCTGGTATTACCAATATGGCACGTTATTGAAGGCACCATTCTCAGAACTGTGGAAATTCTGAGAGCTTATATGTCCCTTGATCATCTTTCTTTCATTCTAGGAATTCTGTGATCAAATCTTTATCCTCTAGACTCAAAAATAATTCTTTAAAAAAACAGTGCGGAAACTCATTGAGAGAATGTGTTTGTGTAATTATCCATTCTTGTAAAGACAAATGCCCACAATGGAATTTCCCATCTTCACCTTTGTCAGTCAAACACAAAAAGTTTAACCCTTCACATTTAATCTTTCAACTTCTTGAGATCCCAAGGTATTATTGCTACTGTTACTTCATTCATCTTCAAGACATGTCTTGAGGCTGTAAGAGCTTTCCTAAACATTGGGAGCCCTTCATAAGACAGTTGCTACTTTCCTTAAAACAGCACGCCTTAAATAGGCAGTTTGATAAGTCACCTGTGCATATACTTCATTTTAGATGTGACAATTGAAAAACAAAAAGATTGACTTCACAATTCTGCACCAAAAGAATGAGTCTCATGAATGCGTCAGTTAGAGGTGCTAATATAGAATGGTTGGTGGGCTCTGTAACTCCATTACTCCACCCCACTCCTCTGATAGAGAAGTATTCCCAGACTGGTTTTTGCCTAAAGCCTTGGGTATTCTGAATACCTCTTTGTGAATTTTTTTTCTTTTCCTTTTTGAGACAGGGTCTCATTCTGTTGCCCAGGCTAGAGTGCAGTGGCGAGATATTGGCTCACTGCAACCTCTGCCTCCCGGGTTGAAGTGATTCTCCTGCCTCAGCGTCCCCGAGTAGCTGGGATTACAGGCATGTGCCACCACGCCTGGCTAATTTTTGTACTTTTAGTAGAGACGGGGTTTCACCAAGTTGGCCAGGCTGGTCTCGAACTCCTGACTTCAGGTGATCTGCCCGCCTTGGCCTCCCAAAGTGCTGGGATTACAGGCATGAGCCACCGCGCCCAGTCCTCTTTGTTGTTTTTTTTTGTTGTTGTTGGAGACATTCTTCTGCGAGCTATGGACACCATCAAGGCAGGCAGTCCCTCAACGTGGCCGCTGTTCCCACCCTTCCCCGCTCCTCTTCTTGCCCAAGGGTGAGCAGAAACTTTACAGATAAAGAGAGAATTCCCTCAGGAAATGAGGCATGTTGTTTGAGGTCACAGGGAATAGAATTAGCAGGAAAATAAACCTTGCAGGAAGCAGAAAGTGGGCCAAAGCACTGAGGACAGGACAGGGGGAGGGCGTGAGTTTTTGACAGATTTCTCTCTGTAAAATGAGGAGGTCACCCAGGGATCTTGAAACTCCCTTCCAGTTCCTTCACTCTATGTCAAGGATTCCAGAAAGGAAATAAAATAAGCTCTGCTTAAAAGGCGTTTTCAAGCTGGGGAACTTTGGGATGAAAAAGTTTCCCAGATAAAGACATACTGGCACCGTCAGGGTTGAGCGACTTTTGTGTGTCAATGCACCCAAGCCTGATGTCTCATTGTGGGTTATTTCCAGCTCTGAAGAAGTACTGCCTGGCAGCCAGCATGACCCACTGCTTCTGTAATTACTGCAGTTGCAGGTGTCAAGGCAAAAACTCCACTCACTCAATTCTCAAAATCTATCCAATACCTCTTATACCCCTTTTCAACACTATAGGAAATGTAAAAATGAGCAAGACAGTCCTGATCCTTAACAGAGTCATAAGCTGGTGAGGAGGAGAAAGGCATAGATATAGTCATAGTAACACAAGTCATATGTGGTAAGATCTAATGAGCGTGGGGCTATCAGAGAAGGCTTCATGAGGGTGACATGGAAAGGAAGCCCTGAAGGACTGGTACATTTCCATCAACGAGATTCCAGGGAGAGAGGCCCCAAGACACAGGGACAGCAGGTGGTCCACTGTGCTCCTGCCCTGGACAGGGGGGGCGGGGTCCTCTGCTGTTTGTTTGCTTGTGTAGGAATTTTCCCCTCAAACAATGTCCTTGTCTCCCATGGGAGAAGTTTTAGATGAGTGGGAACCTGTCTCTCTTCTCTATCCCAGGCCGTTCACTGAGAGAAGAGAAAAGGGAACCTTCTTTTTTTTTTTTTTTGGACAGTTTCACTCTGTCGCTCAGGCTAGAGCACAGTGGTACAATCTCAGCTCACTGCAACCTTCAGCTCCTGGGTTCAAGTGATTCTCCTGCCCCTGTCTCCTGAGTAGCTGGGATTACAGGTGTGCACCACCATGCCTGGCTCATTTTTTATAATTTTAGTAGAGAGGGGGTTTTTGCTAGGTTGCATAGGCTGGTCTTGAACTCCTAGCCTCAAGCCATCCACCTGCATGGGCCTCCCAAAGTGCTGGGATTACAGGCATGAGCCACTGTGTCCAGCTGAAAAGAGAATCTTAATTCAGTTGATTACTTCTAAAAGTTATAAGACCTTCTTCACTGAAAGAGTTCACACAGAAGCTGAACTTGAATGCAGCCCTCTTAAATTTCAGTTCAATATCCCCTGCACATCTGCACATCTCTACATGAATTCTCTGTGGTATTCCTTCATCCATCCGTTCATGCATGAGGATTACAGAGATGAAGAAGTTTCCAGCTCTTATCCTCTTGTGCTCACAGTTTAACATGGGAGATGAAACTGCTGCTGAATGGCTCCCAAGCTGAAGTCAGCCAACAGTGTTTGCCAATAGCCCGCACTGAATCCCCCACCGAATCCCCCACCATATTCTCAAGTAACTCACTCTTTTAGGGGAAAACAATAATATAATAGTCTCTAGAAATTTTAGGTATTCTCCACTCTAAGATTACTCAGTTTTTTGACTGATCTCAAGGCGACTCTGGGGTTTGCTTCTGTGAAAAAGAAAACGCAGCTCCCATTGGGAAATGTGTGGAAAGTAATGGTTCAAAACGCCAGCTGTACATTAGTGTATACCCAGGATGCTTTAAAAAGTGATGGCCAAGACTAATAAGATGAATTAAGCGGACTCCTGGGGAACAGAACCGAACATCACAATACCTTCTCTTCCAGTTCCTTGAATACTTCCAAATCACACTTAGGATTGAAACTCACCAAATGAGAGAGATGGAATAACGATTTCCATGGTTGGTCTGATTCACTAGGAACAGGTATGCTCAAGCAGTACTTCTCCACCTTTAATGCGTTTAGAAATCATCCAGGGGTCTTGTCACGGAGCAAATTCGGACTCGGGAGGTCAGGGGTTAGCGCCTGAGCTTCTGGTGCAAACAGATTCCACAGGAGGCCTATGTTGTTTGTGCATGAACCCCATTTTGAGTAACAAGGCTATCAAGTCAGAGAAGAAATATGCGTTGCTTCTACCCACACAGAACTTGCGAATGAAATGGGAAAATAGGCTGAGTGTGATAGCTCACGCCTGTAATCCCCACACCTTGGGAAGCCAAGGCAGGAGGATCACATGAGCCCAG
Source organism: Hylobates moloch (assembly GCF_009828535.3). NCBI lineage: Eukaryota > Metazoa > Chordata > Mammalia > Primates > Hylobatidae > Hylobates > Hylobates moloch. The sequence continues at coordinate 5,815,021 of NW_026652277.1, read as the reverse complement.
GAGTTCAAAACTAGCCTGGGCAACATAGTGAGACTCTGCCTCTTAAAAAAAAATTAGAAAAAGGGAAAACCAATCTGGGAAAGATCAAATGTTGATCAAATATTGCAAATAATGCCATAAATGATCAGAATAGGGAGAGTAACGTGCTACCTGGAGAACTAGAAAAAAAATTCTCAGAGAAGGTGGCCTTGGGACCTCCTGGCTCTGAATGGTGGTTCTGAATATCAGGAGAGGGGTTGGAGAATGGTATTTTCTAGTGGTGTTGCTGGAGTCGTATACATGGACTGTGTTCCCTGAGTAGTGAGCTGACCAGTTAGAGAGATGAGGCGTTTGCCAGGACAACTACATAATGAGCCGTATTTCAACATACATGCAGTTTTGTGTGTGTGTGCCAAGCAAATGAGTCTCAGATTCTCGGACAAAAATGAATACTTTTGCTCAGACAGACAGCATGTGAGTGCTTCTCCCCCAGCTTCAACCCTCCAGTGTCTACAGGTGTCATTGGTCCCCGGTAGATGTCCTCGGTTCAATGGATCACTGATCACTTATCGCCAGCACCACATGACCCTGGATGGCAGCCAAAGAGTTCCTGGGTCTTGTTTCCCTCCCTCCACATTTTTTCCCTGACCCAGCCCAAGCCACGTGCACACCACAAGGCTGGGGTCCCAGGGCTTTGGTCCTGACAGCCCATCCTCCCACTCCCACACCCAACCAGTTCCCCGGGGGTTTTTGACCAGCAGCGCTGCCTGCGGCCCTCGACCCAGATCCAGGCATCCTGCTTAAGGAGGGGTTCAGGTGGCGGGAAACTCCAGGGCAACAAAGTGTGGGTGGCATGGGTGGGGTTGACCGGAAGGTCACTGTGCTGGGAGGAAGAGGAACGGGCGGAGGGAAGGCAAGATACGGATCAGGAGTATTGACATCCTGTGCCAGTAGAGGGGCCTGCCCCATGGTGGAAGGTGTGGCCGGACGAGCTCACTGGCCCATGTCCCCCCCTCTCCCAGGCTTTTTCCTCCCACGCTGTATGCAGTGCAAGAACAAGCTGGTGCAATTGGACTAGCAGCAATTGAGTCCTTTTACCCAAAAGAAGAAGAAAGAGCAATGTTTTAAAAGAATAAAAAGGAAGCTGCGGCCGGGCACAGTGGCTCATTGCTGTAATCCCAGCACTTTGGGGGGCCAAGAGGGGAGGATCCCTTGAGCCCAGGTGTTCGAGACCGGCCTGGGCAACATAGTGAGACCCCACCTCTATTTTTTAAAATGATAATTAATTTTAAATAAGGAAGTTGTATGGAAGCCATTGGTTTCTTTATTCTAAAGAGCCTGGAAAATAGGACAGTCTGCAACAGGCCCTGACTTCCTTTGGTAAGAAAGTGAGCAAAGCTATAGACCAGGAAACAGATGACTGGTTAAGGCCGGCCCATGCACCAACTCCGATACTGACAGCTATGTTTCCTTTTGTTATTTGCTTCAAGCTTTGTTCCAGAAAACATTTGAACACTAGCTAGAACCACCACAGTGAATATCCATTGCCTAAATGCTATCTTTCAGGAATTATGTTCAGACATAGTATTACTTTGGTTAATTCTCAAAATAAAGTAGGTCATATGATTATCCCCGTTTTATGCCTGGTGAACTGTGGTTAGATGGGCTTACAGAGATTAAATGGGTTGCCTGATGTAGACCAACAAGGAAGGGGCTAGGATAGGAAGCAGGCGCTCTCATTCCAGAACCTGGCTTTTTTCTTCCTGTCTAAACTGCTGCTAAAGGTCGAAGACGAAGGTGCCATGTGAGCAGGGAAGTTATTTTTGTTTTTTACGAAGGTGAAGTAATAGGCTGTGAGTAATGCCCACTGCTCCTTCAGCCCCAGGTACATGCAGTGAGGCGGTACCCACAGAGCTGCGTGGCACTCCTCAAACTGCTGGAGCAGCCGGCCTCCTGCAGGATGGCTTAAGGACTACCTGGTCCTTGGGGTCTGGGTTCTCTGGGTCCTGCTGTTCCCTGCAGCCCTCCTTCTACCCGCAGAGCAGCTTGGGACATCTTTAGAGAAAGCGGCAGTGTCGCACCTGCCCCAGCAGCCACAAAACAGAGGAAATTCTGAGCACCTCCGGGCATGAGTCACCACACCACATTCAGGAATTGCCACCTCTGCCCACAGAATCACCCACTCTTTTCTGTTTGGGACCAAAATAGATACCTCCTTCAGAAGCCGCTGCTTTCTGTACTCTCAGCAATAAAAAAACAAAGGCAAGGATAGGTGTGTGCCTCTGAGGCGTGAGAGGGGCGGGTTTTCTCCCCTGGGAAGGTTTTCAGAGAGAAGTTGTTGCTACAGCAGTACAGGCCGCCGATGGGTTGAGGGTACAGGAGGAAGAGGGAAAATCAGGGAGATTGGAAACAACCTCTCGTGTGGTAGGACTTCCAGCTATTGGTTTGTTCATTCCTTTATTCATTCATTCATTCAGCAAATGTTCACTGAGGAACTGCTATGTGTCAGGCACAGGGTTTGAGACACAGAGATGAATAAGAGGCCGTCCTTGACCTCTGCACAGACAATTATGACACAAGCTAAGTGCTGAGATACAAGTTTAAAGAAGGAGTCGATGGAACACGCAGATCGATGTTCATTGCCCCTGCAAAACCCAGCACAGCTCACATTAGGGACTGCCTCATTCACATCATGTTAGATGTGACAGAGAGGACAGCAGAGAATGTTGTTTTGTCATCAACTACTAAAATTATTAAAACCAAACACCACTAATTTTGGACTTCCGGTAGACAGAGGATGTAGAGCTTTCCTTTGCTCAAGAAATTCCTTTACAGAGAAAATGGGAACATTTCAAGTGGGAGTATTTCAATTCCTTTAATAACAACCTGTTTGCTAGCTCCCACATTCCCCAAGTATTCTAGAAGCATCTTTCATAATAGATAGCTCTGCCCAACTGCCCCACACACATGCATGAACCGTTCTCCAATCCTAAAAGTCTGTGACTTCTCCAAGGAAGGGAGAAAGGAATCGTATTAGTCCAGTTTACATTATTATGTACTTTGTAGCAAAGCAGCAATGTTTCTTTAAAAAATTCTATAATTCTCTCTCTCTATATAGCTGGGCATGATGGCTCACGTCTGTAATCCCAGCACTTTGGGAGGCTGAGGCAGGCAGATCACCTGAGGTCAGGAGTTCGAGACCAGCCTGACCAACATGGTGAAACCCCATCTCTACTAAAAATACAAAAGTTAGCCAGGTGTGGTGGCACATGCCTGTAATCCCAGCTACTCGGGAGGCTGAGGCAGGAGAATCCCTTGAATCTGGAGGCGGAGGTTGCAGTGAGCCAAGATCGAGCCGCTGCACTCCAGCGTGGGTGACAGAGGGAAACTCCGTCTCAAAAAAAAAGAAAAAGAAAAGAAATATATATTTTATATATATATATATATATATTTGTGTGTATTTTCTCCTCATGAAATGAGCCCCTTGAAGCAAATTGGCCCATCTTTTCAGAGAAAGATCAGTTTATTACGTTACCAAGTAAAGGGCAAAGGAATCATTTCTAAAAGTTTCGTTTGAAGTCCCCGGAGTTTAAGTTGACGTCAGCCTCTTCCTGCCCCGGTGCCCCGAGAGTTTCCCGGGAGTTTTGGGGATGACACCTGGCTGCATGCGTGACATCTCGCTGTCTGGGGGCAGGCCTGGTGGCTTCCCCGACAATGAAACCAGGCAGAGCCTGCAGCCCAGCTGAGCACCGGTGTGGTCTCTGCTTCCGGTCCTTGTGGTAGCACCTCTGTTTAGAGCCTGATTTAGAACAAAAAGAAATTTTGTAAAGGAGAAAACTCCCTATTTTAAATGGAAAGCAAAACAAACAATTACCAAAAAAAAAAAAAAGTTGGAGAGGGGGTTTCAGAATAAAAGAGCCGTTTCTCCAGGCATCTTGCTGACGCCCAGGTGGCGCTGAGACCGCAGGGTGAGCCTTTCGGCTGGAGATGTTGATCCCTGGTTTACTTACTGCACTTCGGGCTTTCACTACCTTTCACCCACTGGACCATCAGTTTCACTTTCCCTCTCCCAGCATCTCTCAAGCTCTGCTTCTCTGGCCCTGCTTTCAATCTAGTGCGAGAAGACCTGTAGCCAGGGCACCTGTCCTCCTCCTCCTCATCCTGCACTGGGACCCCAGCTCTGAGCACTCCCAGGCCAGACAGGCCTTGCTGCGTGCTCTGCTTCTGTGATCTCACAGATTCCTCATGACCACCGTAGGAGATGGGGACTGTTAGCACCATTCCCCCACAACAATCCCCCTTTTTTTTTTTGAGACAGAGTCTCACTCTGTTGCCCAGGCTGGAGTGCAGTGGTATGATCTCGGCTCACTGCAACCTCTGCCTCCTGGGTTCAAGAGATTCTCATGCCTCAGCCTCCCAAGTAGCTGGGATTACAGGCGCCCACCACCACGCCTGACTAATTTTTGTATTTTTAGTAGAGACAGCGTTTCACCATGTTGGCCAGACTGGTCTCAAACTCCTGACCTCAATTGATCCACCAGTCTCAGCCTCCCAATATGCTGGGATTACAGGCTTGAGCCACCACGCCCTGCCACCATTCCCATTTTACAGATGAGGAAACTGAGACCATGAGGCAGTAATTCACTCTCCCAAGAAAGCAAGGAGCCAGTAGATCTGAGCAGAACCCATGCATTCAGGCCGACACAGGAAGCAAGCTGTCAACAGGCACCGTTCATCTCCTGGGCTTCCTAGGCAGGCCCTGAAGCTCTGGTTTTCAGTCACCCTGTTATTCATCCCCAAGTTAATCTCCCCTGAAAGCACCTGTCATGATGCCCTTTCTGCTGCAAGAACTCCAGTCATTTCCATTGCCTCAGGGGCACTTTGCCACCTCCTCTGCCTGGCACAGAACATGCTCCCCAGCCAAGACTGTTCCCTCAGCACACAGCATGTCTTGGCCAGCAGGTCTCCTCCTGTCCTTCAAAGGGAACCTCCTCATTTGTGATTTCAAAGCTGGACTCCCGGGAACACCCTCCTCCCTTACTGGAATAATCCTCCCCGTCTTGTCTGCCTACCGGAATTTTTCTCAACCAGAAAGGCGTCTTGAGAGAATGGGAAAGTCTTATGAATTTGGAAAGTTGACAGCTTGAATTCAAATCCTAGCTTGAACTTGTGAATTTCTACTTTCCTTTACGAAAACCTTTGCATGCCATTCTGTGCAGGCACTAGCAAGGTGGTGGGAGTGAGATGGATACAGTAGGGTGAGTGCCGCGTAAAGGAAAGGGAGCAAAGTCTGGGACTGCAGAGAAATGGCACAAAGCACAGACAGGAGAAGAGTCCCGGAGGCTTCCTAGAGAAAGATGACAGCCAATGGGAGACCTTCAGGGAAAGCAGGAGTTGAGAAGGTAGAAACGCATTAGGAAGTGTGGCATGAGCATGATGGTTAATTTTAATGTGTCAACTTGCCTGGGCTAAGGGATGCCCAGATAGCTGGCTAAACATTCTCTCTGGGGGTGTCGTGAGGGTATTTCCAGGAGACACCAGCATTTGAATTGAATAGACTGGGTAAATTTCTTGTTGGTAGACTGAGTAAAGAAAATCACCCTCACCAGTGTGGTGGGGATCATCCAACCATAGAGGACCAGAATAGAACAAGAAGGCAGAGGAAGCTTGCATTCTCTCTGTTCAAGCTGGGACATCCGTCTTCGGCTCTTGGACATTTGCACTCCTGGTTCTCCAGCTTTTGGACTCGGGGACTTACAACAGGGCCGCTCTGCTCCTCAGGCCTTCAGTCTTAGACTGAGCCACACCACCAGCTTTCCTAGTTATCCAGCTCCAGCTGGCATATTGTGGGACTTCCCAGCCTCCATAATTGAGTGAGCCAATTCCCATTATAAATATTCTCTTATTTATCTACATACATCCTATTGGTTCTGTTTCTCTGGAGAAATTCTGTTTCTCTGAATAATACAATGACCAAGGCCCAAGACAAAACACATGGTGACCTCCAAGAGCCACGCAGAGTCCCGCAAGGCAGGAGAGCTCAGGCACATAGAGGAAGCAGAGATTTTGAAGCTGGGCATGAGCTGTGTCTTGGAGCCTCCCCATGTCACTGGGCTTAAACTGTGGCCTGGAAGGAACAGAACATCCCACAGGGGTCTCAGTCAGGGCATGGCTTGTACTTTGGAGTGACAGCACTGGGTTTATGTGAAGAATGAAGGAAGAAGAGAAAGCACTGGGTTTATGTGAAGAATGAAAGGAAGCAGAAAGGCAAACCCGTAGGGCATTGAGTAACCTCCATGGAAGTCCATGAGGGCAGGTTTTTAACCTCGGTGGGGCTCAGCTTCTGTTCGCATAAAATGGGAATAACACAGACCCTGCTGGGTGCTGTAAGGCTACATAAGCTAGCCTGCCTAGAGTGACCAGAGCACGCAGTAGGTGCTCACTAAATGTGACTTGCTGGACTTCTAGTCTGCATGGCCAAAGGCCCTTCCCTCGGACCTTTCTGTGTGGATGCCTCACAGGCTGCTCAGTCTACACATCCAGAACTGTCCTCCCTCCCTGGAATCTACTCTTTCTCCTCTCTTTGCTATTTCAATGAATGGCACCCCATCCTCCCCATCGCCCAGGAAATCTGGGCAAAATCCTCGTTTCTTCCTTTCTGTCCTCCACGCACCTAATCCAGCCTCAATTTTTGGCAATTCCAACTTCTAAAATCTCTTAACGCCAGCAACCCCTCTTCTTGCTTACTCATCACCACCCACCCCAGGACTCCCATGACAGCCTTCCTGTGATGCATGACAGGCACATGACAAGGGTAGTTGAGGGTCAGGGGCCACAGGAGCAGGATGCAGCCAGCACATGAAGGAGGACAGGTGGGAGGACAGGCAGACACTCGTGCTAAGAGCACGCGCTTGTCAGGCTGCCTGGGTCCAAGTCCTAGCTCCACCACTGAGGGGCTGTGTGTCTCTGGGCAAGTCACTGGGCCTCTCTGTGCCTTAGTTCCTGCCTCTATAGAATGGAGATGAGAAGAACACATCATCTCATAATTATTGCATAAGTATTAATTTTAATTATATTGACTATTATACTCTATTAGTATATGATGTCTTTTATTATATTTATCATATAAAATACTAATTACATTAATGAGCATACTATAGCATTTTATATAACATCTTAATTGCTTATATATCTGTATAATTATCATATAAGATAATTTCATAAGATAAGATGGTATTTTATATATTTAATTTATGATATATTTATATTTTATATACTTTATTGTATTTGAATTGTGATGTCTAATAAAATAATAGATATGTTAATTATCCTTCATATTCATAATAAGCTCCTTCACTGATATCTGGGAAGCTGAGGATGTTTGTGCGTGTGAACTCTCCTGTGTGCTCGGCATGCAGTGTGTCCCGTCTCAGCTGATGTGATTGCTGTTCTTGGTGGCCCGGAGGCACAGGGTGCAGGATGCAGAGTGCATGCTACAGGCAGGAAGAGCTTTGGAGCAGGCTGACTCCTGGGCTCTCCCCTGGTGCTGTGGCTTCTGAGGCCCCCAGGTGACGACCAGCCTTTGCCATCCTAGTGTTTCCTCTATGTTCATCCTGCGTTCTGAGTGTGGCACAGGCCACACCCCTGACCCCACCAGCATCAGGTGCTGTGCACATGGTATGAGGTCGGGATGGAATGCTGTTGGCACGGGGATTGTTCCTTGGGCTAGCTGTATCCACATGGTCTGATTAACCCCTTCTGCATGTCAGCAAGCGTTCAGCACCTCCTCAGGGTTAGGGCATGCGCAGGGCATGCAGGGATTTGAGGGTCCTTGGACAATGCATATATGTTCTCCATGGAAGCATGCAGAGAAATGGAGAGGGTCTTTGTCCCTTTCAGTCCTAACATTCTGTGGCTTAATAACTACTGGTCTTACACCCGAGTAAAAAGCAGGATCTTCTCAGCACTGTGCTGAGGAAGTCTTTGAACCTTCCAATAGGTCATGGGATCCCCACCTGCATCTTAAGTTCCCATGTGCTTAGGAAACATGGCCACCTTGGAATTCAGCTCTCCAAGTAGCCCAGTGTGAATGCCCATTGCAGGAGCATCTGAGCTCACCCCCACTAACCCTGAGGAATCTGTTGAAAAGAATAGAACCCACCTACTGAAACTATCAGAGATCAAATGTGTGTTGACTAAGAATTTGCGTTAAGGCAGGGATAGTTGAGCACCAATACTTTAAAGGAACTCTGGAGAAATGCAAGCCTGTACTTCCTCTCAGCATGGCTGCAGAAGAGGGCCAGGTCAGTAGACAGGCATTTTGACTCACTCACAGCTGCATACAAAGACTAAACTCAGCAAAAGCCTTAAGGTTGCATTTATGTGTCTGAGACCAGTCCCTGGAGCACAGGCATGGGCTTTTGGTACCATGTAACCTACAACCTTAACCTGTCTGCTCTATGTTGTCCACTCCAGCAATCCCACAGTGCCTGAAATGCCATTGTCTTCCCTGATGTCTGGGGTAGCATCTGTGAACACGTGGATTTGATACATTTATGATGCTGTTTGTCTTTACTGAACCCTTCTTAAGCAAAATCACAGTAGACTAGCAGGTCATGATAGTATCTGAAAGCCCCAGGACCCCAGAACCTCAATCAGTGCTCCCCACTTCCCATGGTTTTCTCCCTGTGTTTCCATATTTGGATTGTGATTGTCTGTGAAAAGGTGTGATCCCTGTCAATAACACACAGTGTATGCAATGTGCGTCTTGTGTAAAACAGAGTGTGAATTCTTGAGAGCAGGAAGGAAAAGGGGTACAAGAGGCCCCCCGGGAGATGGGTGAGGAGCAGGGCAGAGTAAGCCTGGCTGCTGGGAACCCCTCAGGAGAGCTCTGGAGAGGGTTCTGGACACGTGGGCTTGGCCTGCCTGACACAATTAGGATTTGTGTCAACAGGACTGGCCCTCACCTGACACCAACTGGGCTGCGGTTCCCAGGAGAAACACTTAGCATCATGACTTCGGAGGTTGCCATCATTTTTGATGACTTTTTCTTTTTCCTTCTTTTCTGTTTCCCTCTTGTCTTAAGTTTCTACCTGTAAGTAAGTTACACTTACTTATTCTGTGTTTCTTTACAATCTCAGGGGAAATTCCGTTGAGTTGAAAATTTCCTCAGCTCCTCGCTCCAGTTTCTCAGAAGAGTTTCTCTCCTTGCAGAAAAGACTGTGGGTGGGAGTCACCGATTTAGCATATTTCTACTAAAAATATGACCCCATCCCAAGAAATTGGTTTTAAAGATTTGAGGAAAAACTGCTTTTAGATTTCAGAGAAAGAAAAAGAGTGTGTTTCTACTTCCCCCTTTTAAATCTGATAACTTTTATTTTAATCAGGTTGACATTCTGTGGTGAGCTTGTGGTTAACTCTTTCATGCCCGGAAAACTGTTGTCGACCGAGAAGACTCCCGGGATTAGAACATAACCAGCGCCCAGCATTTCATTTGCAGAAGCATTTGAGGTCCCAAAATGTGATGGTTTAGCGGCAGCTGCTTGTAGGGGTATTTTTGGTTCCCTGCTTCTTTTTTCCCTTCTAAGTAAAGAGAAAATAACTAGATCACTCCACCCCACCACCCCATCATTTTGTTGTTGTTTAACAAGTGTTGAGTAAGGCACAGTTGTTCTCCAAAAGGGTCTTACCCTGTGAGTTACTCATTTTAGGGTTGCGGAAACTCTGACTGTTTGACCCAGTCAACCAGGCCTCAGAAACTGTGGGTCAGATAACAAATAACTCACGGTGCTTCTGTGCTAATTACTACAGAGATGTGCCCAAGTGTTCGGAGATCTCCTTCTTGAAGCAAAGATCTCCTCCTTGAACCACACCACCTTCTTCTCCTTTCCCGAGGGAATCAGGCAACTTTTCTTGGATGACAGCAACTTCCTTAAATCCCCCAAGTCCTGAGACAGGCACTTTACTTCTCCCACATTTCCTTCAACATTTGTGCTTGCTGAATGAAACAAGGAAGGTGAGTGTTTGTTTGAATGAACCAATCAATGGGTAACAGCACCAATGCTAATGCTAATACACTCAAGTACTCATTCAGCACCAACTATGGCCCAAGGCTTGTGCTCTGCTCTTGGGTGCTGATCCAGCAAAGAGTGGGTGGAGGGGGAGTGGGAGGTGAAGTCCCTATACCACCACTTATATTTTGCACTGTGTTATTTTTTCCTCTGGTCACATGCATACATAAATTTTATCTCTCTGTAATTATGCCATTTAAACATCCTCCCACTGAGGTAGAAGGTGGGACTCAACTCCTGAAGCAGGGCTCAGACACCAGATCAAATTGAGGACTAGCAAAAACAGGATTGGGGCAGAAGCAGCTTTCCGTAAGACATGTTCATGAGTGTGCCATGTCAGTTTACCATTGCCATGGCAACACCCAGGCGTTCCTGCTCCTTTCCATAGCAGTGACCGGATGACCCAAAAGTTACTACCCCTTCCCTAGAAATTTCTGCAAACTGCCCCTTAAACTGTATGTAACTAAAAGCAGATATAAATATGAATGCAAAACTGCCCTGACCTACTACTCTCTGCCTATGTGGTCGCCCTGCTCTACAGAAGCAGTCACGGAGCTGTAGCACAGCCGGAACTATAACATTGCCACTTCAATAAAGCTGTTTTCTTTTATTCTACCACTGGCTTGCCCCTGAATTCCTTCCTGGGCAAAGCCAAGAACCTTTGCGGGCTAAGCCCCACCTTGGGGCTCGCTTGTCCTGCACCACTACCACCTTCTCTAGGAAGATGCTCTAGGCTTAATCATTGTGTTGAATTCAGCTGCTGAGGACTGAGAGGTGATTTGGATGATTGACTTAATAAATAAAATTGGGAGTTACACTTTCCTGCTGTGGACTTGCCACTGAGTTGGAGGAGAGGGGGGTTTCTTTCTCTGATAAAGTTCCACATCCACAGACAGAAGGACAAGGCCCTGAACTAATCACTTCCTTTGGAAGAAGCTTTGGTAAAGAATCAACATTTGGGAGGTTGGCAAGAAAAACCTATTTGTTCTATAAGTATTTAAAAATTATTAAAATTTCAAACAATACAGAAAAACACGAAGACTAGTATAACCATCATGTGCCCACCATCAGGATTCAGTAAATGTTTACAGTTTACCTTGGTTGTTTCATGTCCTTTTTGTTTATTTTAAATACATGCTCTTGTCATGCGTGATGGCTGATGCCTGTAATCCCAGCACTTTGAGAGGCTGAGGCAGGTAGATCACCTGAGGTCAGGAGTTCAAGACCAGCCTGGCCAACATGGTGAAACCCCATTTCTACTAAAAATACAAAAATTAGCCTGACGTGATGCAGGCGCCTGTAATCCCAGCTTCTTGGGGGGCTGAGGCAGGAGAATCACTTAAACCTTGGAGGCAGAGGTTGCAGTGAGGCCAGATCTCGCCATTGCACTGCAGCCTGGGTGACAGAGCAAGACTCCCTCTCAAAAAACAAAACAAACACAAACAAAAACAAATAAATACATACTGTAGATATAGTGGAGCTCCCTCTCTGTCCAACCCAATCTCATTCTTCCCCTCCAGTAATTGCTCTCTTGAATCTGGGCTGTATCTCATGATGCAATATACACTACTGGTTTGTTTTTTATTTTATACATAAATGCATAATATACTGTTTCTTTTTGCAACTTTGCTTTTTTCACTCAGCAGTGTTTCTGAGATTCATTTTTGATGTTTATTCTTTTTAACAATTGTACATTATTACATTGTATAATAATACAGTTATTGATAATGCTGAGTTTATTAATCTAGCCTTTTGATAGACAATTAGATTGTATCTGATTTTTCCCTATTACAAGCAATGCTCTAATAAACAGCCTTGAATGTGTTCACATATGCAAGAATTTCTCTAGGAATATACCTAGAAGTGAGATCGCTGATCCTAGAACATGGACAGCTTCAATTTTACTGTTATATTTAAAATGTTCTCTTTGAAATTGCCATGCTAATTTACAATCCTCATCAGCAATTTATGAAATTTCCTGAATTCCTCAGATATTCCTCATCATCACTTACCATTGGGAAATGTTAACATTTTTTGCCAATCTGATAATATAAAATAAAATCTCATTACTATCTTAAGTTTCATTGATACCTGGTGATATTGAGCATGCTTTCATATGTTTTTTTGGTCATCTCTGTGGCCTCCTTGTTCATATCCTTTGTCCCTATTTTTATTGGGTTGTTGGCCTTTAACTTATTGATTTGTAAGTCTCCCTTATGTATTACGGATACTAAGTCTTTGGATAATTATAGATTCTTGGATTTTCTAAGTAGATAGACATTATTATTTATAAATGACAATTTTATTTTTTCTTATCCACTTCTTATTCCTCTGATTTCTTCTGCTTGTTCTATTGCATTAGCTGGGGTGTTCGATACAATATAGAATAAAAGCAGGAATTGTATATGTTTCCACCATTAAATAGAAGCCTTTTAAGGTATCACATACATGTTATTTTCTGTAAGATTTCAGTGTCTACTCTCTATTGGTTAAATAAGTTTCCTTTCATTTCTACTATCTTAAAAGTTTTTTTCTTTTAATCGATAATGGATATTCTTTTCATCATCATTAGATGCTCTTCTTCATCTATGAAAATGATCATGTAGGTTTTCTCCCTTTATACCATAAAAGTATTTAAGTACATTGAGAGATTTTCTAATGTTAAACCATTCACTATTGCTGGGATAAATTCTGACTGATCAGAATTTTTTGTTTGTTTGTTTGTTTTTGCTTAATATATTGCTAGAATCAGGTGCGAATGTTTGACTGTAGAATTAATTTCTTTTTGTAATTCTTCACCTTATCAACCATATGTATTGTTGAGTGTATACATGTTCAAGATTATCATAACTTCCAGAATAATTTTTATTTGTGAAAATGCTTTTTTGGTCTAGCTTCTCTTATGTTATTGTAGCTATGGAGCTTTCTTATCTCTGGCTACCTTGTCAACAATATGTATTGTGGAGTGTTTACAGGGTCAAGATTATTATAACTTCCACAATGATATTTATCTGTGAAAACACTTTTTTGGTCTAGTTTCTCCTGTTATTATAGTTATCTAGCTTTCTTTTGGTTGCTAAATATTGCATATAATGTGTTTTCCAGCCCTTTATTTCAACCTTCACATGCCACTATATTTTAAAGATGTTTCTTGAAATAACAAAAATAGACCTTGTGCAGGACTTTGGGGGAAATTTTTCCCCCTCAATCAGAATATCTCTGTCTTTTACAAGCAAGCTTAATCCATTTATATTTATTGTCCTACATTTGGACTTATTTATGCTATTTTACTTTGAACTTTTATTAACCATTATTTTTCTTTTACTGTTGTATTTATCCTTTCTTGTCGTCTGTTACATTGATTGAGTTTCCTTTATTTTCTCTTTTCCTTCTACTGGTTTGTGTATTATATGTTTTAATTCTACTTTTAGAATTAACTCACCCTTGGCCAGGCATGGTGGCTCACGCCTGTAATCCCAGCACTTTGGGAGGCCGAGGCGGGCGGATCACAAGGTCAGGAGATTGAGACCATCCTGGCTAACACAGTGAAACCCCGTCTCTACTAAAAATACAAAAAAATTAGCTGGGCGTGGTGGCAGGCGCCTGTAGTCCCAGCTACTCAGGGGGCTGAGGCAGGAGAATGGCGTGAACCTGGGAGGTGGAGCTTGCAGTGAGCCGAGATCACGCCACTGCACTCCAGCCTGGGCGACAAAGTGAGAATCCGTCTCAAAAAAAAAAAAAAAAAAAAGAATTAACTCACCCTTTAAGTTCTCAAAGTACTCTTGATGTTAAAAGTCCACAGTTATTTAACATCTCACCCAGTTCTAGGATCTTCTGTTTAGAACTTAACACATTTCTGGCAACTAAGGATTGACAACTGTTAAAAAATATCATTTCCCATTATATTTTTGGATTGGTTATTGCTGATATATAAAAAATGTTGAAGTTTATAAATGAATTTTCTATCTGGTCACCTTATCAAACTCTTAATAGTTCTAATACTTTAACCGTCTTGGGTTTTCTAAGTACTTAATTAAATTCCTCACATAGAATGATTATTTTTGTCTTCTCTTTTCCAACAAGTGTATGCCTTATCTATGTTACCAGTTTTATCAGATCACTAAGAACGAGGGTTCTTTTAAAGTCAATTGGAGTGAGAAAAACCCAAAGACACCACTAAGTCTTTGAGTGTCTTTGGGGAAGAAAAGGTAGATTTAGGAAAAGAGAGACAAAAGGCAAAGTAAGACAATACCATGTATCGCAAATTTAGGTGTGATTTAATGATGGCTAAGAAAAAATTTTAAATTATATATAAAAGTATATTTGTATATAAGGTAGTTTAAATAAATAATAGGTAATGTGGGCAGCCAACAACAACCAAAAATGACTGGAAATATTCAAATTCAACCATGGTGATTTGGTTGACAGCAATTGGAGAACTGACCATGCTTCAGTAGACTGAAATCTGTTATAATCTATTAATGTGAATACAGGTGACAGGAAACAACCGAATACAGCATTCTCATAAATAGTTCTTAGAATATGAATTCAAAAGAAACTCTATTTCCTCATTCTGACACAATCAAGCTTTAAGCAATGAACGCTTTAAGTATTGTTTTTCAGCTTAGAAAGTAACTATATATTTTATCATTTGGTTCTGAAAACAACACCGCTCAAGAGGTCATCGTAGCAACAATCAAAATTTGTGGAGCGTCTTACAGATTTCAAATTCACTTATGTTATTTCGACTGATCCTCATATTTCCATCCTTCATACCCTCACGATTCATGCTTCAGCAAAACATTCTACCTGTAGTCTCTTGTATCTTCCATATGATGATGCTATTTTACACTTTTACACATTCTCTGCCAGAACGGCCTGATGTGCCTAACCTGCCAGATGAACTCCCACCCACCTTTCAGGCACCTTATAGTTAGGAACAGCCTTCATTCTGTTGCCTGGCTCATGGGCAGGGCCAGGATTCCCAGCAAGGGGCACTATATCAAGAGGCCTAACAGGACATATCAGCATGGTAAAAGGAAATGGCTTGGGGTGTATGAGAAGCTCCTATGGTTACATGATTGGAAGGAATTCTTTTCATTTCGTGTTACAGACGGAGCCTCTGAAATGAGAAGGGACCACAGTGAGCCAGTGAGTGAAACAGGAGGAAGATTCTGACACCCAGAGCTTTACCTTCAACATTTCCTTCTGTTTATTCCTTATCTAGACTTCCATTTTCCTACCCCATAGATACTCACTCTTATGACCATAACTTGCCTTCAACTCCTCTACTGCCTTGTAAATGTCCCATGCATGCTTGAAAAGAGAGGGCTCTGCTATTGTTGGAATCAAATTTGTTACTTGTGGTTATCACATTTGATTGTTCTTACTGATTTTCTGTCTGTTTGACCTATCCATCATAAAGGAAGACACTGTTAAAATTTCTCATTATGATAGTAGATTTCCAAATTTATCCTTGTTTTGTCAATATTTGCTTTGTGTATTTTGAAGTTATGTTATTGGGTGCATAGAAGTATGTAAGTGTATGTTTTCCTGGTTCTTGTTTTGTATATTTTGAAGTAATGATTTTGAGTGCATACACATATAGCATTTTTATGTTTTCCTGGTGAATTGAACCTTTAGCAATACGTACTGACTTCTGTATTTCTATTAACACTTCTGCCTTGAAGTCTGATGTTAATATAACTCCTTGGATTCAACTGTCCATTCTTTTAGTTTCAAACTTTTGGAGACTTTCTGCTTTAAGCATGTCTCTTATAAACATCATATAACCGCATATTTTTAAAAATATATGCAGTCCAACATTTTGTAACTGCAGGGTTAGTCTATTCACATTGATAATTATTACTGATATAGCTTGATGAATTTCCACTGTCTTATTTTATTTTTTACCTTCTCTTTCTATGCATTTCCCCCTTCTTTTGATTTAAGTAAGTTTTTATCCTATTTTATTTTCTTCCAATAGCTTGTAAGTTATTCACTTTACTGTGTCATTTTAGATGTAATTTTTAACATTTTAACATGAATCCAGACTTTACAAAGCCCAGATTTAACCAATATCATAGCCTTCCTCTCAAATAATAAATAACCTTAGAACAAATTGCCTCCACAAATCTTTTCTACACAGTTCTGTCTTCTTCCCCCTTGCTTCTTTGTGCGCATTTATGTTTGCTATTTGAAAGAATTTCCTGAAAGTAAAAGTGAGATTTTTTAGAAGGCTGACATGAGGGCAGCAATAGTAGACTTTCACGTGACTCCTGTCCCACCACCTTGAGCTGTGTGGTTTAGGCAACTTACTTAATCTCTCTGAACCTCAATCTCTTGCTTTGTAAAGTGGGGATGACAGTATCTACCTTCCAGAGCCATAGTGAGCATTGAAGGTAATATATGCAAAGCAGCAGCACATAGGCAGGGCTCAGACATCATAGTTATTATTATATAGATAACTCCAAATGGAGGGCCTGGGCCCTCTGCCTTCTTCAAAGATAATAATCTGAACTAAACCACAACATCACACAAACACCTCCCAGCACCCAGATAGTTTAGACATAGCTCCACCTCTTTGTAAGAGATAATCTTCAACAGATAGGTGAAAAGCATGCTCCTTCCTGAAGATTATGATTCCGGGTGTTGGAAAAGCACTGAACTAGGAGTCAGGGAACCTGGTGATCTGTTGTAATCCAAGGCTTGCCACAAACTTGTGGAATGACCACGGGCCCAGTGTTCTTATCTATAAAATGTAGAGGTTGGCCTAAATGATCTTTGAGTTCTCTTCTAGTTCTCATATTCTATGATACCATTAAAAGGGATGTTCTACATCCCTTTTGCACCCAAACCACTTACTTTCTATAAGGCCTAAACTGCTGGTTTGGGTTTCCCAAGGAAGCGAGAGACAACCTTCGATATTAGGCATATCTTTGGAGTTCTTATTAAACAGTAAACCTCACCTCACTATCAAAGACAGCCTCTGGCTCCAACGTCCTCTTTCCAGTCTCCCATAGGGATTTCCTCTGGGAGTCAACGAGCTTAAGGTGAAATTTGGCTAGGGGTCTGGGAGGAATTCTTTTCATTTCATATTGCAGACAGAGCATTTGAAATGAGAAGGGACCACAGGGAGCCAGTGAGTGGAACAAGAGGAAGATTCGGGTCTCTGACACCCAGAATCTGTCTGATTCTGACAGAGAAGATGAACCACGTTAGAGCAAGAACCAGACCCCTCTTTACCCAGTGGCCCAAGCTCTTGATGCATACCTGTGTCCCTTGTAAATCTCAATGAATCATCATCTAAACATTTCCTGTGCTCCGTGCATTATTCTAATCTTCAATGGGTAAAAGTGGAGCTTAAAGCTTTGATATATGGATAGGAAAGAGAAGAGGGATGAAGCCTTTACCCAGGGCTGGCTGGGCTAAGAGTAAAACAACTTCACCTTGATTCACCCAAAGGGCCAAGAATCTAATCTTGGAGTCGGTCCACATCCTTTATAAGCCCCCTTTTTCCTTTATCTTTCGTGTTGCTCACATAGGCTTCAGGGGCCAGATGAGTCTTCTCTCGCATTGAACATCAGAGAAAAAAAACGACGACAAAAAGTTACATCAGAGAAAAAAAACAACGACAAAAAAAAAACAAACCCACAAACGTTTCTCACCCACCCACCTTTCCTCCAGTCAATGACGTTTTCACTGCACCCTGTTAGACGCTGAGTGAGGAAGCGTCTGGGCACAAACCGCTGTGGATGCAGATTGAGCAGCGCTTACTGTGCACTGGAGGCATGGGGGTCCTGTCTTCACCAAGGGGGCAGATGGAGAGGGGGCAGAGCGAGCAGCCAGGGCTTCACTCACTGGAAACTCTCATACTCCAAGTGCGGCCTGGGGATCTGCAGCCCCAGCATCATGTAGGGGCTTGTTAGAAATAGTCTCAATGTCCACACCTGCCCTGACAAATCCCAATCTGCAAGACCCCGGGGGCTCTGCACACACACTGCTGTGAACAACCTCGGCATCCGTCCTGCCGGCTCTAGAGCAGCCAACCAGGATATCCTTCTTCTTCAGCAGTGGTGTCCGCTCTCTAAAATAACTGTCCCCCACATCTCCTTCCAGGGTTGGTATTTCTGGTTAACTCAAGGGACACAAAAATAGCTCAGGGAAAAATTAATTTTAGTTCTACTCCAGTTCTAATAATGAAGTGGTAAAAATTAAAGAGACAGCTTTCAGATTATGGGAGTGGAACTGCAGGTATGTGGCAAAATCGAAGAAAGAGGGCTCATGATTCCACGTCAGGGAAGAGCCGCTGGCCTGCCCAGGCTGCTGTTTATCTTTACTGTGAAAGGGGCGGGGCCTCTTTTTTGTTTGTTTTGTTTTGTTTTCACTTAACCTCAGTGGCAAGAAAAATGGGGCCTCTTGCCAGGAGGGGCAGAGAGTGACGCCGAAGGCAAAGACCACCTCATTTCACGAAGTTCCTCGTCTTTTATTTGAAATCCAAGACATAGAAGCTGCACATTTGTCCTTCTGGGAAGAGTGACGAGTGACTGAGAGTGCAGTCGAACACTCGAAAGGAGAGAGCAGGTGCCTGGGAGTCAGAAAAGCTGGCTTGAATTCCTAAATCTGTTGCTGTTTGTCCAGGTCGTTCTGGTCATCTATGGCAGGAGGACTACAAATGCCTGGCTTTTCCCTTTCTAGCGGGCACACAGGGAGACAGAGAAGTTGAATCTTTAGCAATCCTTTGAAGGGGAAACCCCACAGTGCAAAGAGAAGCATTGTCGAGGGCCCTTCATCTGCACCCTCTGTTCTCCCAGACCTGTTCCATGATGCATTCCAGAGAAGGTGGCTCTCCGTCACTGTCACTTGTGATTGCCAAGGCGTCAGCCAGACAAGCAAAAGCTCCCAAGGGGTGTTACCCTTCAGCTGCATACAGAACTCCTAGAGGCAACAAATCCACAAGGAAAGATACACCCAAGATCGTGTATTTCAGCCACGATGATGGAGGTGAGGTGGAAAAGGACGAGGAACAAGTGGGATTCTGCCCGTGTCTGTCTAATGAGCATCCACAGCAAAAGCCAACGTAAGATGTGAAACACGCTCAACACCAGAAGAGCTCGGTTTGACTCTGTCTTGGTGTGGGTCCCAGGCCAAAGCCCTCGGCATTTTCAGGATTAATGATAACTGCTGGCTGTCTCCTTTTCCCTCTGCCCACATAAAAGGCACAAAAACTAAAGAGGAAGGCCCCATCACCGCAGAACCCGTGGTTCAGGATTCTCCTCTTGGGAGCCCCGATTTCTTTTCTTTTCTCACCTTAACAGTGTCCAGAGTACTTTTATTGCCAGAACAGAGATACAGCCTGCTCAGAGCCTCACGTGGGGCCCACCACTCAGAACAAAGGGAGAGACAGATACTAAGCATGTGTGCAGCAGAGAAAATCCAGCCCACAGAAACCGTCTGCAAGAGCAGCTCTGTCCAGCCTGAATGTGGCTTTGGGAAGCCCACCTAGAACTTGGCCTGCCGCCAGTTGCCCACTCAGAGCCTACTGCCATGAAGGCAGGCCCTGACTCTCCATCCCTGCCCACACAGGGAGACCCAGGGCAAACAGAAAGTCCCTAGCGGGGGCCCAAGGAACCCCTGGCTTTCTCAGGGTCCCATTCAAGTTTCTGGGCTAGTCCTGCAGACTAAATACCACTCAGTTGCCTCGTGGGAGTAGGTGATGGACAGGGTGGACAGGAGCCCCACTGCTTCTCAGCCCTGTGCCAACCCCTTTGGGTGAGACCCTAGTGCAGGGTTGGGAGCCCCAATTTCTGAGCCTTGAGTGTTTACCACCCTACACCCCCACCTCCAACTCCCGAATTGATCATCTCAAATTTTCCCAGTCCGTAGGCACCAGACACATCAAATACTCTCAGAAAAGAAGGTGACGTCTACATCCAGAATTGTGCCAATACTTTAAAATAACAGGGAGAAAAATATTCCCCTTCCCCTCTTCTAAGGAAAATTCTGTCTGCCTCCCAAGCTCCCAGGTCCCTCGTGGTGTGAGCTGGGGGAGTGCGTAGAGCTGGGAATTGGAAACTATTCCGGAAGAGAATGATTTATGTAGAGAAGACCCATTGGGAGAAGCCGGAAGTGGGTCTGGAAAGATAGGAGGAAGTGTAAAGGCAGAGAAAAGCCCTTGTTAGCTGAATTTTGAGAAGTAATTTTTAGCATTGTTAGTGAGTAAAACTACAGAATGAGGACAGTTGTATGCTGTCTTAAAAAATAAAAGAATGATAACATAGGGAAAGATGATTTCAACATTTTGGAGTCATATAAATGGAATCCTCCTTTGTTATTACTGTGCAAGATTTTTAGACAAATTATTTTTTATTCTTTTTTTGGATGTTGTTCTGTTGCTGCTTTTATAACACTACACTGAGAAGGGCTAAAAAAAAATCCCAAATTTATTCCTATTAGATTGAAAAAGAGCAACCCTCCAGTGTACCTTTTCACACACTCTTCTACCTCCTGCTGCCTTCAGGTGATGTTTGGCACTTTCTGGCAAGGCCTTTCAGGGAAAAGGATTATAGCCAAGCTCTTTAGTGGTTACTGAGCTACAGACCTGGAGGTGTCATGTTCCTAAAATTCCAGGAAACATTCTTTATGAAAGGAAAGTCTGTGAGAATAAGAAGTTCTGGAACTTCCCCTTGTCCCCGCATGACCTCTTCAGACACTTGGGCTAATTTATGATGACTCTGAAAATGCCCATGACCTCATCTAGAAAAACGCACTCTCATGGAATTCAAGAGTTTCTAAGGGCACAAAATAGCTTCCAAGACAATTTGGTTCCTTCTTTTCAAATTGATGTGTTTAGAAATGTTCTCGGCTTGTGATTGGCATCTCAGATTCCAAAAACATCTGAGGTCAATCCTGGCTATTTGTGCTAATGAATAATTACAAAAGAGTTGCTAAGTGTGCTTCTCGTTGATTTTGCTGAGTTAAAATTACTTTTAAAGAAATGCACAGATCTGAGGCATACAATTTGATGAGTTTTGACAAATGTGTACAGCTGCAAAAACGTTTTCATCACTTCTGCCTTCTGGTCAATACCCACCTACCACAAGAAACCACTGGCTGCTTTCTGTCTCTGGATATAACTTTTGTCTTTTTTTGAACTTCATATAAATGAAAGCAAAGTGTATGCACTACTTCATGTTTAGCTTATTTTGTTCAACACAACATTTTTGAGATTGATCAATATTGCCTGTATCAATAGTTCATTATTTTTTATTTTTGAGTGGTTTCTATAGTAAGACTATATCATAAGCTACTTGTCTGTTCTCCCAATGATGGATATTTGAATTATTGAGTTGGTTATTATTAATAAAGCTTCTATGTCCTACAATGGAAGGGGCTTAATAAAAGAAATAAGTTACTATAAATATTTTATAGAAGTCTTTCTGTAGACACATCCCTTCATTCCTCTTAGATAAATACCTAGAAGTAGAATTGCTGAATTGTAGGGTAGGTATATATTTAACTTCAATAAAAATACTTTCTTTTTTTGTTTTTTGTTTTTGTTTCTTTGTTTGTTTTTGAGACAGAGTCTCACTCTGTTGCCCAGGCTGGAGTGCAGTGGCATGATCTCAGCTCACTGCAACCTCTGCCTCCTTAGTAGAGAAAGGGTTTCACCATGTTGACCAGGCTGGTCTTGAACTCCTGACTTAAAATGATCCACCTGCCTCAGCCTCCTAAAGTGCTGAGATTACACGCGTGAGCCACCATGCCTGGCCAAAATACTTCCAAATAGTGTTCCAAAGTAATTACATTACTTACACTGCCACCAGTAATGTAAGAGCGTTCCGGTAGTTCTACTTCCTCTCCAGTATTTGATGTATCAGTCTTTTATCCATTTCCTCCATTTCCCCAATGGGCTATCTCATCATGGTTTTTGACTTGCATTTTATTGATATCTGATGTTAAACATACTTTCAAGTGTTTATTGATAGTCATGTATCTTCTTTGGGGAAGTGACTGTTCAAGTCTTTGCCCTTTTATTGGGCTGTTTGCCTTTTACTATTGCTTTGTTTTTCCTTATATATTCCGACACAAGTATTTGCAAATTTTTCTCTAGTCTATCTTTATTTTTTTTTTTTTTTTTTTTGAATGTTGTCCGCTGACTGGGGGTTGTAGTAGAGACAGGGTTTCACCATGTTAGCCAGGATGGTCTCAATCTCCTGACCTTGTGATCTGCCCGCCTCGGCCTCCCAAAGTGCTGGGATTACAGGCGTGAGCCACCACACCCGGTCTACTTTTTCATTTTCTTAATGTCTCTGGATGAGTAGACATTCTCAATTTTTTTCTTTTATAGTTAGTGCTTTTACATCCTTTATAAGCAATCTTTGCCTATCTCCAACTTGCAAACTCATTTGCCTTAATTTTCTTCTGAAATCTTTGTAGTTTTGCCCTTTATGGTTACATCTATAAGGTATAGAACTAGTACATAGATCTTTATCTTTATATATATGATAAAATTCTTGCATAAGATGTGAGTTTTTTCTCATACATTTATCCATTTGCTCCAGAAGCATTTGTTGAAAAGATTTTTCCTTTCTCATTGAATTTCCTTGGCACATTTATTTGTTTAAAAAATATCAGTTGAACAAACATGAGTTGAGTCCTTTTCAGGACTTTCTGCTCTGTTTCATTACTCTTTGTCCTTATGCTAATACTATGCTGCCTTGATTTCCATAGTTTTATAGAAAGCCTGAATATCAGATGTCATGAATCCTCCAAATGTGTACACGTTTACAATTGTCCTAGATATTCTAGGTCTTTTGTGTTTCTAAGGAGCTTTTAGAAATAACTTCCTGTGATGACTGAAAAAGGGAAACTGTGCCACTATGTGTACCATCATCTTCACCAAAATCTAAAAATGCTTTTTATGATGTATGGAGACACTCTTCATGTTTGTTTCAGTGGACACTCCTTGCAGATGTAAAAAACTGAGAAAGCTCACTTTTGGAAAGTGATCTAAAGAGTGTCATTGAAGTGAATTTTAAGTAGGCACGATGATTGTTTTCATGGTTGCTGTTGGATCATATCTCAGGAGCTGGAATGACAGACATTATTGAACAAAGAAATCAGGATAGTGGAACTTAAAGGGCTTCATCTCAGTGCTTTCATAAGTAGGAAGTGCATATATTTATAATTTTCACAATCACAGGGTAAATATAAAATTGATTCATTAAAAATGTTTCATAAGAATTCGAAGGACATAGAATTTTGTGAAATGTAGTATTTTTACTTAAGTGCCTTTTCTCTACTTCTGCCCCACAGCCAATTTTTTATAAACCAGTTGATACATAAGTAGTTTTGGGGGGATGACACATTACTTATACATTTTCTATATAGTAAACATGTACGTGTATGTGTGTGTGTGTGTATCTAATTACTTCGTTGGAGTGATTCCTATGGTTTGGAACTGCTGGGGCCAAGTTTATGCAAAAATCTACATTTTTGAGTAAACTGCCCATGACTCTAGTAAGTTTCCACAGTATTTGAGAATTCTTCATTTCCTAAAGCTGTACAAACATCAGATGATCAATATTTGTAAGGATCGATAATATAATTTATAATGAAATTGCTTTCTCAGCTATTAACGTTAACTACATCATCTTCATATAGCCTTATAACTCATTTGTGCTATTCCATTTTCCTCTGTTCCTTTTATTTTCACTTCCCTTGTAATGTTAGTCTCTTTGTACTGATTTCTGAAGAGTTCATTTATGATTAAAGATGTTAACATTTTGTCTAGAATTGCAAATATGTTTTTTCTCATTCATTTTACTATGGTGTTTTATTTTTTGGTTATACAGAAGTTGTATATTGAAATATAATCTTGTTCTGTTTTATGAAAAAAAAAGAAATAACTTCCAAATTTCTACTAAAAATTGTGTTGGAGTTTTAAACTGTAGTTGCCTTGAATTAATTGATCAATTTAAGGTGAATAGATTTTTTAAATGAATGTTCCAATCTATAAAGATTGTATATTTTTCCATTTGCTTAATTCTTTTAAAATATGTCTCAGCAATATTTCAGAGTTTTCAGTTTAGTGGTATTACAAGTTTTTGGTAGACTTATTTACAAACATTTTATGTTTTTTGATGTAATTGTAAATACAATTGTTTTTAAATTTTTAATTTTCTAATTGGTTGTGTCAGTATATAGAACTACAAGTGATGTGTACATATATATACATATATACATACATATATACATATATATACACATATATATACTGAAATTGCTAACTTGCTAAATTCTAGTAGTCATTGTGCAGATTCCTCAGTAATTTTATGTAAACAATCATGTTATCTGAGAATAATGTTCTTTATCTTGAAATCTACTTCCTGATATTAATATAACCATACCAGCTTCCTTATGCTTATCTTTGTAGATTATATCTTTTTCTATCCTTTTTTCTCAACCCATCATTTTTATCGTATTTAAAGTGTGTTCTCTTGAAGACAGCATATAGTTGGGCCCTGCTGTTTAATCCAGTCTGAAAGTTTCTATCTTTTAAAGTATGGATTTTTGTCCATTTATATTTAATGTAATTACTGATGGGGTTGGCTTCAAGTCTACCTTCTTGCTGTCTGTTTCTTCGTTGTTCCTTTTCTATTTTTATTACT
Organism: Hylobates moloch; assembly: GCF_009828535.3. Taxonomy (NCBI): domain Eukaryota; kingdom Metazoa; phylum Chordata; class Mammalia; order Primates; family Hylobatidae; genus Hylobates; species Hylobates moloch. Next base: position 5,790,300 of record NW_026652277.1, on the reverse strand, counting down.
CTTTTCTTCCTTTTCTCTCTTCAGTTTGGCTAACCAAACAAATTTAATATTCTTATTAGCTACACTCTTTGTGGTATTATTTGGTGGTTTCTCTAGGCTATTCAGTATGCATCCTTAACTTATCACAATCTACTTACTTAATATTGTACCATTTTCTATATGATATAAAAGCCTAAAACAGTACAACTCCATTCTCCTAACTTTTATACTAGAACTGCTGTATATTTTACATTTACGTGTTCAACAGAACCCACCGTACCATATTATTATTTTTGTTTTAAACAGTTGTCTTTCAAAGATGTTAAAAACAAAAAGTGGTCTTTTCACTTATCTAAATATTTACCAGTGTTCCTTATTACTTCATGTCGATTTATGTTTCTAGCTAGTGTAATTTCTCTGTTGCTTGAAAATTTTTCTTTAGCCTAATGCAGATGTGCCATAATTCTCTAAGCTTTCTTTTATCTGAAAATATACTAAATTCACCCTCATTTTTGGAGGATATAGTCTCTTGGTAGATTTCAAGGCTGACAGGTTTTTTTCTTTTAAAACTTTGAATATGTTGTGCCATTATTTTCTGCTTCCATTGTTTCTGTTGAGAAGTCAGTTGTTATTCATCATTGTTCCCCTGTAGGTATGTGTCCTTTCCCTCTGGCCGCTTTTAAGATTTTCTCATTATCTTTGGTTTTCAGCAGTTTAGCTGTGATGTATCTAGATGTGCTTTTCTTTATATGTATCCTGCTTGGTGCAGTGAACATCTGCATCTGTAAATCAGTATCTGTCATCAAATTTCAAAAATTTTTGGCCATTATTTCTTCATATATTTTTTCTGCTCCATTCTTTCTCTCCTCTATCCTTGGGAATTCAATTAAATGTAGGTTAGGTTATTTGATATTGTCTCACAGCATGCCAAAGGTCCATTCTTTTTCAAATTTCTTGTGTTCATCAGTTTGGATAATTTCTATTGATTTGCCTTCAAGCCCTGGCTAGGCTCATTTCAGACATTGTAACTTTTAGTTTTAATTTCTTATTTTTAAAAATATTGGCTGGGCATGTTGGCTCACACCTGTAATCCCAGCACTTTGGGAGGCCAAGGCAGGTGGATCACCTGAGGTCAGGAATTCGAGACCAGCCTGGCCAACATGGTGAAACCCCCTCTCTACTAAAGAAACAAAAATTAGTCATGTATGATGGCATGTGCCTGTAATCCAAGCTATTTGGGAGGCTGAGGCAGGAGAATCACTTGAACCTTGGAGGCAGAGGTTTCAGTGAGCCAAGATTGCACCACTACACTCCAGCCTGGGCAACAGAGCAAGATTCCATCTCAAAAAAAAATTACTTGTTTTCATTTATCTACTGAAATATCCTATTGTTTCACTCATAATCATTTTTTCTTTAAATTAGCAGTTGGAAATTTTTTTCTGAAAGGGCCAGAGAATAAATATTTTAGACTACCTGGCAATGTTACTCCACTGCAACTACTCAACTCTGCCATTATAGCAGAAAAGCAGCCATAGACAAAATGTAATAAATGGGTGTGTCTTTCTTCCAATAAAACTTTATTTATAAAAATAAACCACTGAGCACAGTGGCTCACTCTTGTAATCCTAGCACTTTGGGAGGCTGAGGCAGGTGGATCACCTGAGGTCAGGAGTTCGAGACCAGCTTGGCCAACGTGGTGAAACCTCATCTCTACTAAAAACACAAAAATTAGCTGGACATGTTGGCGCACGCCTGTAATCCCAGCTACTTGGGAGGCTGAGGCAGGAGAATCACTTAAACCTGGAGGGCAGAGGTTGCAGTGAGCCAAGATCACACCATTGCACTCCAGCCTGGGCAACAAGAGCGAAACTCTGTCTCAAAAATAAATAAATAAATAAATAAATAAATGGCAGCAAATCTGCAGGTCGTAGTTTACTGACCTCTGCTTTAAGTCATCGAGCATACTTATTACAACTGTTTTAAACTCCTTTTGTGCTAATTCCAAAATCTGGGTCATTTTAGGGGTCTTTTTTTTTTTTTTGAGACAGACTCTCACTCACTCTGTAACTCAGGCAGGGGTGCTCAGCTCACTGCAACCTCCACCCTCCAGGCTCAAGCAATTCTCTTGCCTCCGCCTCCCAAGTACCTGGGACTACAGACATGTGCCACCACACTTGGCTGATTTTTTGTACTTTTAGTATAGATGGGGTGTCACCATGTTGGCCAGGCTGGTCTCGAACTCCTGACCTCAGGTGATCCACCTGCCTTGTGCCCCCAAAGTGCTGGGATTACAGGCATGAGCCACTGCACCCAATTTTACGGGTCTGTTTCTATTGAGCACTTTTTTGAGTAGGTCAAGTAAGTCACATTTTCCTGTTTCTTCACATGTCTAGATTTTCTTTTAACTTGCTGGATATTATGAACTATACATTATAAAGGGTCTGGATTATCTTGTGGTCCTTTGAAAGGTAATGCATTTTGCTCTGACAGGCAGTTAAATGACTAGTGCATCCTCTTGTCTATTAGGCTTGGTTTTAATCTTTGTAAGGGCAGGTCTATTTTGGTTTTGAAATTCATCCTAGGGATGTCTCTTTCTCTAGAGCAGGATTGGAAAACTACAACCCACAGCTCAGACACCTGTTTTCGTAAATAAAACTTAGTATAACTATTCTTCTCTCAGCTCTCACAACGGACAATCAGGGCTAAGTCTCACTGAGTTCTGCCCTGTTCAGGTTCAGACCAGCTCTTGGCTAAGAACCTAGGGAGGTGGACCCCTATACATATTTTTGGGGCGCCCTTCATGCAGTGCCCCCTGCAGAGCCCCACCCCACAAATCCCAGTCATGTCACATCAATGAGACCACCACTCTGCTTGGGTTCCACCTGGGTGCTGCCTGGGAGGAAAGCACCCCAGGAAGGAAGCCAGGGCAATCGTAGGCGCCTCTCATGTGTTTCCCTCCTCCCAAATCATGTAGTCCTGAGCTGCTGTTGTTTAGTACCTGAAAGCACTTGTTGCATACATTTGGGCTGGTTTTATAGCTGTTTCAGCAGAAACGTAAGTTTTGGTCCCAGTTACTCTGTGATGGCTGGAAGCAGAAGTCTTCACTGGTTTTTCTAATTATTATCCCTGTCTTGCTTTAGCAACAGATTTATCTTCTGATACTTAAAATATTGGTTGGTGTTGATCTATAATAAGTGCCAACAAATGGTACCAGTGATATGAGAAGTACAGAGAGACAACCTTTTGCAGGAGTTAAAGGTTAAGGTAAACTTCAGTCCAGCCTCCATCTGAATTACCATTCTCTTCTTCTGGACAGTGAGAAAAAGGAAAGGAACAGAACTACCAACTATTCCATGCCTGTTATTTTCCAGGCTTTCTTCAAGTTACCTTAGTATATTATTGGCTATAATCATTAAATCAATAAAATAGTAATTATTACGCCACGAAGCTGAGCCTTAGAGAAGTAAAATAATAAAACTATGTAGCTTGTAAGCTGCTGGAGCTAGAAGTCAGAAACTCATCTTTCCCCCTTCCCACCATGCTGCTGCTGTTGCCTTATCATGAGATTACCAGCATTTATTCAGCGCTTATGTTGCCTGTTCCACTGTAATTTCTGGCCCATGGAGCCCATTTAAATTGCTTTTGCTTAGTCCCTTGTTGGTTAGAGATGGGCCAAGCTGTCTGATTTCTCCCTACCTTCGGCTTTTTTTTTTGGAGACAGTCTCGCTGTGTCTCCCAGGCTGGAGTGCAGTGGCATGATCTCGGCTCACTGCAACCTCTGCCTCCTGGGTTCAAGCGATTCTCCTGCCTCGGCCTCGCAAGTAACTGGGACCACAGGCACATGCCACCACGTTCGGCTAATTTTTTTGTATTTTTAGTAGAGACTGTGGTTTTCACCATGCTGGCCAGGCTGATTTTGAACTGCTGATCTCATGTGATCTACCCGCCTTGGCCTCCCAAAGTGCTGGAATTACAGGCATGAGCCATTGCACCCAGCCTCCCTACCTTCAGTTCTTAGGAGAGACAGGAGAGTCCTAAGCCATTGGATGGGGATGGTCTTCCGGAGGACAAGGTGCTGGGCAGAGTCTAAGGGCACAGAGAAGCTTCACTCAACCTGAACAACCAATACACAACCGGCCAACCCACATCCATGAGTACAGCCAGCAGCCGTGATCAGCCTCCGTGTGGGCTTCCATCGATGGAGAGGCCACAGACTCCTGCTTTCCTGCCTGTTCCTGTCCCTGTCATCTCCCCGTCCACTTCCTTTATCCAGCATGTGATATTTCCCCCCAAAATCTAATCTCCTAAAGCAGAGAACTTGTTGCAAAGTAGGCAATGGAATTATTTTTCTGATTAGGCCTGTGCCACTTTTCCTTTTAATAGTTTGATGTTTGACCACTGTTTCTGGTGCCTTTAGTGAGATACCAGAGTCCATTTTTCAGGCTGAGGGAGGGTAAGGTCTTCATAATGTAAGAAGGTATTTGGTGAACTCAGAGGTGGGCAGGTGGGTGAGAAATACACATTTCCTATTTGCCAGACATTGAGTGAAGCACTTTCTGTATATTTCTCAAAAAAATGGCGCAGTCATTAATTATAGAAAGTCTAACAATTCGTATATCCTAAAAAGTATTTTGCACAGACACATTTTGCCCCTCAATTAAATGTACGTAACTTTGCTCCTTCCTTTCTTCACATTCCTTGACCCTCCTCTCTCCGTACTTGCTTGACATGAGGCATATTCAGAATAAAACCTCATGAATTTCTACTCATCTAGTTTGAAATACATTGTGCTTTGGTTGTAGCTAACTTTTGAACTAGCTCTGATACAAAGTTTTCTAAAGAACAATGGTAGCAGCCTTAGTTGCTTTCTCACAAAAAGTAGGGCATGCCATCTTTTAAATAAAGTGAAGAAATATGTGATTAAGTCATTATAGGATTAAATATGTGAGTACTTGCCCGGGGCCTCTTGAGTTCCTAAGAGGCTTCTTTTGCTTTGCAGAGCTCTGTGACGATGACCCGCCAGAGATCGCACATGCCACATTCAAAGCCGTGGCCTACAAGGAAGGAACCATGTTGAACTGTGAATGCAAGAGAGGTTTCCGCAGAATAAAAAGCGGGTCACCCTATATGCTCTGTACAGGAAACTCCAGCCACTCGTCCTGGGACAACCAATGTCAATGCACAAGCTCTGGTAAGTGTCCCTTCTGTGACTACCAAGAACAAGAGAACTGCAGCAAAGAGTGAGACAGAGCCCAGCTTTTGTTCACTCAGCCCTATAGACACAAATGGGCCAGTGCAGTGTACAGGATAACTAATTTTAGTGGTTCCTGAAATAGTCATTTGCTAAACACAATTTTTTTTTTTTTTTTTTTTTTGAGACAGAGTCTCACTCCGTTGCCTAGGCTGGAGTGCAATGGCACGCGATCTCGGCTTACTGCAACTTCCGCCTCCCAGCTTCAAGTGATTCTCCTGCCTCAGACTCCTGAGTAGCTGGGATTACAGGCACCCTCCACCATGCCTGGCTAATTTTTACATTTTTAATAGAGATGGGGTTTCACCGTGTTGGCCAGGCTGGTCTTGAACTCCTGACCTCGAGTAATCTGCCCGCCTCAGCCTCCCAAAGTGCTGGGATTACAGGCATGAGTCACCGTGCCCAGCCATACAATTTTATTTTTATTTTTGAGACAGTCTCTGTCGCCCAGGCTGGAGTGCAGTGGTGCAATCTCAGCTCACTGCAACCTCCACCTCCTAGGTTCAAGTGATTCTCATGCCTCAGCTGCCCGAGTAGCTGGGACTACAGGTGTGCACCACCATGTCTGTCTGGCTAATTTTTTTTATTTTTAGCAAAGATGGGGTTTCACCATGTTGGCCAGGCTGGTCTTAAACTCCTGGGCTTAAGCAATCCTCTTGCTTCAGCCTCCCAAAGTGCTGGAATTATAGGTGTGAGCCACCACAACTGACCTAGACGCCCTCTTTTATCCTGAGCTAGAATTCTGATCACCCTCCTCATTGAGGCACTCAGACTCAACTCCTTTGCCAAACTCTTCACAATAGAGAGGGCTGTTCTAGAAGTTTCCTTGTCATTGTGTTAAGATGGTGTCTCTAACTTTAAGCATTCTGAACGGCCTTAGGGAGCAAAGGATCATTGCATTGTGGAGTGAGACGACTCCTGATGCTGTCAAACAACGCAGAGACAATTGATAGCAAGCAAGGAGTCCCTTTTGGTGAGATACACACACATACACACATAACATACATGACATACACAGACATGCATCCACACGCTCAAAAACACGTCGTGGGCATTGCCATGTGCACTTGAATACCCAGAGGCCGGTGCTGGGAGGGCATGCTGTGGTTTCGTATTTGTAAGCTCAGCAGCCAGACACCGCCAGATGCATCGTGGGCACTGGACAGGTGTGCTTCTCAAGTGAATGAATACATGAACAGTGTTTTTTGTGAAGCATTTGTGAAATTATCTGCATCATTCCATCTATATTTTCTAGCCGCTCGGAACACAACGAAACAAGTGACACCTCAACCTGAAGAACAGAAAGAAAGAAAAACCACAGAAATGCAAAGTCCAATGCAGCCGGTGGACCAAGCGAGCCTTCCAGGTGAGAGATGAATCTGTCCTCCAGCTAACTCCTGCGAGGATACCCTTCTCTTGCAGGCCGATGATGTGTACCCAAAGGAAGAAAGTCTGCCCTGCCTTCTATAAACACATGCATGTGGCTCCCTCCACCCAAGACATCATTGCAGACAAGAACTAGTGCAGAGTTGCTCAAAGGCTGTCTGCTCAGCGACAAGCCAATCTGACAGCAGCCAATCCAGGTCTGGGCTTACTCCCTGGTTTGGTAACTGGCCAAATAGAATTCAACCCAAATTCAACTCAACTTAAAAGCGTCTGTTGGGTCTGTGTGCCAGGCCCTGCTGATAGAAGACACAAACAAGAGTGTGACAACAATCCCTGCCCTCAAGGAAACGCTCTGCGTCTTCCCCTTAAACACAAGACAACGCGCAGCAAAACAATTATTTGCTTCCCGGTATTTCTTCCAGGGCAAGGTTGTAAAATGTGCATGCCACACTTGTCTCAAAAGCTCCAGACACATGCGTCCCGGCCAGCAGTCTGTGCATGAGTGGGCACTGTGGCTGTCCCTTGTCTGCCCTTAGCTTTCCCATGGTGTCAAGAAAATGGGCTGGGCGCAGTGACTCACACCTGTAATCCCAACACTGTGGGAGTCTGACGTGGGCAGATCACTTGAGGTCAGGAGTTCGAGACCAGCCTGGCCACCATGGTGAAACCCTGTCTCTACAATTATACAAAAATTTAGCCGGGCATGGTGGTGGGCGCCTGTAGTCCCAGCTACTCAGGAGGCCAAGGCACGAGAATTGCTTGAAATCAGGAGGCAGAGGTTGAAGTGAGCAGAGATCACACCACTGCACTCCAGCCTGGGTGACAGAGGAAGACTCTGTCCCCCTTCAAAAAACAAAACAAAAAAGAAAAAAGAAAAACAGAACCTGCTAGGAAGAATTGAGCTTTCCAAGGTCAGGCTAACCTTAGGAGACTTCAGAGCCCTTTGCTGATTTTACAACCTTACAAAGAACTGTATCAGATACCATCCCATTTGAGCCTGGTAATACAATCAGTCAGGACCAGGAAAGGTTACTTCAATTTACTGAAGAAACTGAGATGCAGAAAAGATAAAAAGATTTGGCTAAGCTCACGTAGTATGGCTGGAATCAGACCTCAGGTCTCCCAGATTAGATGAGGAAACTTTCTGCTGATTACTTATTTTAAAAGAGTTTGAATTTACTTACAGCTTCCATTATTTTATTTTTTAAAACAGACTAATCTAGGAGCACAGTCGCAACACGATGTTCTTACTTCTTCCCCCTCCGACTTTGTCCTGGAATGGTGTTTCCAAGCACATTTGTTTGTTTTGTTCTACTTCCCCCATATCACCCTGCACAGCTATTGGAAGGCTTCAGAGAGGCCAATGCTTGTTGTCCTTTCTCGAAGGCTGGCTCTGCCTGAGGGATGTTTCTAAGATTGTCTCAGTTTGGGTGTTTTCATTGGAAAGAAGCAAACCCAATTCAAACATGTTCAGACAGTTATGAATTGTATTGGCTGTCAAACAACCTTTTATCCTGAGACCAAAACACAAGTTCAGTCGTGATGTTCAAGGTGCCACATGGCAGAAGCCAGCCTGGGACAGGGCCACCCAGCTTCCTGCTGGGGCAGAGGCTCTGTTGGGTATGCAGGGTTGGGGGGAGTCTGGAAGTTCAGAGCGCGTGTGCAGTTTCACAGGCTGGGGTTAGAGGGCACATACAATTCCGTAGGTCCAGGTTGGGGGCTGTGGGTGGGGAATTAGGAGATTTAATCAGAACAAGACATGGTCTCAGGCCACAGGTCAGTCAGGCCTGGGATGTAGTTGGGTGAGTGGAAAGTTCTGGGGATGGGAAATTTTGAGACATCTTGAAAGGGCGCACATGTGTCAACCTTCAGATGCGGCTTGATCAGAGATGGTGCTCCATTTCTCTGAGGTTCCCTCAGCCCGTCCCTCCTCCTGGCTTTGGTGTTGTCCTCAGTCCTTCCGCCATCATCCCAAGATGCCCCCCGCTGCACCCAAGAATGTGCTTCCTCACTTGTCCAGCAGAAATCCAAGATGGTCTTCATGCTCCATTGGCCCAAATAGGCTTGAGCCTGCCCTTGTGTCTCAGCTGAGACTGCCCCACCCACTCCTGTCCACTGTCAACCCCTGCACTGTCTTCCAAGAGGCAGCTGTGGCGTTCCTCTCTCGGGGCAGCACCAACCAGAATGAATCGCTCATTCCTCTGTGTTCCCATTGCCAATGTCTGCTATCCTTCACATGCCTTTATTACGCAATCCACTGTCCTCCCCTTGCAGGAGTGACAGGGTCTTCATGCCTTCCTGCAGGGCCTAGCAAACTTCCCCACGCTCAGACATTCCCAACGTATATTGGTTGAATGAAAGGATGAGCAAGCAGTCAAAAGAGTGAGAACCAAGGTCCAGTCCCTAGCAAGAGGCAACCTGGACTCGCTCGCAGTGCTGTACCCAACTTACCTTCAGAGTGTTCTTTCCATCTTCCAGGTCACTGCAGGGAACCTCCACCATGGGAAAATGAAGCCACAGAGAGAATTTATCATTTCGTGGTGGGGCAGACGGTTTACTACCAGTGCATCCAGGGATACAGGGCTCTACACAGAGGTCCTGCTGAGAGCGTCTGCAAAATGACCCATGGGAAGACAAGGTGGACCCAGCCCCAGCTCATATGCACAGGTGAAACGGAGACCAGTCAGTTTCCAGGTAGGGTGGCTGCCTTCTGGGGTCCACAACATTGCTTTCCTCCATCAGGCTGACCAGGGTAGAATCCCTGACCTCTCCTGCTGTGTGTCCTCGGACAAGCCCCTTGATCTCCCTGGGCTTCCATTTTTTCTCATTCTGAAAAAAAAAAAAAATTTAAATAGACCAGACGGACTCTAAAGGCTCCTTCAATGAAGGTCCCCCTGTGCCCTGAGTGGGGAGAAAGGTTGGAGACAGAAGAGAAGGAAAGATCTCTCCTAAGCACCCTAGATGCTGCCTCATAGTTGGTCCTAAGTCCACTACTTCTCTAAGCCACGAAGGCCTCCTCTGGCTCCAAGAGAAAGTCCAGTTTCCCACTCACACATTTTTCCTCTTACTGGTGATCGTGTAAATGCACGATCTGAACAGCGCTCCGCGGTCAGCCTGCTCCTTCCCCTTGTGCCATTCCCCAGCTGAGCTTGTAAAAATAAACATAAAATGTGCAGAGTCGGGACTTACTCAGTGCACATGCGCGCACACACACACACACACACACACACACACACACACACGCAAACACTCAGCCCACCGAGGTCGAGGTCTCCTGCTGTCTTCCTTCTGAAATCTTATTAGTATCGCGATAATCAAAAGTGACTTACATGCAGGCTGGGCATGGTGGCTCACGCTTGTAATCCCAGCACTCTGGGAAGCCAAGGCGGGCAGATCACTTTAGGTCAGGAGTTCAAGACCAGCCTGGCCAACATGGTGAAACCCCGTCTCTATTAAAAATACAAAAATTATCTGGGCGTGGTGGTGGGTGCCTGTAATCCCAGTTACTTGGGAGTCTGAGGCAGGAGACTCACTTGAACCCAGGAGGTGGAGTTGCAGTGAGCTGAGATCGCACCACTGCACTCCAGCGTGGGCAACAGCAAGACTCCGTCTCAAAGAAAAAAAAAAAAAGTGACTTACATTCAACCACAAGTATTCCTGGTTTTCTTGCTCACTGCACTTCTTATACTCCATGTCCTTCTCTTGGGTTCCCTAGGGAGGCTGTTTTGTTCCCTTAGCTGCCTCCCTGGGCCACCCTGACAGCCAGGGAATGCCTGCTGCTTCCTTGGAAGAGGGTGAGAGGCAGGGCAGAGCCAGGGTTGCCGACCCCTCAGGAGGAGTGGAGAGCCTGGCACAGAAGCAGCTGTCCCTTAGTGCATCTCTGCTCCATCCAATGGTTCAATGGCATTGGTATTATCATGACCTGTTTCCAAGTCACAGATGGAAAGGACTGAGGAGGGAGGCTGGGGAGAAAGCATTGCTCAGAGTTTTGGGGACAGCCAGGGTCAGAGTTAGAATTCAGCCTCGTCTGCTCTGCTGAGACCACTTCACCTCTTCCCAGTGCCCCTGGTGTGGAACCATGTGGGGTGGCATCCCCGGAGAAGTGCCCACACCAGGATTCCTGCCTCCTCGGGCGTATCTGGGGCCGGCTGCCTGGGGCAGGCGGGGTGGGAGTGAGGCCCTGACTCCTGTCTTTAGCTCCACCAGCATCACTCACTCTTTCCCCCAGGTGAAGAGAAGCCTCAGGCAAGCCCCGAAGGCCGTCCTGAGAGTGAGACTTCCTGCCTCGTCACAACAACAGGTGCGGGAGAAGACAAACGCTGGACCACAGAGGCCTAGTCCAAAAGGGCAGGGGTGGCCAGGAGCCAGGCTCAGGGAGATAGGCGGAGGTGACCTGTAGGGGAGAAGCCCACAGCAGCCTCCTCTCCCTCTGAGCAGGGGCAGGGCCTCAGTGACCTACAGGCCCCAAAGCAAGTGTCAGAAAGAGGGAACCCAGGACCAGGACCAAGCACGGTCCCCAGGCAGAGATGGAACACCTGCCCTCACCACCACCACGTGTCTCCCACCAGCCTCTGAGGTTTTCATTCACAGAGACGCCCTGACTTCCTTTAGCCTCGTGCTGTCCTAAAGTCATGGTAGCAGGAGTGTCTATCTCTTTTTCACAGATTTTCAAATACAGACAGAAGTGGCTGCAACCATGGAGACGTTCATATTTACAACAGAGTACCAGGTAGCAGGTGAGTGGGGCACTGGCTTTGTGGACAAAATGTACACCAGGCTGAGATATGGACAGGTTGACTGCTTAGTAGGTTGGTTAGCTGGTTGGCTGGTAGGTTGGTTAGTTGGTTGGTAGGTTGATAGGTAGGTTGGTTAGTTGATTGGCAAGTTGGTTTGTAGGTTGGGAGGTTAGTTGGTTAGTTGGTTGGTTGCTTGGTTGGCAGGTTAGTTTGTATGTTGGTAGGTTAGTTGATTGGTTGGTAGGTTGGTAGATTGACAGGTTGGTTGGTTAGTTGGTTGGTAGTTTCGTGGGTTAGTTGGTTAGTTGGTTGGTAGGTTGGTTGGTAAGCTGATAGGTTGGTTGGTTGGTAAGTTGATAGGTTGGTTGGTGGGTTGGTTGGTAAGTTGATAGGTTGGTTGGTGGGTTGGTTGGTAAGTTGATAGGTTGGTTGGTTGGTAGGTTGGTTGTTAGGGTGGTAGACTGGTAGGTTGGTTGGTAGTTTTGTTGGTAGTTTGGTTGGTTAGCTGGTTGGTTGATTGGTGAGTTGGTTGGTAGATAGATTGGTAGATTGGTTGGTTGGTTAGTTGGTTGGTAGGTTAGTAGGTTGGTTAGTTTGTTAGTTGATTGGTAGGTTGGTTGGTTGACTGAAAGGACCCCTTCCTTACACTGCAAAATGTGTGAGTGAAAGACTAATCCAGATACCGACATAACTCAGAATCCCATGAACCAGTTACAGGATGCTGTGAGCGAAGTCTCAAGTCAGCCCTATCAGCTTCTCTCAAGCTGATCTGGAAGGGCTGTACCCCAGGCCTCTGCCAGGGGTCAAGAGTGGGAGGAAAGAGCCACATAGCCAGGCAGAGAGGACAGGCTTCCAGAAACACTGCCATGGTTTCCTGGTAGGAGGGAAAAACAGACTCTTGAGTCTGCATCTGCCTGGAAAGTAAATAAATGTCAGCCTCCAGAACCTCAGCAGAGCAGCGTCTGGAAAACCTGAACCCTTTCAGGAGACATTAATGTGCTTCTCATCATCTTCATATTTCAACATTTCTTTTACCAGGCGCTCTTGGTGTCCTCAAATGAGGCCTTGCCTCTGAGCCTTTCTGAGGGGCTTGTGTGAGAGAAGGGTGCCGCCTGAGGGGAAGCTCCCTCCACCCTCACCCTGTCCTCCCCGCCCTGTTCCTCAGGACTCCTAGGAAATCCCATGGGGAGGGACCTGCCTCCTGAGATGGGGAAGAGAGGCTGCAGCCTCCGTCTTGCTCTTTGGGGATGTCCTCAGCCTGCCCTGTGGCCCTAGCTGCTGCTGCCCCCATGCCAAGCCCAGGGCCCTTTGCTGAACTCCCTCTCTCTATTGACAGTGGCCGGCTGTGTTTTCCTGCTGATCAGCGTCCTCCTCCTGAGTGGGCTCACCTGGCAGCGGAGACAGTAAGTGTGGCATCACCAAGGTAGCACATGGTCAGATCAAAGTCCTGCACCCAGCCCCACCCTGCCCCCCACACCCCCTCCATGCTCTCTCTAATCACCTGCAGTTCAGGGAGTGGCAAAGGGAGAGGCCAATCCATGCCTCGGAAAGAGTCAGTCAAAAAGAATGAAAGCACCGCCGGGTGCAGTGGCTCACGCTGGTAATCACAACACTTTGGGAGGCCAAGGCTGAGTGGATCACCTGAGGTCAGGAGTTTGAGACAAGCCTGGCCAACATGGCAAAACCCCATCTCTACTAAAAATACAAAAAATCAGTTGGGCATCGTGGCAGGCGCCTGTAATCCCAGCTACTCGGGAGGCTGAGGCAGGAAGATTACTTGAACCTGGAAGGCGGAGGTTGCAGTGAACAGAAATCTCACCACTGCATTCCAGCTGGGCGACAGAGCAAGACTTTGTCTCAAAAAAAAAAAAAAAAATTAAAGCACCAGGGAAACGGGAAGGCAAAGGAGCCTCACATTCATTGAGTACCCACTATCCACCAGGCTTGATGCTTGTTTTATAAACATTATTGAAATCTACCTTCTCAGAAACCTTTGGAATAGCTGGGACTAGAGAGAGGCAACAGCTTGAAGAAGATGACACAGCAGAGGCCAGCACTGCGACTTGAATCTAGAGCCCATGATTTTCTCACCCAGCCCCTACCTATAGAGGACCCAGGGCAGCATCTATGCTGAGCTTTGCCTATCCTGTGCTCCCCACCCTCCCGTCCACAGAAGCTCACACCGGCATCCCCTTGACCAGGAATGTAACCCATGTGTGGTCTTTTTGCATTAACTCAGATTTTCAACCCTGGATGTATCTTAGAACATCCAGGAGAGAGTCTTCTAAAATACCAGTGAGTGGCAAGATACGAGTAAATGCCACAGGAAAACGAAGGCAGTCCAAAGGGCTGTGCTTCTCCTGTGGCTCGGTGTTATTCACAGCTGTGACATCTTTTAAAAGAGGTTTACAAGAGGGAAATCCTGTCACCAAAACCATTGTGACCCACTTTGACTTTGGGGGGAATCTTCATTTGCAACAATAGAAGAACAAATTTATTGCAATAAGAAATATTTTTGTAGCTTATGTAGATTGTTCAGCCAAACCAGCATAATAATTTAAAAAGTTAAAAGATAGGCCAGGTGTGGTGTCTCACGCCTATAATCCCAGCACGTTGGGAGGCCAAGGCAGGTGGTTACCTGAGGTCAGGAGCCCAGGACGAGCCTGGACAACATGGTGAAACCCTGTCTCTACTAAAAAATACAAAAATTAGCCAGGCATGGTGGCGGGCACCTGTAATCCCAGCTACTTGCGAGGCTGAGACAGGAGAATCACTTGAATCCAGGAGGCAGAGGTTGCAGTGAGCCGAGATCGCGCCACTGTACTCCAGCCTGGACAACAAGTGTGAAACTCTGTCTCAAAAAAAAAAAAAAAGGTAAAAGATATCAACGCTTGGGCTCCAATCAGAATCTCTGGGGGTGAGCCCAAGACATCAGTACCTATTTTTAATTGAGATAAAATTCATCATTTAACTGTCATAAAGTATACAGTTCAGTGGTGTCTTAGCCCATTTTGTGCTACTGTAACAGGATGCCTGAGACTGGGTAACTTATAAAGAACAGAGATTTATTTCTTACCGTTCTGGAGGCTGGGAAGTCTGAGGTCGAGGGGCCCTCACGTGTCAAGGGCCTTTGCGCTACGTCATCCTGTGGCAGAAGACGGAAGGGCAAGAGAGCGAGAGAGAGAGCAGGAGGGGCTGAACTCAGCTTTTATCACAAACCCACTCCTGCAATAACACCATTAATCCATTCATGAGGCAGAGCCCTCATGACCTGATCACCTCTTCAAGATCTCACCTGTCAACCTTGCTGGATTAGGGATTAAGTTTCCAACACCTGAGCTCTGGGGATCTATTCAAACCACAGTAAGTGGTATTTAGTATGTTTGCAATCTTGTATAGCCATCCCCACAGATTCCAGAACGCTTCCATCGTTCCCAAGAGAAGCCCCACACTGCCAAGTTCCCCATTCTCCCCAGCCCCGGGAAACCACCACTCTATGTCCTGTCTCTATGGATTTGCCTATTCTGGACATTTCGTGTAAATGGAATCATGTGGCCTTTTATGTCTGGGATAGTCGGACGTTTTAAAGCCCCTCAGATGTATCTAATACATATGCATCCAGGTTTGACAACCCTACACCAGGCCATTGGTTTTCAAACTTGAACTAGCACCAGAATCATCTGTAGGAACAGAAAGAAATGATAAATGTTTGAGATGATGGATATGCTAAATACCAGGATCTCATCACTGTACATTGTAGGTATCAAAGCATCCCTACATACCTCATAAATATGTATAACTATTATGTGTCAACTTAAAAACATTTGTTGAAAGAATCATCTGGAGGGCTTGTTCAAGCACAGATTGCTGGGTCCCACCTGTGGAGTCTCTGATGCAGTCGTCTTGCTTAGGTCTGGGAATCTGCATTTCTGTCAGGTTCCCAGGTGCTACTGATGCTGCGGTTCCAGGGAGCAGACTCTGAGGATCACCGCACTAGGCTAACAGCATTAAGAATCAGGGAAGCTG
Organism: Hylobates moloch; assembly: GCF_009828535.3. Classification (NCBI taxonomy): domain Eukaryota; kingdom Metazoa; phylum Chordata; class Mammalia; order Primates; family Hylobatidae; genus Hylobates; species Hylobates moloch. The sequence goes on along the minus strand of NW_026652277.1, from coordinate 5,774,922 downwards.
GCCAGACTCATGCTTGTAATCCCAGCACTTTGGGAGGCCGAGGCAGGCGGATCACTTGAGGTCAGGAGTTCGAGACCAGCCTGGCCAACATGAAGAAACCCCGTCTCTACTAAAAATACAAAAATTAGCTAGGTGTTGTGGTGCACACCTGTAATCCCAGCTACTTGGGAGGCTGATGCAGGAGAATCACTTGAACCCAGGAGGCAGAGGCTGCAGTGAGCTGAGATCGTACCACTGCACTCCACCCTGGGTGACACAGCAAGACTCTGTTTAAAAAAAAAAAAAAGAAAGAAAGAAAGAAAAAAGAAAAGAAAGAAAAAGCAAAAGTAAACTCTAGAAACTCACTCTGTCTCTCTCTTGATTACCCAGGGCCTCCCTGACCCCTGCCAGCATACACTCTGGCCAACCCTAATACAAACTCCACAGTAAGACCCTGAGAAAATACAGATCCACTCCCCCAAAACCGAAGTGCTTAGCCCAGCCAGAGAGAAAAATAAAATATCTCTTCCCTTCTTATATGGGTCATCAGGTCCATAACATACTTCTAATTTTCATCATGGGAATTAAAAAGTATAAATTACTGCAGTGCGAATGATAAGCCCCCCAGGGGTATTGTAGCAGGAATGATTCATATAACCAACAGTCTACCAGTTTCTCTAAGGGGTTAGCTGATTCCTAAGGTGTCATTTTAGGCTTCCAGGAGGGGAAGGATGTGACGTGGCTGACATGTTGTAGGTGTACTCAGTACTTGCATCCTCTCCTTCCTCAGGCTGAACACTTGACAAGCCTTAACACCTCGCAAGGATTTTTTTCATTGTTAGTTTGAAGACCAAAAGTCTTCGGGCCCAGAGGACAAAGCTACTTGGAAGTAGGAATGGTTCAGTGTTTATGTTGTGAAACAAATAACTGTGTGAACCTATGTGAGTTCCCACAAGGTCTCCCAGAATTACAATCTTTGGGGAGACTCAAACATACATAGAAATGACCCCTCTAGTCAGTTTGTCCAAAATCCTTCCTAGAATCTGGTATCAACTCATGGTGCCCTCTTGTGGCAACAGAAATGCTGCATTTGAATTACCCAAAGATCACCGTAGCCCAGCCAAAGAGAGTTTTGTTTGGGGAAATATTTTTTGTTTGTTTTGGGCAATGACCAGGAGCCCGTGATGTGCTACAGAAGGCTCACAGTGGCTTGTGAGAGCCAGTGGTTAAATTTTCAGGACTTCTGCAAACTGGTTTTTAAGCCTAGCCATTATGGAAAATTAAAGTATTTAGGCTGGGGGCAGTAGCTCCTGTCTGTAATTCCTGCACTTTGGGAGACTAAGGTGAGAGGCTTGCTTGAGACCAGCCTGGGCAACAAAGCGAGACCTTGTCTCTACAAAAACATTTTAAAATTAGCTAGTCATGGTGGCACATACCTGTAGTCCCAGCTACTGGTAAGGGCGAGGTGGGAGAATCCCTTGAGTCCAGGAGTTCAAGATTGCAGTGAGCTGTGATCATGCCACTGCACTTCAGCCTGGGTGACAGATTGAGACGCTGTCTCAAAAAAAACAAAATTAAAGTATTTAAATTTACAGTTCAATAAATATATTAAAAACAAAGGCAAGAATTACTTACAACTGATCACTTCCTAATTATTTGCTACATTTTACTGTTGTCTTTGTTCCCTGGGTGGTTTACATCTATTGTGTCTGCATGGGGGAAATACTGTTTGACAGTGGCTACTGTGCATCTCTTCCCAACCGTGTGATCAGTGATGTCACACTGCCAGCTGGAAGCCGGGTGTGGAGGGAGGATTTACACCAGGGAAGATAGGCAGCTGTCATCAGAGAGCTGCTTGTTAAACATCGCCAGCACACCTCTGCTTGCAGTCTTGTGCTATGGGAACTCTGTGCAAAGTAGGGATTAGTTAGAAATTCACATGAGCCAAATAAGGACTGGGAAAAGGCTAAGACCGTATTGTCCAATACAGTAGCCACTAGCCACCTGTGGATGCTTAAGTGTCTTTAAACTCAAATAAATTAAATACAATTAAAAATTCAGTTCCTCGGTTGCACTAGCCACATTTCAAGCGTTCCCTAGCCACAGGTGTCTGTGTTATTGGACAGCACAACTACAAAAGATTTCCATCATCTCAGAAAGTTCTATAGCACAGTGCTGGCTAGAAACTAAATGCTTGACAGCGTGCAAATCATTTAGCACAGTTAGCTGCTGTTTGTTATTCCTGTTCCACAGCTATTGTCTGCTATATAAAAACTTAGGCCAGGCACAGTGGCTCACACCTGTAATCCCAGCACTTTGGAAGGCCGAGGCGGGCAGATCACAAGGTCAGGAGTTCGAGACCAGCCTGGCCAACATAGCGAAACCCCACCTCTACTAAAAATACAAAAATTAGCCAGGCATGGTGGCGCACGCACTGGGTTTAGAGTGGGGACCACATTTTTTTGGTGCCATGTTACACATATGACCATGACTTTGTTACACCACTACAGGAAGAAGAGTAGAAGAACAATCTAGAAAACCAAAAGAACAAGAACTTCTTGGTAAGAAGCCGAGAACAGACAACAGAAGTCATGAAGCCCAAGCGAAATCAAAGGTGCTAAGTGCTCGCCCAGGAGACATGCCTTGTGCTTGCCTGGGTTTTGGAAGCTCTGAAGCCACATCACAGGACACAGGGCAGTGGCAACCTTGTCTCTACGCCAGCTCAGTCCCATCAGAGAGCGAGCACTACCCACTTCTAAATAGCAATTTCGCCATTGAAGAGGAAGGTCAAAACCACTAGAACTCTCCATCTTATTTTCATGTATATGTGTTCATTAAAGCATGAATGGTATGGAACTCTCTCCACCCTATATGTAGTATGAAGAAAAGTAGGTTTACATTCATCTCATTCCAACTTCCCAGTTCGGGAATCCCAAGGAAAGCCCTAGCACTAATGTAAATACACAACACACACACTCTACCCTATACAACTGGACATCGTCCGCGTGGTTCCCTTCTCAGCCGCTTCTGACTGCTGATTCTCCCATTCACGTTGCCTAATGAACATCCTTCAAGAACTCTGGGCTGCTACCCAGAAATCATTTTACCCTTGGCTCAGTCCTCTAAGCTAACCCCCTTCTACTGAGCTTTCAGTCTTGGATTTCTAAAAAACAGAGGCCCTGGCAGAATAATCTTTGGGTAACTTCAAAACGGGGCAGCCAAACCCATGAGGCACTGTCAGGAACAGAAGGATGAATGAGGCAGAGAGTCATACTTACCAAGGTTTTACCTGTGCATTACTAATTGGCCTCTTTAGGAGTTAATTTCTTTGGGATTGCTATGAATGATCCCCTGAATGTGGCCTGCACTAATTTGATGTTTACAGGTGGACACACTGTGCAAATCACTGCGTACATTTCCTGAGAAGTGTCTAAAAACACCAAAAAGGGATCCATACATTCAATGTTTATGGAAGGAAGGAAAGAAAGAAGGAAGTGAAGAGGGAGAAGGGATGGAGGTCACACTGGCAGAACGTAACCGCGGAAAAGAGCATATCAGGCCTGGCATGGTGGCTCAGGCCTGTAACCCCAGCTCCCTAGGAGACCAAGGCGGGAGCATCTCTTGAGGCCAGGAGTTTGAGACCAGCCTGGGCAGCATAGCAAGACCTATCCCTGCAAAAAATTAAAAATTGGCTGGATGTGGTGGCATACGCCTGTAGTCCTAGCCACTGAGGAGGCTGAGGCAGGAGGATTGCTTGAGCCCAGGAGTTCAAGGCTGCAGTCAGTCATCATGGCACCACTGCACTCCAGCCTGGGCAACAGAGCAAGACCCTATCTTTAAGGAAAAAAAGAAAAGAAGAGCATACCAGCAGTCCTTGAACATTACCAAAAAGTTCAGCGTATTAGAATCACCTGGAGGCGTTGTTAAACCAGTTCTCTGGGCCCATCTCCAGAGTCTCTGAGTTGTTGGTCTGGAATAGAGCCAAACATTTTGTGTGTCTAACAATTCCCAGGTGCTGTTGCTGCTGCTACTATTCCAAGGAACACACTTTGAGAACCACTGTGTTATTGCTCTGCAGGCCCACACACTCTCAAGTCCCACGACAAAAGTCAACTTCCAGAGCTAAGATTTCGGTGGAAGTCCTGGTTCCATATCTGGTGCAAGATGTCCCCTCACGAATCAGTTGAGTCAACATTCTAACTCAACAACATCACATGATTAAGATTAATGAAAGTTATTCATTTGGGAAACTATCAGCCAGTTTTCATTTCTGAAGGGGCAGGAGAGTGTTATGAAAAATAACGGCAGTTTTCAGCAGGGTCCAGATTCAGATTAAACAACTATTTTCTGTCTTTTCTGTGACCAACCACATACAGACTCATCTGTGCACCCTCCCCCTCCCCCTTCAGGTATATGTTTTCTGAGTAAAGTTGAAAAGAATCTCAGACCAGAAAAAATATAGATATATTTAAATCTTACTTGAGTAGAATTGATTACTCCTTTTGGGTGTTGAGGGGTCTGTAAGATCAAAACTTTTCCATGATAATACTAAGATGTTATTGACCATTTCTCTCTCCTTCTCTCAAAAGTGTATGGTGGAATTTTCCAGAAGCTATGTGATACGTGATGATGTCATCACTCTGCTGTTAACATATAATCAATTTATTGCTATTGTTTATAAAAGAATAAATGATATTTTTTAAAAAGTCTTGGTTTTTATTATAAATATGATAAATATTGCTAGCTATAATCTACATAACCAAAAACCTTTATAGTTTTTTGGTGGTTTTTTTTTTTGCTTCTTTTTTGTTTTTTTTTGAGATGGAGTGTTGCTCTGTTGCCCAGGCTGGAGTGCAGTGTGCAATCTCGGCTCACAGCAGCTTCTGCCTGCCGGGTTCAAGTGATTCTCCTGCCTCAGCCTCCCAAGTAGCTGGGACTACAGGCACCTACCACCAAGCCCAGCTAATTTTTGTATTTTTAGTAGAGATGGGGTTTCACCATGTTGGCCAGGCTGGTCTCGAACTCCTCACCTCAAATGATCCTCCCACCTCAGCCTCCCAAAGTGGTGGGATTATAGGCGTGAGCCACGGCACCCAGCCTGGTATCCTCTATAGTTTTTAATAGTTTTAAATAACATACAAAGGTCCTGTCAAATGGCCAACAAGCACATCAACATCACTGGTCATTTCAGAAATGCAAAGCAAAACCACAATGAGATACTACTTCATACACATTAAAATGACCTTAAGAAAAAGAATAGGAATGCTCACAAATGGCTGGTAGGAATGTCAAAAGGTGCAGCCACTGTGCAAAACAGAGTCTGTTTTGGCAGTTCCTCAAAAAGCTAAACATAAATTTGTCCTATAACCCAGCAATTCTATTCCTAGGTACACACCCAAGAAAGACAAAAACATGTGTCTAAACACAAACTTGTACACGACTGTTTATAACAGCATTATTCATACTCACCAAGAGGTAGAAACACCCAAATACCCAACAACAAATGGATGGATAAAGGCCGGGCGTGGTGGCTCACACCTGTAATCCCAGCACTTTGGGATGCCAAGGTGGGCAGATCACTTGAGGCCAGGAGTTGGAGACCAGCCTGGCCAACGTGGTGAAACTTTGCCTCCACTGTCTCTACTAAAAATACAAAACATTAGCTGGGCGTAGTGGCGTGCATCTGTAATCCCAGCTACATGGGAGGCTGAGGCATGAGAATCCTTTGAACCTGGGAGGCAGAGGTTGCAGTGAGCCAAGATGGTGCCACTGCACTCTATCCTGAGTGACAGAGGGACTCTTCTCTCCAAAAAAAAATAGAATTTATAAGCAAATCATGGTATGTCCCTGCCAGTGAGTATTAGCCACAGGAAGGGATGAAGTATTGATCCATGCTGCCATTTAGATGAACCTCAAAAACATTATGCTGCGTAAAGGAAGCCAGACACAAAAGGTCACTACTGTATGATTCATTTTATACGAAATATCTAGAATAGGCAATTCCATGGAGACAGAAAGCAGATAAGTGTTTGCCAGGGGATTTTTCTGGGGTGGTAAAAAAAAGTTTTGCAACTAGAGAGAGGAGGTAGTTGCACAACATGTTGAACACGCGAACAGCCACTGGATTGTATACTTTATCATGGTTAATTGTGTTATGTGAATTTCACCTCAACTTTTTAAAAAGGAGATCCCGAGGCCAAAATATTTGAATATTGCTTATCTTATTCATGATTCTCAAAGAAGGGTCCTCAGCCCAGAAGGATCCTCCTGAAGTCTTTATGGTGACTTTAGTGTTCTATTAAGTGAGTTATCAGGGGACCCTGAATTTTTGTTTTCAAAAACTAAAATTAGCATATTACTAAAGTTTATGGAAGACTCCAATTCGGTATTCTATCGAGAACGTAAAATTTGCATAGCTCCCAGGAAGGCTGCTGTTCCTGATGCATCACCAGAACCATCGTGAGTTGGTTTTAGATTTTACTCACTGGTGTTCCTTCAGCTAAATGATGAATTCCTGCCAGTGATTTTCATGGAGGGGTTGTGTTGGCTGGCTCCCAACGTGCATAATCAATTAATTTGCTGTGGGTTGAAACCCTGAACAAACTGAAAGTCAATAACTCTTCTTAGGTCTGTAGAAGTAAGATTACAGGGTAGCTCACTGTCCCCAATATTGGATAGGCAGACAGGCTGATACAGGGAAATCACAACCTCCCGGACCAGAAGTCCAGGAACAAACCCTGCTACTGGAACCAGCAGAGGGGCAGGAAAACCCAAACTGGAACTGACAAATTGCTGGAGGCTCAGTGTGGACACTTCTGAGAGATAAAAATTTCAAGGGAGCAACCCAGTCACAGGGAGTCCCCACTTTCATGACCTTTCCCTCCAGGAACTCAATGAGGTCTTCACAGTGAAGATGGGAGGAAAACTTCCTTGAGCTTTTGACGGGGGAAAGAGAAAAGGTACTGTCACACGCGTCCGTGTGAAGAGAGTCCACCAACAGGCTTTGTGTGAGCAACAAGGCTGTTTATTTCACCTGAGTGCAGGCGGGCTGAGTCCGAAAAAGGAGTCAGCAAAGGGTGGTGGGATTATCATTAGTTCTTATAGATTTGGGATAGGCATACAAAGTACATTCACAAGGACAGGGAGAATATCACAAAGTACCTTCTTAAGGGCAGGGGAGAACATATCATATCAGTTAGGGTGGGGCAGGAACAAATCACAATGGTGGAATGTCATCAGTTAAGGCTATTTTCACTTCTTTTGTGGATCTTCAGTTGCTTCAGGCCATCTGGATGTATACGTGCAGGTCATGACGGATATGATGGCTTAACTTGGGCTCAGAGGCCTGACAGGTACCATTTTGAAATATGCCAGAGCATTCAGTATTTGTCCAACAAGGCCTGCCTTCAAGAAAAAGTATTTTCCTCACTATCTTAAATTTTACCATAGTCTAACCAACCTAAATTTTACCAGTGTCTAACCAACCTGAAAGAAGGGAAACAACCAGCTGTAGCCTCTCTGCCCTTCTTGTCTCATCTAAGGGAGGAGGTGAATGAAAAGCACTTGTGAAGGTCACAGCCCAGGGGTACAGGCTTGCTGAAGACTGAGCCTAATTATGACTATGGAATGGTTCCTCTCCCCCTGCACCTTACCACCACATCAGTGGGGCTGTTGTGTGATCACAGGGGACTACTGCTGAAACAACTGCATGTTTCAGTCCCTCTTTAAGAAGCAGTCTCTAGGGAAGCCCAGAGATGAGAGGGGAGACAAAAACAAAGACACTAGAGGGAATTGTAGCCTCTGACATCTACAGCTACAGCAAATAGCAAACACAGCCTAACTCCTAACCAGATAAACATAAAGCCTCACACTGAAGGCCTATTTACCATGGTTCCTTTTATGCTGTACATCAGGTCCAGATTTCAACAAAAAATTACAAGGTGTGCTAAATGGCAAAAAACACAGATTAAAGAGGCAAAGCAAGCATTGTAACTAGACTCAGATACTACCATGATGGAATTATCAGACTGGGAATTTAAAACAACCATGCAAATAAACCATTATGACAGAGATTTCTATGGTCCTGTAGATCCATTCTTCTCTTCCACCATCAGTAATAAAATCCCCAAGTTTTAACCCAACACATTTTTCCCCCTAGCTAAAGACAACATTTTCTAGCCTCCCTTGCAGCTAAGTGTGGTCATGTGACTAAATTTGGATGAGATGTAAACCAAAAAATATCTGAGACAGGTCTAAATCCATTCAGAGGTTTATTTTGCCGAGATTAAAGACCATGACCTGTGATACAGCATCAGGAGTTCCTGAGAACATGTGCCCAAGGTGGTTGAGTTACAGCTGGGTTTGATATTAATACATTCTAAGGAGACAGAAATTACAGGCAACATAAGGCAATACATGTAAGGTATACATTGGTTCAGCCTAGAGAGGTGGGACCTGTCAAAGTGGGAGGCTTCCAGGTCATAGTTGATTCAAAAGTTTTCCGATTGGCAATTGGTTGAAAAAGTTAAGCTATGCCTGATGAGTTGAAGTCAGTAAAAAGAAATGCTTGAGTTAAGATAAGGGGTGTGGGGTTGTGGAAGACAATGTCTTTGTCATGTACATGAAGCCTCCAGATAGCAGGCTTCAGAGAGAATAGATAGCACATATATCCTATCGGACCTTAACAGACATCAGACTCTCTGGAAAAGACCCATTAAGAGAAAGGAGATTCCTCCAGCATGAAAATTAAGAGACAGCTTTGCAGGGCCACATCAAAATATGTCAAAAAATATTTTGGGGTAAAATAATTTTATTTCCTTCTTGGCCTGTTACGTGTCATGTGATGCTATACCAGAAACAAGCTGGGATTGGGTATCTTATTGCTAAAGCATCTGTTTCTTTGGTCTTATGATCTCTATTTTAATGTAATGCTGGTCAGTGATGCCTGAATTCCAAAGGAAGGGGTTACAACGAGGCATGTCAACACCCCCACTTCTTGTCATGACCTGAACTAGTTTTTCAGTTTCTTGGGGATGCCCTTGGCCAAAAGGGGGCCCATTCAGTCAGTTGGGGGCTTAGAATTTTATGTTTGGTTTACAGAGAAAGGAGCAGAAGTGATGTGTGTGGTGCCCAGGTTGTGCCCTTGAAGAGAACGCACACACCTTCCTTCATCTCCTCTCACTGGTGGCTGCGTGCTTTTGCTCTCGTGAGCTAGAGCCACTGGGAGGATAGAAGCTACACGTGAAGCCTGAGAGGGAAAGAAAATCCAAGGAGGCCGGGAGTCCGACCCCATGAGGTGCCCCAGCAGCAGTGCACACACTCGGACTGCATGTGAGACACAAATAACCCTCACATTTGCTGCGATTTTTGCGCTTGTTAGGGCAGCACCCTAACTGTATCAATCACACACACTCCTGCTGAAATGACACCCGTGGCTATCGTTTGGATATGGTTTTGTTACCAGAAAGGGGTCCCGCTCCAGACCACAAGAGAGGGTTCTTGGATCTCACGCAAGAAAGAATTCAGGACGAGTCTGTAAAGTAAAGTGAAAGCAAGTTTATTAGGAAAGTAAAGGAATAAAAGAACGGCTACTCCATAGACAGAGCAGTTCCGAGGGCTGCTGGTTACCTATTTTTATGGTTATTCCTTGATGATATGCTAAACAAGGGATGGATTATTCATGCCTCCCCTTTTGAGACCATATAGGGTAACTTCCTGACGTTGCCACGGCATTTGTAAACTGTCATGGCACTGGTGGGAGTGTAGCAGTGAGGACGACCAGAAGTCACTCTTGTCTCTATTTTGGTTTTGGTGGGTTTTAGCCAGCTTCTTTACTGCAGCCTGTTTTATCAGCAAGGTCTTTATGATCTGCATCTTGTGCCAACCTCCTGTCTCATCTTGTGACTTAGAATGCCTTAACCATGTGGGAATGCAGCCCAGTAGATCTCAGCCTTAGTCTATCCAGCCCCTATTCAAGATGGAGTTGCTGTGGTTCAAACACCTCTAACAGTTGTTTATGTCAACCAAATCTCATGTTGGAATGTGATTCCCAGTGACGGAGGTGGGCCTAATAAGAGGTGTTTGTGTCATGAGGATGGATCCTTCATGAATAGATGATTGCCCTCCCTGGGTGAAGGGGGTGAGTGAGTTCTCATTCCATTCATTCCCATGAAAGCTGGTTGTTAAAAAGAGCCGTTACCTCCCCCTGCCCTTCTTCCTCTCTCACCATGTGACCTCTGCACACACCAGCCCCCCTTCACCTCCCACCATGAGGAGAAGCAGTCTAAGACCCTTCCCAGTGGAGATGCCCAATCTTGAACTTTCCACACACCAGAACTGTGAACCAAATAAAACGTTTTCTTTATAAATGACTCAGTCTCCAGCTGGGCATGGTGGTGCACACCTGTAATCCCAGCTACTCAGAGGCTGAGGCAGGAGAATCACTTGAACCCGGGAGTCGGAGTTTGCAGTGAGCAGAGATCGCGCCACTGCACTCCATCCTGGCCACAGAGCGAGACTCTGTCAAAAAAAAAAAAAAGAGAGAGAGAGAGAGGGAGAGAGAAAGGGAGGGAGGAAGGAAGGAAGGAAGGAAGGAAGGAAGGAAGGAAGGAAGGAAGACAGACACACAGAAAGAAAGAAAGAAGAAAGAAAGAAAGAAAGAAAGAAAGAAAGAAAGAAAGAAAGAAAGAAAGAAAGAAAGAAAGAAAAGAACCAGTCTCAGGTATTCTCAGGCTACAGCAACACAAAACAGATTAAGACACCCTCTCCACCAAAATTCTGTTTGTATAGTCATATTAGCATCAAAATCTTTTCAATGGAAAATGGACTCCAGAATCAATATTCAACATGACAGCAGACTTTCAAGTAAATACATGTTTTCTGTTCCATAAATATTATCTGAAAAAAATTTCCCTACAGGAGGTAAACAAGTAGATAAGATAAAATAACATTGTTTCTCTTTATTAATTTGAATACTCCCCTACTTTTCTTCAGAAAATCACTGCATTCATTCCCCAACACCCCTGAAGCCTTTCCGAAATGTTGGCTCACATGGAGCTGTTCCTTTCGCCTGATGTCTTCTGGCTAAGTCAGAAACCACAAAGGGAAACCTGCTGAAGTTTTAAAAACTTCTCCCTGTTATTTCCATTTCTCCTCTTAAAGAGCGCAGTGCGAAACACGCGTCCTCTTCTTCTACGCTATTGATGAACATACCTTCAGAGCTAGCCTATTGATATGAGGGTAAGGATGAGAAGAAATCTGTTATCTCAGGGCAATAGGATTATCAAGCACCATATCAGCAAATGCATCACTCGAAACTAAGCTGTAAATATAGCCATGCACTGCATAACAATGTTTTCATCAACAACACACTGCATATACACGACAGTGCTTCCATGAGATTATAATACCATATTTTTACCATACCTTTTCCATGTTTAGAGATACACATAGGGCCAGGCACGGTGGTTCACACCTGCATTCCCAGCACTTTGGGAGGCCAAGGCGGGCGGATCATCTGCAGTCAGAAGTTCAAGACCAGCCTGACCAACATGGTGAAACCCCGACTCTACTAAAAATACACAGTTAGCCAGGTGTGGTGGTGCCTGCCTGTAATCCCAGCTACTTGAGAGGCTGAGGCAGGAGAATCGCTTGAACCCGGGAAGCGGAGGTTGCAGTGAGCCAAGATTACACCACTGCACTCCAGCCTGGGCAACAGATTGAGACTCTTTCTCAAACAAACAAACAAAAAGATACACAAATATATACCTTTGTATCACAATTGCCTGCAGTATTCAGTATAGTAACCTGCTTTACAGGTTTGTAGCTAGGGACAATAGGCTATAGCAGCCCCAGAGTGCGGTAGGCTCTACCATCTAGGTTTGTGTAAGTTCACGCTGTGACGTTTGCACAACAACAAAATCATCTAACAATGCATTTCTCAGAAAGTATCCCCGTCGTTAAGTGACTCGTGACTGTAATAGAAAATCAAAACCCACTGTCTCTCATAACTGTGTACCCTCCAGTGGTGCTTCCTGCATGGCTCAGCAACCTTATCAAAAACCTGGTTATAGGTATTTTTTCTTCTCTCTTTTCTGTCTCCAGTGATGTCAAGTATATACAAAGACCAGCTTAGCCTCGTGATAGCCAACAGGTTGTAGCTGTTCCCGAATTAATATCAGATTATCACATCTAGAAATAAGAAAAGAAATAAGGTTCCCTCTTTGGAGCGTCCAGCAAATGTCTTCTCCACTCTCGTTGACTCAAACTAGGTCTCATATCTACTCCTGCACTGTGACCAGAAGATGTGAGATGACTCTGATTTCGTAAGGCCCAAGCCACAGACCCCACTTCTAGAACCAGTAATAAAGAGAAGATCTTAAAAGCAGCCAGAGAAAAATGAACCACTGCAGAGAAATATAAATAAGGACAACAGCCAGACCCGGTGGCTCATGCCTATAACCCCAGCAGTTTGGGAGGTCGAGGCAGGCGGATCACTTGAGGCCAGGAGTTGAGACTAGCCTGGCCAACATGGTGAAACCTAGTCTTTACTAAAAATACAAAAATTAGCCAGGCATGGTGGCACATCCCTGTAATCCCAACTACTCAGGAGACTGAGGCAGGAGAATCACTTGAACCCAAGAGGTGGAGGTTGCAGTGAGCCAAGATCGCACCACTGCACTCCAGCCTGGGTGACAGAGTGAGACTCTGTCTCAAAATAAATAAATAAATGCAGATTTCTCTCTGGTAACAGTATAAGTGGAGCAATATCTTTAAACTACTGAAAGAAAAAACTGTCACCCTAAAATTCTATATGCAGGGAAAATAGCCTTCAAAAATGAAGATGAAATAAGTATTTTTAGACATATAAAAGTTGAAAGACTTCATAACCAGCAGGCTTACATGGCAATAAATATTAAAGGACTCGGCTGAAATTTCACTGGGTTGAATAATGTCTCCCCAAAATTCATGTCTACTTGGAACCTACAAATGTGGCCCTGTTTGAAAATAGAATCTTTGGAAATGTAACAAGTTAGGATGAAGTCATACCAGATTAGGGTGGACCTTAAACCCAATATGACTGGTGTTCTCATAAGAAGAGGGAAATTTGGACGCAGACCCACACAGAGGGAAAACAGCCAGGTGAAGATAGAGTCAGAGATTGGAGGAATTTTTTTTTTTTTTTTTTGAGACAGAGTCTCACTCTGTCACCTAGGCTGGAGTATAGTGGCACCATCTCGGCTCACTGCAACCTCTGCCTCCCGGGTTGAAGAGATTCTCGTGCCTCGGCTGCCCAAGTAGCTGGGATTACACATGTATGCCACCACACCTGGCTAATTTTTGTATTTTTTTTTTAGTAGAGACTGGGTTTTGCCATGTTGCTCAGGCTGGTTTCAGACTTCTGGTCTCAAGTAATCCACTTGCCTTGGCCTCCCAAAGTGCTGGGGTTACAGACATGAGCCACTGCGCCCAGCTGGAGAGATTGGAGTTTGATGCCACGAGCCGAGGAACACCAAGGACTGTCAGCAATAATCAGGTTAGGAAGAGGCAAGGAAGGGTTCTTCTGCTAGGGCCTTCAGAGAGAGCACAGTTCTGTTGATGCCTTGATTTCAGACTTCCAGCTTCTGGAACTGTGGGAGAATACATTTCTGTTGCTTTAAGCCACCCAGTTTGTGGTACTTTGTGATAGCAACCCTAGGGAACTAATACAGAAGTCTTCAGGCAGAAGAATAGTTCAAGGTGGAAATACAGATCTATGGAAAGGAAGAAAGAGCACAAGAAATGGTAACTACATGGATAAAATGATGAAAACTTTTCTTATTTCAATACCTTTAAAAATACTTTAACAAAAATAATTACAAATGTAGGGAGAGTACATAACATAAATATCAATAACATTTATGAAAACAGTAGATAAAAGGGAGAAATGGGAGTATACTATTTTCAAGTCTTTGTACTATGTGTGACTGTTATAAAATCAGTTGAAGGTAGACAGTGGTAAGTTAGATGTATACTAAAAACCCTAAGGCAACCACTAAAACAGCACAATAAAAAGTTATAGTAATAAACCAACAAAAGGCAGTAAAATGGAAAAATATTTAAAATTCACTTCAATAAAAGGCAGACAGGAGAGAAAGGGTAACAAAGAACAGATGGGATAAAGGGTTTATTTTAAGCAAGATGGTGGATTGAAACCGTATCAAATCAATAATCCTTATTTTTTTTTTTTTTTTTGAAACGTAGCCTTGCTCTGTCACTCAGGCTGGAGTGCAGTGGTTGGATCTCAGCTCACTGCAACCTCTGCCTCCCGGGTTCAAGCAATTCTCCTGCTTCAGCCACCCATATAGCTGGGATTACAGGCATGCACCACCATGCCCAGCTAACTTTTGTATCTTTAGTAGAGACGAGGTTTCACCATGTTGGTCAGGCTGGTCTTGAACTCCCGACCTCAAGTAATCTGCCTGCCTCAGCCTCCCAAAGTGATGAGATTACAGGCATGAGCCACCGTGCCCGGCAATAACCACTTTAAATGTAAATTGTCTACACATCCCAATTAAAAGACAAAGATTGTAAGATTGGATTTTAAAAGTGAGGATAAACTATATCCATACATAAGAAATAAAAAATTCAAAGTAAAAGGATTAGAAACACTTAGCACAAGAAAGCTGGCGTGGTGCTACTAATGTCAGATTAACAAGTTTGAGAGTAACGAATATAACCAAGGACAAAGAAGGTCATTTCATAATGCTGAAAGGATCAATTCTTCAGGAGGCCAGAGCAACCCTAATACTAGGGTTGTTAGGATTGCTATGTACTTAATACGAGAGCTTCAAAATACATGAAGGGAAAACTAACTGAACTGCAAAAGTAAAGGTCAAATCTGTGACTATAGTGGGAGATGTCAATACGCTTCTCTCACCCTCAGAAACAGGTAGAACAAGTAGACAGAAAAACCAATAAAATATAGAGGACTTAAACAACATTATCAACCATTTGACTTAATTGAAATTTATAGAACCATTTACCCAACAAAGACTGAACACACATTCTTCTAAAATGCATAAGGAACATTGATCACCATAGGCTGTTTACTGGGACATTTTTTTTTTTAAAGCCTCCACCTCACACCCTTTATGGTGGCTACTATCAAAAAGAAAACAGAAAATAACAAGTGTTGGCCAGGATACGAAGCAATTGGAACTCTGGTGCACTGCTGGTGGGATTGTAATATGGAGCAGCTGCTGTGGAAAACAGTATAGTAGATGCTAAAAGAAAAAATAGAATTACTATATGATCCAGCAATTCCACTTCTGGGTACATACCCAAAAGTATTGGAAACAGGGTCTCAAAGAGTTTATAGCAATATTATTCCCAATGGCCCAAAGGTGGAAGCAAACCAAGTGTCCATCAACAGATGAAAGAATAAACAAAGTGTGGTATATACACATGATGGAATATTATTCAGCCTTAAAAAGGAAGGAAATGTTGACATGGGCTATGGCATAGATGAACCTCGGGGACGCTAGGCTCAGTGAAATAAGCCAGACACAAAAGGACAAACACTGTTTGACTGCATTTATCTGAGTTCCTTAGAGTAGGCAAATTCACCAAGACAGAAAGTAGAATGGTCATTGCCAGGGGCTGGGGGAAGAGGAAGGAGGAGTTATGGGTTTTTTTTCTTTTCTTTGGAGACAGAGTCTCGCTCTGTTGCCCAGATTGGAGTGTAGTGGTGTGATCTTGGCTCACTGCAACCTCCGCCTCCCGGGTTCAAGCAATTCTCCTGCCTCAGATTCCCAAGTAGCTGGGACTACAGGCCCACACCACCACGCCTGGCTAATTTTTTGTGTTTTCATAGAGACGGGGTTTCACCGTGTTGCCCAGGCTGGTCTTGAACTCCTGAGCTCAGGTCATCCACCCGTCTTGGCCTCCCAAAGTGCTGGGATTACAGGCATGAGCCACCACGCCTGGCCGGAGTTATTGTTTAATGGAAACAGAGTTTTAGTTTTGCAAGATTAAAAAGTTCTGGAGAAGGATAGCAGTGATGGTTGCACAACAAGGCAATTGTACTTAATGCTGCAGGATTGTACACCTGAAAATGGTTAAGATGGTGAATGTTATATTATGTGCTTTTTGCCACTATATATATATATACATATATATATGTATATATATATATATACACTGTTTGACTCCATTTATATAAATTTCTAGAAAATCCCAACTGCCCTATAGTGACAGAAAGCAGATCAAAGACTGTCAGCGGAAGATGACAAAGGAGCATTATCTTGATTGTGGTTTCATGGGTGTGTACGCATGCCAAAACTTACCAAATTGTGTACTTTGAATATGTGCAGTTTTTTAATGTTCACTAAACCCCCAATAAAACTCTTTCTCAAAAAATTACCTGTTTGAAATTCCTAGCCAGGTTCTGTTTTTTGGACTGGCCTCTGAGTAAATCTCTCCTGGCCTCACCAGCCTGCAGGTCCAGATGAAACTGTGCTCTTGGTAATAACCCGTACACACACACACACGGTCTCCTTCAGAGCCTGCAGACTCAGGTGAGGCCGTGTTCTTGGTAATAACCTGTAAATAACACACACACACACCCACACACACACACAGTCTCCCTCAGAGCCTGCAGGTTCAAATGAGACTGCAGTCTTGGTGATCACACACACACACACACACACACACACACACACCGTCTCCTTCAGAGCCTGCAGACTCAGGTGAGGCCATGTTCTTGGTAATAACCTGTAAATACACACACACACACACACACACACACACACACACACACACACAGTCTCCCTCAGAGCCTGCAGGTTCAGATGAGACTGCAGTCTTGGTGATCACACACACACACACACACACGGCCTCCTTCAGATATTTTTAGGAGTCCTTGGCATCCTGCCAGGCAGCCTTCCTGGGCTCCACCTATGGGAGGGGAACACGCTCTTCCTTCCCATTATATGTCGTATTTTATCACCCGGGCACTAAGACAAGTTCCGTGTCCTAGCGTCTCACGGAATCCTTCGTGAATCCTGCATCCCGGGCTTCTGCCCCCCGCTTTGCTTTCCACAAGGTTTTGACACAGACCCATGGAAGAATCTCTGAGAGAGGTACCACGACGTCCTCTGCGTTCCTCCCTATTCTTCTCCCCCAGCCTCATTCCTCCAAAAATGCAACTAGAGTCACGGGTCCTGCCCCATAGGTTTCCCAGAGGTGCCCAGATCAATCCAAATTCTAGGGGTGAACGCAGGTGTTCGGAAACCCCGGTCCACGTGCGTCACGATGAGGATGTAACACCATCTGCTAGGACCTCTGGACTTGGCTCTTTATGTGTTCATTTTACAAATATTTAACACCACTCCTTAAGGAAAACCTAGACACAAGAGGCTCCATTGCCGTTGGGACAAAAGGGTGTGTAAAGCGTTACAGTGTGACAGAGTTTCCACATTAAGGTCCCACACTGTATGCTCTGTTCCCATGCAACACTTCCATGCAGACTTGTGAGAACAAAGTCACCAAGTGCTCCTCTGCTGGGTGCCAGGAACACTCCACCAGGTGCAAAGCCGAAAAGGTGGGGAAACGGGAGACAGGCAGGAGAACTAGTTTCCTTCCCACCCACGCCGGTCTCTGCTGTCACTGTGAAGGAAGAGAAAAGGAAAAGAGGGATGGTGAAGTCTGTGCCCCAGCTCTGTGCTTCTTGCTGCTTCGCAATTTGTGGAGGAAGGGTAGGTTCTAATATGCAGAATCCATTAGGTTGTGATACCCAAAAGCCTAGGGCAGTCCGGCTGCGTTTTGGAAGCAGCAGCCAGGAGTACAAGTCCTGCCCACGGGAAGGAGGAAAAGCAGGAGAAAGCTTCAGACAGCCCTCTGAGTTTCCCTCGGGCAAACGTGGCCTGAACGAGATCCAAATGTCACCGCTTATCCAACCGGTGAGGGATGGTGAACGGAGAGCCTGAGCAGGCACACCTCCCGGGGAATTAACAAGGGAGGGGCCTAGCTCCCCCCGATCCCCTGCAGACCCGCAGGCAGCTGGGGCCAGAGCTGCAGGCAGGTGTCCCTGCTAGGAACTGAACGGGCACCCGGGATCTACAGGTGCCACCCACTGGGAATCCTCAGCACCTGCAGACACCAGGGACAGAAAGGGAAGGAGCCCTGCCCGCCTCCCACGTGTGGCCCATCGTAACCACGCCGGGCCCCCTCCCCAGAGGGCTCCCTGGGTGCGGACTCCTAACAGTAGCTCTCCAAGGAAGAGGGGAATGAAATCCTAAGGAGATTTTTGAACCAAACTCTGACTGAATTAATAATTCACCTGAGAAATTACTGAAGTAGACAAGGGGAAAGACACAGAGTGGATACGGTTCAATCAAGAGCCCCTGGCAGATCAGGGGTTTGGAAGGGGAAATGACGTGTGGGGACTCTCAAATATGCGTCTCCCCCCAGGTCCCGCAAGGACCGTCTGCCCACTCTACCCAGAAGAGTCAAATGGCATCTTTGCTCCATGAACCACAACTTTGGGGCTCACAGGCTTTTCTCTGCTCTTCTCCAATAGTTTCCCTGCCCAGAGATGTCTCAGGGTTAATCATTTTATTTTTTAATTTCTATTTTAGATTTGGGGGTGCATGTGCAGGTGTGTTACATGATTACATTGCATGATGCTGAGGTTTGGACTTCTCATAAGGACGGTTAATCATTTAAAATTAATAAACCAGCCAGGCACGGTGGTTCATGCCTGTAATTCCAGCACTTTGGGAGGCTAAGGTGGGAAGATCATTTGAGATCAGGAGCTCGAGATCAGCCTGGCCAACATGGCAAAACCCTATCTCTAATAAAAATACAAAACTTAGCTGGGCGTGATGGTTCACACCTGTCATCCCAGCTACTCGGGAGGCTGAGGCAGGAGAATCGCTGCAACCTGGGAGGCAGAGGTTGCAGTGAACCGAGATTGCACCACTGCATTCCAGCCTGGGTGACGGAGACTCTGTCAAAAAAAAAAAAAGACTTCTAAGGGCTAGCCATCAAACCTGACACTTGATATGCTAGAGGGACATTAGTGACCATTCTCTCTGGAGAAAGTAACCTGGCTGAGAAGACTATTGATTGTTTTGCTTCAAAATCCTATTTTAAATATGCCCCTACTAGATGACCCAGCCATGCTTCTCCTAGAAAAGTTTTAGGATAAATTAAAATGTGTGTGTGTGTGTGTGTGTGTGTGTGTGTGTGGGTGTGTGTGTGTATTTGCATATATATTTGCATATATATACATATTTGCATATCTATATATATATTTGTATGAAAATGTTCATCACAGATTTATTTATTATTGCCAAAAACAGGAAACAACCCAAATGTCCATCAACAAATTACATATTCATCTTTTTTTTTTTAAGACACTATTTCACTCTGTTGCCCAGGTTGGAGTGCAGTGACACAATCTCAGCTCACTGCAACCTCCACCTCCCAGGTTCAAGCAATTCTTCTGCCTCAGCCTCCTGAGTAGCTAGGACTACAGGCACGTGCCACCACGCCCAGGAAATTTTTTTTTTTTTTTTGGTAGAGATGGGATTTCACCATGTTGAACAGACTGGTCTCGAATTCCTTACCTCAAGTGATCCGCCTGCTTTGGCCTCCCAAAGTGCTGGGATTACAGGCATGAGCCACCGCACCTGGCCCAAATTATATATTCATCTAACGGAAGACTATTCCACAATCAAAGGGACAAGCTACGAGTGCACACAACAGGCAGAAGCGCAAGACAAAATGCTGAGTCAAGAGGCCAGATGAGACATCATGCACCATACGATTCTGTTTCTGTGACTTTAGAGTAGGCAAACTCATCTGTGACAAAAAAAATAGAACAATGTTTGCCAGGGACAGAGCGTAGTGTAGCAATTGACTGGAAAGGGACGCCAGGGATCTTTCTGAGGTAAAGGAACTATCCTATGACTTGATAGAGGAAAGGATGTTTGCATTTGTCAAAACTCATGTAAAGCAGATCTCAACTTAAAACATCAACGCTATTTGAGTATCAGAAGTGTTTCATTAAGTCTACATTGCTATAAATTACAAGATTCACCATGGTTTTATTTACTCCTAAGAAATAAAGGGGAAAAGAGCATCACCACTAAAACTGTGACACGCTGTAGGCTGTCAGACACATCTGATTTAGAAATGCTAAATGTGAGGGTTAACATATGTTTTTGAATCAATGATCTTTAAGAGTTTACTCCTTTCTTTGCATTTCTCTATAACAATCCTAAACTCATCACTCCCCACAAAGCAGGTAGATGCCCCAGGCCAATAAAAATAAAGACTGAGGTCTCAGGAAGACAAAAGAGAAAAGCACATTAATTATTTTCTAAATATAATTCTTATACAACAGGCATATCGACCCACAGTTCTTAATTAACTTGTCTAAGTTCAAAGTCTGTTACTAATTACTGAACTATGTTTTTATTTGATTACTAAAGAGACAAGGATACTCTTCAGCCTTGACTTTAGTGCAAAACTGTTCTCTTTACAGGAAACTGAAATCTGCGTTTATCACATTTAGCTTCTGCTTGTGAAAATCTGTTTAGCAAGCTGCCCTTCTAGAACACAAGTCTCTAGATTACAATGGTTGGTGAATAGTGGAAAGAAATAAGTCTTTGAACTCAAAATTTATTTTTTCCCCTTATTTAGCAGTGTGTCTGGGAAGGTGGAATTTACGTTTATTTAATCCTAGGTCCCAATCTCTTCTCTGTCGGGATGGATACTGATAGTTACCATAAAACACAGCTTCTTATCCCCATTATGAGTACTGGCCCCTTCGTTATGCAAATGTGTGGCAGTGAAGTAACTCTGCCCCTGAGGAAAGCATGTAACAAGACCTTTAATCAATGGAAAGGCCACCCTTCCAGAACTCACCTTTCAGCTTGCAGAGCTTCTCAGTAGGCAGTAAGTAAATTTCCAAAGGCACTTCCTGGGAAGAGAGAATCTGATACCCAGACCCCTTCTTTTGTAAGGCTCAATGTGTATAGAATTTCTCTAATACATGAAGATGGTCCCAATGAGGTGTGCTGATGGAAAAATACATCACAAGTTACAACACAGCGTGAGGTCGCAAGAAATCTGTACTGGTGATCTAGGCCCAAAGCCAGGTCTCGAATATTTCTGGGAATGGCTAGAACTAGCACAGCACATAAATAAATCTGTTCTGGTAAACATGCACTGGGAATTGTTTCTATCAGTATCCAGCCAAGGGGATAAAAACCTTTCTATGGGCCGAGTGCAGTGGCTCACGCCTGTAATCCCTGCACTTTGGGAGGCAAAGGCAGGCAGATCACCTGAGGTCAGGAGTTCGAGACCAGCGTGGCCAACGTGGTGAAACCCCGTCTCTATTAAAAATACAAAAATTAGCTGGGCACGCTGGTGCATGCCTGTAATCCCGGATACTTGGGAGACTGAGGAAGAAGAATCACTTGAACCCGGGAGGCAGAGGTTGCAGTGAGCCAAGATTGCGCCACTGCATTCTAGCCTGGGCAGAGCAAGACTCTGTCATAAAAAAAAAAACAAAACAAAAAAAAAACAGAACAAAACAAAACAAAACAAAAACACCTTTCTATGTATTTCAAACAGAAGGGGATTTAATACAGGCAATTGGTTACAAAAATTTTGGAATTTTTAGCAGAGCAAAAGGTGGGGTTACCTACAGATCAGTGTCTAAAGGAAGTCCCTACTGCCCCCAGAGTTTGAGTTACAAAAGGTATTATACCAGAGCCTGTGAGCACATACTTGGTGCTATGGCTGCTGTTACAGCCACCTCTGCTACCAGGGAGGTGGTATTCCCACTGATGAGGAGGCTGGAACTCTACGATCCTTCTAAATCTGTTGCCAAGAGTAAAATGGCTTGTGCATTCTTCCTACTTATAATTTTGTGTTATTGAGCAAAATCACCTGGACTTAGTTGGCAAGAGAGATTAGGAAATGTAGTTGGCAAGAGAGATTAGGAAATGTAGTTTTCAGGCTTCTAGACTGAGCAGCAACAGAGAGTATATGGAAGGACTATTATGGGACATAATACCAACAGTCAATATCTGGCACAGGAAGAATGGTTGAATGTGACTGAACTTGAGTGAAACTTCATTAAATTCTTGGAGGGGAAATCACCAGGGGCATCACTACAGTAATGGACAGAGATGTATCAGGCCATGCCAACATTATTTTCAACAGTGACACTAGTGTATGGTAATATCAGAAACAATAGAAGTAGTAGACTAATTAATGTCTCAAATTCTCTGCCTCTGGTTTTTGTCAGATGTGGTTAGAATGGCCACAGGTTGGCTTCTGTGAATATCAAATTATCTTTCTGACCTCTCTATGGAAAGTGATCTTATAAAATCATTGTTGGCTGGGTGTGGTGGCTCACACCTGTAATCCCAGCACTTTGGGAGGCCAAGGTGGACGGATCATTTGTGGTCAGGAGTTCGAGACCAGCGTGGCCAACATAGAAAAATCCCATTTCTACTAAAAATACAAAAAAAAGAAAAAAGAAAAATTAGTCATGCATAGGGGCTCATGCCTGTAATCCCAACTACTCAGGAGGCTGAGGCACAAGAATCGCTTGAACCCAAGAGGCAGAGGTTACAGTGAGCCAAGATCATGCCATTGCACTGCAGCCTCGGCAACAGAGCAAGACGCTGTCTCAAAATAATAATAATCATAATAAATGCAGCTGAAAACATTATAGAAGTATATTAGACAATTTTTAATGTATTATTTTTCTAAATTATGTAATATTTGTGTTATTTGCAAACTTGTCAAAATATGTAATTTGTTGTGTTTTATTTTATCATTCTTTCACTTTCATACCTATAAAAAGAGAGAAAGGCTATGGCCCAATCTGCTTTCAATGACCATTAGGACCCCAAACTGCTTTCTGTCTATTCTTTAACTCATTTTATTTTTAATTTTTGTCTTATGTCATTTGAGAAAATAGTCTGTGATTGGCAAGTGGCACTGGTGTTCATTTAAAAATAAATAAAAAGTCTGGCTACAAGGTTGTGCGTTTTAATGCTTGTTTCAAAACAAGCTATTAGTATCCTCAATTTTCTCTATTAACTTTGCTTTAATTTCATTGGCTTCTGCTATTTATTATTTGCTTCATTCTGCTTACTTTCCGTTTTATTTGCTTTTCTTTTTATATTTTCTTTAGGTAGAAGCTGCGATCATTGAATTGAGATTTTTCTATTTCTCTAATATAGGCATTTAATACTATAAATTTCCCTCTAAGCATTGCTTTAGCCGCATCCCTCAGATTAAATAATGCATTTTCATCTCATTCAGTTAAAAAAAAATTTCTACCTTGTGATTTCTTCCTTGACCTGTGGATTATTTGAAAATGTTTTGTTGAATTTTCAAATATTTGAGAATTTTCTGGATATCATTCTATTAATGATTTTCATTTTAATTATGTTGTGTAGATAATATACTTTACATGATAATGAATCCTTTTGTGTTTATTGAGGCCCAGAATAGAATCTATTTTCAATGGTTCAGAGAGGGATCTCTCTTGGTGAATGTTCCACGTGTGTTTGTAAAGAATGTATATTCTCTCTGCTGTTGTTGGATGGACTGTCTTGAAAGTGTTTTCAATCTTCTATATTCTTACTGATTTTTTTTCATCCACTCGTTCTATCAATTACTGAGAGAGGAGTGGTGGACCACACTTCAACAATAATTACAGATTTTTTAAAATGTCTCCTTTTAGTTCTATCAGTTTTTGCTTAATGTGTTTTGAAGCTCTGTTGTTAAGTACATTCACGTATAAGATTGTAATGTCTTCTTGATTAATTTACCCTGTTAGTACGTGATGTCTTTATTTATCTCTGGTAATATTCTTTATCCTGAAGCCCACTTTGTCTGATATTAATATAGCTATTTTGGGTTTCTTTTTATTAGTGTTAGCATGGTATTTTTTTTCATTGTTTTACTTTTAACCTATCTGTGTCTTTATATTTATAATACAATTGTTGTAGAAAGAATATAGGTGGGTCCTGCTTTTTAAAATCCCATCTGATAATTTATCTAATTTCTGGAGCTGTTTAAACCATGTATATTTAATTTAATTATTGGCATGACCAAATTTAAATCTGTCATCATGCTATGTGTTTTCTATTTGTCTCATCTATTCCTTGTTCCTTTTTTCTTATGCCCTGTCCTTGTTTTTGATTAACTGAGTTTTGTTTTGTTTGTTTGTTTGTTTTGAGATGGAGTCTTGCTCTGTTGCCCAGGCTGAAGTGCAGTGGTGTTAGCTTGCCGCAAACTCCGCCTCCCAGGTTCAAGCAATTCTCCTGTCTCAGCCTCCTGAGTAGCTGGGATTATAGGCGTGCGCCAACATGCCTGGCTAATTTTCGTATTTTTAGTAGCAACAGGGTTTCACCATGTTGGCCAGGCTGGTTTCGAACTCCTGACCTCAGGTGATCCGCCCACCTCAGCCTCCCAAAGTGCTAGGATTACAGGTGTGAGTCACCACATCTGGCCGATTAACTGAGTATTTTTATGGTTCCATTTTATCTCTACTCTTGGTTTACTAGCTATACTTTTATTTGTTTTTTAGTGGTCGCCCTAGAATTTATAACACACATTTTTAACTTGTCACAGCCTATCTTCAAATAATATTATAACACTTCCCCTTAAATGCATAATCTTTTAGTAGTATATGTCTATTTTCTCTTTCCCATCCTTTGTGCTGTTATTAAAATGCATTATACTACTACATGTTATAAATCTCATAATATATTATTACTATTTTTGCTTTAGGGAGTCGATTATCTTTTAAAAGAGATTAAAATAAGAAAAAATGTTTTCCATATTTGCCCACATTTTAATATTTTTTTCTGTCACTATGGCAGAACAGTGGTTTCAAGCACTCCTCATTCCTTTGTGTTAGATCCAGATTTCTTTCCAGTCTCAGATTCCTTCTGCCTGGAGAATTTACTTTAACATTGCCTGTAGTGTAGTACTTATGGTGAAAAATTCTCTTCTATTTGCCAAAAAAAAAACCCTTTCTTTATTTATGAAATATTTTCATAATTTAAAAAATTTTCACTGAATATGATTCTAGGTGGAGTTTTTTCTTTAAATATGTTAAAGATGTCATTCCATCATCTTCTGCTTGCATAGTGCCTAATGAAAAGTCTGCTTCATAGAATGTCTTCCTTATGGACTATTTCCTTATTCTCTGGCTACCTTCAAAGATTTCCTCTTCACGCTGATTTTCAACAGTTTGTCTAGGATGTGCCCAGGTGTGTTTTTATTCATTTTTATCTTGCTTAGGGTTATCTGAGCTTCCTGGATCTGTGGATTGTTGTTTTTCATTCATCTGGGGAAAACCTCAGCTGTTATCATTTCTTCTGGCCTTTTGTCTCTTCTTCTGGGACTCATTTACATGTATGTTAAACCATTTCATATTATCCTAAGGTTTTTGAAATGCTATTATTTTTCTCCTCTCTTTTTACTCCTTAAGTTTCAGTGTGGATAATTTCCACTGACCTCTCTTCACGTTCACCAATTCTTTCTTCTGCTACATTCATTTTGTGAATAAGCCTGTTGAAGGAATCCTTTAAAGCTGAGACCATGATTGTATTAGTCTGCTAAGACAAGCTCTATTTCCAAATACAGTGACAATGGGGACTAGGCTTCAATATGTAAATTTTGAGATACACAAGTCAGTCTATAACAATCATTTTCATTGCTCACGTTTCATTTAACTCTTTTTTTAGAGTTTCCATCTCTCTGATCAAATTCTCCATCATATATCTTGTCCACCTTTTCACTAGACTCTTTAACATATTAATCAGTTAAAATCTCTGCTAGTTTGAGCATCTGCAGCATCTCTCTGTCTGCTTCTGTTGACTGTTTTGGTTTTAGGCTCTCTTGCAATTTGGATTGAATGCTGGACTTTGTGTGTAAAGGAATAGCAGAGACTGAGGTAAATAATACTGACAACTAGAAATGGCACATATCTTCTTTTATCAGTTGATTAATGTGGGAGCTGATTCAATTTAGGATCTACCCAAGGCTGGGTTGATGGGCATGTGACCTGGGCTGTAACAGAGGCCTTCATTGCTTAGAAGGGCCCTGAACTTGGTTTGATGCTCTGCTGTTACCACATTGAAATTCTTAGGAATTTGAACAAGGGACCTCATGTTTTCATTCTGCACTGGGCCTTGCAAATTATGTAGCTCATAAGTATGAGTTTTTGTCTGCTTCAGAAAATCTGGAGACAAGAAACGCTCTACAGAAATGATGAAAAAGTCAGGAGGACTTTATGTATCTGTGTCACTAAGTTAGGGAGTACAGATGGTTGAGTAAATACATCCAGTTAGTAAGATAGTGTTTTTCAAAAGCCACTGAGATCTCCTCTGGAAATTGAAGGTTAGAGACCAGTAATACAACCAGCCATTGCCTCAAAGGCCTAAATCATAAAAATTTATCAATTAGGCCAGGTAGATAATATGACTAGCCAGAATTTCCCTTTAAAATTAGACTCACCAGGTTAAATGAAGAAATGCCCAATATGAATATGTTTTTAATAATGTAATTCTTAGAATAATCTTGTATGTATTATAACTTTATTTATTCTATTATATTATAACTTTAAGTTTCTTATAATAATAAACTTTCTCTTTAAAAATACAATATCACTGTACGTTCTATATAAATGTAATATAATGAAATTTGTTTTAAATCACAAAAATGTAATGAAGATGTGGGGACAGGCTTACTAGTATGTTAAAATTGATGAAAATAAACAATATACTCTATGTCTTTCCTTCCATCAAGAAAATGAAAACACTATAGCTAACACAAAAGAAATCTACAAGGGAAAAAACCCAAGCCTATTGAAAATGTATTTTCTCTTTTCAGACATATTGTCAGGAGAAAATTTAGTTGTTAGGGCCTGGCATGGTGGCTTATGCCATGTAATCCCAGCACGTTGGGAGGCCAAGGTGGGGAGGATCCCTTGAGCCCAGGAGTTCAAGACCAGCCTGGGCAACACAGGGAGACTCTGTCTCTTAAAATGAAAAAGAAAAATTAGTTGTTAGAGAAAAACCAAAAAAACAAAAATAATGACAAACAACATAGATGTTCTCCCTCACATTCAATAAATTCAAAGAAAGACAGACCAGGCTGGTTTGGTTCTTCTGGTATCAGGGACTCACCCTCTTTCCATCTTGTTCCTACTCTATGGATGGCTTGTGGCTTCCATTTTCAAGAATCCTCATGGTCCAGTATGACTGCTGGGGCTCCAGTCATTATGGCTGCATTCCAACCAGCAAGAAGGAGGAAGGGTTTAGAGTGGCACATTTTCTCCTTTCAAGGTCATTTAAATTAAATCACAAGGTATAAAGCACATCTCTTGTTTTCATATTTACTTTGCATCGGTAAACAAAATTTGCCTATTGCTTTTGGGAGAGCATGTAGAGAGAGTTTCTGAAATAAATGGACCTTCTTTTAGGTCTAACAATCTTCCCTAGCTGAACCACCTGAGTCTACCAGGATCCAAATTCTAAATCTCTTCTTGGAGCCAGCTGCGGTGGCTCATGCCTGTAATCCCAACACTTTTTGGGAGGCTGAGATAGGAGGATCATTTGAGCCCAGGAGTTTGAGAACAGCCTAGGCAAAACAGCGAGACCCTGTCTCTTAAACAGTTTTTTTAATTAAACTAAATTAAAAAGATAAAATCTAGTATTGGTTATGTATTTTGGAAACAGTTTCATTTTGAAGCCTGTTTACTTTATTTATTTAAAGCAGCTGTCTTGGGTGGCTTTTTAAAGATACTTTGTTTATGACAGCTAGAGAAATAATTTGGGGAAAAAGAGAGAGAAAAATGACTCTAACTGCAGAGAAATAAATAAAATAGTTTTAGTTTCATAAATAGCTTATGGTTCAACTTAGAAGCCTATAAATTTTTACATTTAAAAAATTATAACATCTGTAAAATGTTATACATTGTAGGCATTTTATTTTCAACATTTTAGGTCAAGGACTCTTGAAAGAACTAATAAATAATTATTTGTCAATTTAAAAAAATAGGCTGGGCCTGGTGGTTCATGCCTGTAATCCTAGCACTTTGGGAGGCCGAGGCAGGTGGATCACTTGAGGTCAGGAGTTCGAGACCAGCCTGGCCAACATGGTGAAACCCTGTCGCTACTAAAAACACAAAAATTAGCTGGACTTGTTGGCCTGCTTCCGTAGTCCCAGCTACTCAGGAGGCTGAGGCAGGAAAATCACTTGAACCCAGGAGGCGGAGGCTGCAGTGAGCCAAGATTGTACCACTGCACTCCAGCCTGGGCAACAGAGTGAGACTCTGCCTCAAAATAAATAAATAAATAAATAGGAAAATAAAATGATATTCATGAACCAAATTCATTTCAAGTAAATTAAATATTTCTGATTTTCTAACACGGTAGGCGAACAGAAACTCTTCTAATAGTTGCCTGGGCTAAAAGAAGATTGCTATGGATTAGATGTCGCAAAGGCTATGGCTTGACTTTGACTTGCATGGGATTTTGATTTTTTTTCTTTCTTTTCTTTCTTTATTTTTTTCTTTTGAGACAGAGTCTCACTGTCGCACAGGCTGGAAGTGCAGTGGTGCGACCTCCTGGCTCACTGCAACCTTCGCCTCCCAGGTTCAAGCAATTCTCCTCCCTCGGCCTCCTGAGTAGCTGGGATTACAGGCATGCATCACCACACCTGGCTAATTTATATATTTTTAGCAGAGATGGGGTTTCACGGTGTTGGGCAGGCTGGTCTTGAACTCCTGACCTCAAGTGATCTACCCACCTCAGCTTCCCAAAGTGCTGGGATTACAGGCATGAGCCACTGCGCCCCAGGCAGATTTTGATATTTTTTTCTAAAACCATAATCACGATTTATAAACTGGGAGATTTTACACGGGGAACTATAATTTCAAAGTCTCTTCAAAAACTGAAAATATGCCGGCATAGTGCCTCGTGCCTGTAATCCCAACACTTTGGGAGGCCAAGATGGGAGAATTGCTTGAGTCCCAGGGTTTGGCACCAGCCTGGGCAACATGGCAGAATCTGGTCTCTGCAAAAACACAAAAATTAGCCTGGTGATGTGGTGTGCTTCTGTAGTCCCGGCTACCTGGAAGGCTGAGTCAAGAGGATCATGTAAACCCAGGAGGTAGAGGCTGCAAAGAGCTGTGATCACGCCACTGTACTCCAGCCTGTGCGACAGAGCAAGACCCTGTCTCAAAACAAAACAAAAAACCAAACTAAAAATATGAGCGTAGTAGACATGCATTGCTCTCCTACACTCTACCAGAGCCGGCAGCCCACTCCCTCTTGTCTGGTGCCCCTGACCCTGTGGTCTGTACCCTGTAGGCATTTGGGTTTGCAATTCCCAGATACATCTTGGGTTTACATTTTTTAAACCCTGAGGTTCTATCACTCTCTCCTTTCATTTTATCCTGAGATCATTAGGAGATGAACCAAAAAACAAAGGTGAAGGCAGAAAGCTCTTTAAAGATTTCCCTTCTCCCAGGTTCTTACCAGGAGGTAAGGAAGGTAGAGAAGGGGTTGGAGACAGAAGAGAAAGGGCAACCAATCCTTGGTGAGGTGAGGGAAGAGACTGGTGGGCAAGAGGCCACGCTGTGCTCTTAGGAGGATGATGGCACTAGGGGAATTACAAACAGGAGGGGACATTAAGCCACTTCCTCTTGGGGCAATCCACTTGATAGTTTTACCATCTTATTTGGGCATCGTCTTGCTGTAAGAAGGGACAGCAAGAGACCTGGAACATTGCTCCCAGCTGTTGGGACTCCACTCAGGGTGGGGTTTTTATCTCACTATCTGTTCATGGGACCTCCCCACCCGCCTTCTCCCCACTCTGGCAGTCTGCCTGGACAGATGGCCCTAGCTTAGTATCACAGATAGTATTTCTCCAGACACTCTTCAACCTCTAAATTGTACTTAACATTTTTAGCTAACAACTTTCTCTACAATCACCTTAGATAGTTTACCAAGGACAACATATTATAGAGTATCTGTTGTCTATTTCATATCTAACATGTACTGAGAGCTTATTACATGTTAAGCACTCTTCAAAATGCTTTTGTTGACTCATTTAATTCTCTCAAACGCCTGATGGTGTAGGTTCTATTATTTCCATTTTACAGGTGAGGAAAGGAAGACACAGAGAAGTTAATAACTTGCCCAAAGGAACCCATTTGGAGATAGATATATGAATAAATATAGATGCACACACACGGACGTAAAGCATACATAAATATAAAAACCAGGCTGGACACGGTGGCTCACACCTGTAATCCCAGCACTTTGAGAGGCCAAGAAAGGAGAAGCCCTTGAGGCCAGAAGTTTGAGACCAGCCTGGGCAACATAGTGAGACCTCGTTTCTACAGAAAAAATTTTTTAATTAGCTGGGTATAGTGAGCATGCGTCAGTAGTCCTGGCTACTTGGGAGGCTGAGGCAGGAGGATTGCTTGAGCCCAGGAAGTCGAGGCTGCAGTGAACTATAATCGTGCCTCTACATTCCAGCCTGGATGACAGAACAAGACTATTATTTTTAAAACTTATGAAAACCTATCTCATAATTCTCATTCACAATATGTGATGCTCAAAAGCAGATATTCACAGGGCTTCTGCATAAGAGATGCAAGGTATTACAGAAATAAGAAAGCAAAAAACAAAATAAGGTAGAAAATAAAGAGGGGCTTCTGACAGTGAGTGGTGGGTGTAATTCAGATGTTCTTGAAGACTCAGAAGAGGTTTGAAATTGTGCAAAGCTGCTATTTCATTCACATGACATTGTTTATAATTGCCTTCTACATGTGCACAGTGCCAGGAACAGAGACTTACGGCCAATAAAACAAAAAAACTGGAGAGAATGTGCTTCCAATTAAAAAGTACAATTGCACAACAACTTTGAGTTCAAAATCAGGCCAGGAGCAGTGGCTTACGCCTGTAACCTCAACACTTTGGGAGGCCGAGGCGGGCGGATCACCTGAGGTCAGGAGCTGGAGGCCAGCCTGGCCAACATGGTGAAACCCCGTCTCTACTAAAAATACAAAAATGAGCCAGGCATGGTGGTGCACGCCTGCAGTCCCAGCTACTCTGGAGGCTGAAGCTTAGGAGGCTTCGAATTCATATAATTGGGTGAATCATCAAGAAATAGACTGGTCTCTTGGGAATTTTTCCTTTCAAAGATTCATCACAGGAAAAAAGAAAGTGAAGGGTGATTTTCCCCGAGAGCAGGCCAGGTTTGTGTTCCAGAATTTGGGGTTCTCTCACTCCAAGGATGCAGTTCACTGACTGTTTATGTGTTTGATGTTGATTTGTTTATCTGACTGCAGGGTGCCAGGGAGACTGACCAAATAGGCATTTTTTTGGAGGAAGAACGAGGCTAATTAAAATAATCTGGCTAGATTGTCAGTGAGGATAAGTGGATATGCAAAAAGTGTTTGGGAAGAGGTTAACCAACTAGAGGGGAGTGAGGCGGGTTTGCTGAGGACAGAAGGCAAGGTGGGTCTGGGCAATGACTACCTTAGTAGTGACCAAGGCCACCCAGGCCCAGGCCACCTCCCTCTATTTTCCTGGGTTTTGGCACAACCTCAGAGAAGGGAAGAGAAGTATTTGCCATAGCAGGGAGTGGAGGGAAAAACAGTACTAGATTTTTGTTGATCTTGGCAAGTGGAAGCTCAGAGCCACATCTGATATAATTTACAAAAATAAGGAAATGCGATGTTTTTTCTACTTGAGTATTGAAAAGCAGTTCCTTCTTATATACCCATACTCTTAAGCAAAACCCCTTCTGTCAGTTGACTCATTTTCTCTCATTTTCCCCACTTCAGTCTCACTGCCTTGAGGTCTCCAGGTTGGCTGCAGCAATTGGATTCCCTTATAGGGACCCCTACAGACTCTAACTGGCCCTTGTTCCTAAGTCAAAAGCCAAGTACACTATTACTAGGTGACCATTAGAAATGCATCACCTCGGCCGGGCGTAGTGGCTCACATCTGAAATCCCTGCACTTCAGGAGGCCAAGGCGGGAGGATCTCTTGAATCCAGGAGTTTGAGACCAGCCTGGGCAACATGGAGAAACTCTGTCTCTACAGAAAGTACAAAAATCATCTAGGCAAGGTGGTGTGCACCTGTGGTCCCAGCTACTTGGGAGGCTGAGGTGGGAGGATTGATTGAGTCCAGGAGGTGGAGGCTGCAGTGAGCCGTGATCACTCCACTGCACTCCAGCCTGGGCGACAGAGTGAGACCCTGTCTCAAAAAATAAAAATAAAATAAAATAACATGGTGAATAGTATGTCATATGAATATATCGCCACTTAAAAATTTAGGATTCTAAAGCAAAAAAAGAAAAAACAAAAATCCCTTAACCTGAGCCACGGCTCTCTTCTTCCTGATATTTCCGTCTACCATCCTCCCCTCTGCGTGGCCCCGTCTGCCATCTTCCTCTCTGGCCCTGTCTGCCATTGTCCCCTCTGCCTGGCCCCGTCTGCCATCTTCCCCTCTGCCTGGCTCCCCTCCCCAGCTGAGTCCTCTGTCTGCATCTTGCTGACAGTCTATGGCCAAAGACCCTGTCACTAGGACTTTTATTTCCAGAGCCTGAGCCTCATCCTCACCTCCAGCTCTGCTCTGATTGATGACTGCTGAGCTGATCCCCACCCTGCATGGGTCTCCTGCGAGAAGCCCCAGGACAACCCTCACCCGAGTCTCTCCTGAATGGTGGACACTCAGCCAAGGAAGCCCACTCTTCCCAAGCCATCTCGTTTCCTTTGGTCTGAGAAAATAGATACTGGACTTTGCTCTCAAAAATAATGATATCGTGTTGTTATGAGTTGAAATGTGTCCACCCAAAAATATATGTTGAAGTCCTAACCCCTAACCCTCAGAATGTGACCTTATTTGGAGATATGGTCTTTTTTTTTTTTTTTTTTTTTTTAATTTTGAGACGGAGTGTCACTCTGCCATGCAGGCTGGAGTGCAGTGGCGTGATCTCGGCTCACTGTAGCCTCCGCCTGCTGGGTTCAAGCAATTCTCCTGCCTCAGCCTCCCAAGTAGCTGGGACTATAGGTGTGCGCCACCCTTCCCGGCCAATTTTTTGTATTTTTAGTAGATTCAGGATTTCACCATGCTGGCCAGGCTGGTCTCAAACTCCTGACCTCATGATCCACCCGCCTCGGCTTCCCAAAGTGGTGGGATTACAGGCATGAGCCACCGCACCGGGTCTGGAGATAGGGTCTTTACCAAGACAATCAAGTTAAAATGAGGTCACTGGGATGGGCCCTGATCCAATATGACTGGTGTGCTTATAAGGAGACAGAATTTGATGTCGACATGCACAGAGGCAGGATTCTGGGAAGAGACACAGGGAGAGGACAGCCATGTGGCAGGAGCAATGGCAAAGGAATGACAAGGAGAGCTGGCAAATGCCATAGCCTGGATGCGGCCAGGAAGGACTCTCCCCTAGAGCCATCAGACACCTGCTGACACCTTCATTTCAGCCTTCCAGCCTCCAGAACTACGAGACAACAAATTTCTGTTGTTGCAAGCCACACAGTGTTTGGTACTTTGTTGCAGCAGGCTTAGGAAATTAATACACACAGAAAAGGCCAGGCGTGGCCCAAGTGTGAATGGGAGGGTCATACATTCTAAAGAGAGACTCCCATGCTGCTCCTAAAAAGGACCAAGCTGTTCATCCATGCAACAGCTTGAATGGATCTCCAGGGAATTGCACTGTTTGCAAAAGCTGACCTCGAAAGGCTACACACTGGATGATTTCATTTATATAACAAACGTTCTTGAAATGACAAAGTTGCAGAGATGGATAGCATCAGTGGCTGCCGGGGCTTAGGGAAAGGGGAGAGAGGCAGATGGCTGTGGCTATAAAAGGGCAGCACGAGGGAGCCTGGTGTGCTGCATCTTGCCCTGCATCTTGGCTGCGGAGGGGCCACAACCCAACCGCCTGTAATGTGACAAAATTGCGTAGAATTACACACACACACATGCATGTAACACTGGCAAAATTCGAATGTCTATATGTTGTATCCATGTCATTTCCTGGCTGTGATATTGTACTTTAGCTATTCAACATGCTACCATTGAGGAAAACTGAGTCAAGGGTATACAGGGTCTCTCTGCATCATTACAACTACGTGAGAATCTCTACTTACCTCCAAACGAAAAGTTTTTTAAAGATACCATCAAGTCATATCAGTTTAACCCAGGAAAGTAGTCCCTATGGAATATGGATGAAATTAAGTATTATTTCCATCTAAATACAATTCAAGATGTTGGATCCTTTTGTCTTTTTAAGAGGTAACTGACAATCTGAAATAAAAATTCGAAATTTCATCTGGATAAACAAACATAAGAATATTCTTTGAAAGGATAGCAAAGAAACCTCAGGGAAGGGGAACTTACAGGGCAGACCATCCCCTGCAAGATTCGGAAACATTACAGAGCTATAATAACTGGAAGAGGTGGTGGAACAGAGCAAGTATCCCAGTAATGGACTAATTATCTAAGTGAAAATAATTTATGGAAAAAGTATTTCTAAAAAGGTTAAAAAAAAAAAGAAAAAGAAGAGCCTTTGAGTGTACAATGGCATTCTCAATCAATAATTGGCCTTGGTCTTTTCCAGTTTCCTGTTAAAACATTCAATTTATACAATGAGGGAAAGTCTAGACCAGCACTGGACACTACCTGAAGCTTTTAGGAGTTATGGCAGAAAACAGCGCAGATAATAGTGGACTATAGCAGGGTGTAACAGGGTGTAATACTATCTAACAGTTAAAATTAATGACTTACCACTACATGTATCAACGGAGAAATTAATGCTAAGGGAAAAAGAAAGTTTTGGAATGACATGACCGTGCAGGTTGAGTCTCCCCTATCTGAAATGCTTGGAATGTGAAATATTTCAGATTTCAGATTTTTTCAGATTTTGGAATATTCACATATACACAATGAGATATCTTGGGGATGGGACCTTAGTCTAAACATAAAATTCATTTATGTTTCATATGTACCCTATACACATAGCCTAAAGGTAGTTTCATACAATAATTTTAATAATTTGTGCATGAAACAGTTTGTGTCTATTGAACGCCCAGAAAGCAACATTGTCGCCACTGCAATCACCCACGTGAACATCTACGGATGATTGGCATCACCACTATTCCTGACTCTGAATTTATGTGCTACCTTTATAAACAATCGTTTTCTTACACTTATTCACACATGAGTACTTAACAGTAAAAAATATGACAGCATTAAACCAGTGAAAACATAATGTGTTCAGGGTCACTAAAGCAGCCCAGTGGCGTCATCAGAGATCTGGATCAGCCGACAGACAACAGCAACCATGACAGTGGGCTTCCCTCTCCACCAATGATGCTGTGTTCTGATTAAAAGATTACTGTAGGCTGGGCTCGGTGGCTCACGCCTGTAATCCCAGCACATTGCGAGGCCAAGGCAGGCGGTTCACCTGAGGTCAGGAGTTTGAGACTAGGCTGGCCAACATGGTGAAGCTCCATCTCTACTAAAAATACAAAAAAAAAAAAATTAGCAGGGCGTGCTGGCAGGTGCCTTTAATCCCAGCTACTCAGGAGGCTGAGGCGGGAGGATCACCTGAGCCTGGAAGCTGAAGGCTATAGTGAGCTGGGATCACGCCACTGCACTCCAGCCAGGGCAACAGAGTGAGACCCTGCCTCGAAAAAAAAAAAAAATGGAAAAGGTCACTATAAGCTAAACCTTGAGCCTAGAGCCTAGCTGCACATGCAGAACCCTGGAGAAGTCCCTACCCCCAAGGCAGGAGTTCATAGCTAATAGCTTCTTGGGCTTTTGGTGCCGATTGGCTGGAGATTGGGGGAGACACATCATGAAAAAGGGGCTTTTGTTCTCTTTCCTGGGCGGAACCGGGCAGCAGCAACTTGTAACCATCTGGCCATCTGCTGGTATCTTGTAGGGCAGCTTATCTTGCAAAAGCGCTAGGTACTGACACAGGAGATTTGCAAGCAAAAGGAGACTCTGCAAAAGGGTTCTTCAGGCCTTCGCACAAGGGGACAAATTGGTACAGGGTCCTCATCTTGCTTATCCTGCCTCAAACGCACACTGTTCTAGTCCTTCAACGAGCCCATCGCATGCTTTCATCACGGCGCCTGTGGGTGCTTGTTCTGCAGTGATAACAGCGTTTTGTTCGTCATCACTGTTACAACAAGCACCTTGGTTCAGAACCGTTTTGCCATTGTTCATCATCGGTCAATGAACGAACAACTGGGAGCCTCAGTATAGATGTTAAAAGCCTGTATATCCACTTCTTCCAGCGTGCTAGCACACCCTGAAGGTATATTTTTTGCCTGCGTAGGGAGGCCAGACATCATTTTTTTCCCACTTCACATATGGAATACTTCCATGCCGTCACCTTGTTCATCTTCATCACTGACCATAGTCGCAGACCAGAGGTTGTGCCAAGCACACGTGGCTGTCGTTAGTCACATCCTTCATGCTAAACACCTTTTGAAAACTTCCACACCCACCCCTCTGTTCACTGCTGCTAGCGGGTAGTGTTTCCATATTTACTCTCCACTGATCTCCATTGATCTAAGGATACCCTGGTCACATGGCTGAAGTAATGAAGTTACATTTGGAAGAAAGCCCATGACATAAACATTATTTTTAATGAGAGTTTCAGCTGGAGAATGAGCAGAATGGTCATCAAAGAAAAACAAAATTTTGCAGTCGTCATCCAGTCCACCCTCCCTACAGTGACACAAGCCACTGCTCCAAAATGTTTGTGAGACTAATCAGAAAAGATGTCCCTAGTTACACATGTAATCTTTCAGCTACGCAGAAAGCTGAGGTGGGAGGACGGCTTGAGGCCAGGAGTGTGAGACCAACCTTGGCAACATAGTGAGACCTCATCCCTAGAAATAAATAAATATCAGCCAGGTGTGGTGGTGCACACTTATAGGCCCAGCTACTTGAAGCAGGAGGATTGCTTGAGTCCAGGAGTGTAAGGCTGCAGTGAGCTATGATTGCACCACTGCACTCCAGCCTGGGCAACAGAGTGAGACCTCATCTCTAAAAAAATTTTTAAAAAAGAAAAAAGAGGCCAGGCACAGTGGCTCACACTTGTAATCCCAGCACTCTGGGAGGCCGAGGTGGGTGGATCACCTGAGGTCAGGAGTTCGAGACCAGCCTGGCCAACATGGAGAAACCCCGTCTCTACTAAAAATACAAAAATTAGCCGGGTGTGGTGGTGGTCGCCTGTAATCCCAGCTACTTGGGAGGCTGAGGCAGGAGAATTGCTTGAACCGGGGAGGCAGAGGTTGTAGTGAGCCGAGATTGTGCCATTGCACTCCAGCCTGGGCAATAAGAGTGAAACTCCATCTCAAAAAAAAAAAGTCTGGGAGCATGGGCTCACGCCTGTAATCCCAGCACTTTGGGAGGCCAAGGTGGGTGAATCACCTGAGGTCAGGAGTTCAAGAGCAGCCTGGCCAACATGGTGAAACCCCATCTCTACAAAAATACAAAAATTAGCTGGGCATGATGGCGGGTGCCTGTAATCCCAGCTACTCGTGAGGCTGAGGCACGAAAATGGCTTGAACCCAGGAGACAGAGATTGCAGTGAGCTGAGATCGCTCCATTGCAGTCCAGCCTGGGTGACAGAGAAAGACTCTGTCTCCAAAAAAGAAAAGAAGTCCCTGGTAATTCATGTATTGTGTTAGGATAATAATGAACTGGTAAGAAAACCACTCCTTGAAAACAGCAAGGACACAGCCTTTGCCTATCACAGCAGTTTGGGCTTACGTATACCTGTTGCATTAGCACAACCCAGCACAGTTCTGTCCTTGGGTTCCTGAATTACTGTTGGGACCATCTGATCCGCAGTGGTCCGTGTCTTTCTGGGACAATAGCACCGAAACAGTGATGTTTCATGGCCATTATAGACTTGTTCTGGTGTCAGGTTTTCATCGGCGATGACGTCGGCAAACTCGCCAATGAATTACTCTGCTGCTTTGTGATTAGCATATGTTTTATCGCCAAAAATCTTTAAAATTTTAATGCCATATTTTTTCTTAAATTCTACAACCAACCTTGAAAATTCACAATTCCCTTCCATTTTTAGTTCATCATAATAGATCTTTCTTGTTTCATGATCAGTGTATCATTAAGTGGCATGTGTCCACTGTGATATTGATGGATCACTTTTCCAGTGCACAATCAAGATCTTCATTTTTTTTATTCTGGGTTTTTCTATGTTTCATTAACTTGTGTTAGTCACTTGCAGCACAGAACTTCAACAGTCTATCCCTCTGTTTCTTCAGGTCCTATATGGTGGTCATTCCAACACCGTACCTTTCTGTAAGACATTTCACACTTACACCACTGCCTGCTGTCTCCAACGGTTTGACTTTCTGTGTTATAGATAAACATAAATGCTTTCTTTTTCTTATCACTATTATCCACAGGGGTATCTGCAGACCTTTGTGACATTTTCTTTTTTTTTGTTTTGTTTTTGTTTTTGTTTTTGTTTGAGACAGAGTCTTGCTCTATCACCCAGGCTGGAGTGTAGTGGTACGATCTCAGTTCACTGCAACCTCAGCCTCCTGGGTTCAAGTGATTGTTGTGACTCAGCCTCTTAAATAGCTGGGATTACAGGCACGTGCCACCACACCAGGCTAATTTTCATATTTTTAGTAGCGGGGTTTCGCTGTGTTGCCCAGGCTGGTCTCGAACTCCTGAGCTCATGTGATCCACCTGCCTTGGCCTCCCAAAGTGCTGAGATTACAGACGTGAGCCACTGCACCCGGCCAACATTTTCAGCAATATCATTAGACCAGACAGCAGAGAATAAGCAAAATACCACAGTGAGAAGTGCACAGAGGCAGGCCTTGGCTCCATATGGGGAATCGTGGGGACCTGTCGTGGGTGTGTTCGACCTGCACACATGCCATTTTACCACCTTTTGTGTGCGTGCTTGCATGGGGGAATCTGGGCGTGCACAGAAAAGATATCTCTCAGCTGAAGGCGGCTGGGAGAGTCTTTTTTCCCCTTGGGCATGCTGAATAAACAGTGTGTTGTGTGCCTGTGTTTTGATTGCAACCCACCTCACGAGATCAGGTGTGGAATTTTCCACCTGTGGCGTAATGTCAGAGCTCAAAAAGTTTTGGATTTTGGACCATTTTGGATTTGGGATTTGGAGATCCGGAGTGCTCAACCTGTATGGTACTGTTCATATGAATTTTTTTTTTTTTTTGAGACCTAGTCTCTTTCTGTTGCCCAAGCTTGAGTGCAGTGATGTGATCTCAGCTCACTGCAACCTCCACCTCCCAGGTTCAAGCGATTCTCGTGCCTCAGCCTCCCAAGTAGATGAGATTACAGGTGCATGCCACCACACCCTGCTAATTTTTGTATTTTTAGTAGAGATGGGGTTTCACCATGTTGGCCAGGCTGGTCTCGAACTCCTGACCTCAAGTGATCCGCCCACCTCAGCCTCCCAAAGTGCTGGGATTACAGTCGTGAGCCACTGCACCCAGCCTTAATCATATGGATTTTTAAAAATGTAAGCCATCCTGTCCGTTGTACACGGACATACACATGGAAAAGGGGCCTAAGAATGCCTGGGAATGATGAGTACCAGTTTCAAGAAACATTTACCTGCGAGAAGGTGGAAGACGGAGGAAGAGAAAGATGCAGGAATACAAAGGGGCTTCAACTTTATCTGTAATTTTTTTATTCCAAAAAATGTCTGAAGCAAACATTGAGCAGACATACTAAGATTTGACAGGATGAGGCAGTAGGCTCATGGATATCCACTATATTTATTGATTGCTATACTTCGAAGTATGTTTGAAATTTACATTATTTAACAACGCATATATATGTAATGAAATAGAGTTCTTTTAAGCATACCAAATTTACAATTTTATTTTCAAATTTTAAAATTTACTTTTGGCCAGAATGCAGTAAAATGGGTACTTTAACACAATGCCAGTTAGAAGGTATATTGATAAAAGACTTTTGGAAAGCAAGATAGAAATATTTGTTTAAAAGAAAAAAAGGCTTTAAAAATATTCCCTACCAGTTGAATCAATAGTTCCACTGTAGGAAATCTATTCTAAACAATCTTAAATTCACAAGATTTTGTAGAAAGATATTTATGATAATGTTATCTTTAATATTAAAATAATAGAGGGGATGTTAAACTATGATAATTTGCAGGCATTAAAAACTTTTACAGAGTCTGTAATAATGGAGAAATCTCTACTTCATAAATGTTCATAGAATAAAAAATGCTCTATTTTATACATGCTATGCTCAGCCTGCATTCAATAAACCCTGAATATATTTGACAATATGAAGGAATATTGCTAATTTTTAAATTTGATCTTATCATCTTGAGATATATTCTTAAGTATTGAGGGAAATTGAATAATGTGGGATTTCTCCAGTTGGAGTAAGGGTGGCTATTCGGCCGGGCGCGGTGGCTCACGCTTGTAATCCCAGCACTTTGGGAGGCCGAGGCGGGCGGATCACGAGGTCAGGAGATCGAGACCACGGTGAAACCCCCTCTCTACTAAAAATACAAAAAAAAATTAGCCAGGCGTGGTGGCGGGCGCCTGTAGTCCCAGCTACTCGGAGAGGCTGAGGCAGGAGAATGGCGTGAACCCGGGAGGCGGAGCTTGCAGTGAGCCGAGATTGCGCCACTGCACTCCAGCCTGGGCGACAGAGCGAGACTCCGTCTCAAAAAAAAAAAAAAAAGGGTGTCTATTCCTGCTTAGAAAAAAAGAACGGACCTTGTGCGGTCACTGCCAGATGGTAGGTTCATTATTCTTTTGACTTTTTTTTTTTTAACTTAAGAGACAGGGACTGGCTCTGTTGCCCAGGCTGGAGTGCAGTGGCGCCATCATAGCTCACTGCATCCTCAAACTCCTGGGCTTAAACAATGCTCCCGACTCAGCCTCCCAAGCAGCTGGGACTACAGGCAAGTGCCAGCACATCAGGCTAATATTGTTTAAATATTTTGTAGAGATAGGGGTCTCACTGTGTTGCCCAAGCTGATCTCCAACTCTTGGGCTCAAGCGATCCTCCTGCCTCTGTCTTCCAAAGTGCTGGGGTTATAAGCGTCAGCCACCGCGTCTGGCCTCTACTTTTGATATTTGAAAATGTCCGTAACAAAAGCAGCTTTCATAAGTCTGAAACACACAAAATGTTGACATTGATTATATTTACAGGTTGGGTCCAAGTGGGATTTCCAATCCTCTGCGTTCATTTGTTCAGCATGTTTTACAATTATGCCAATTTTAAACTTTTTAGGGAAAGAGGAGCAAGTACAGCCATGCCTCACTTACTAATAGAGATAGTTTCTGAGAAGCTTGTCAGATGATTTCCTCGTTTTGCCAGCATCGCAGAGGACTTACACAATTTGCATGGCATAGCCTGCTACACACTGAGGCCACATGACCCAGCCTGTTGCTCCGAGACTGCAAGCTGTGCAGCAGGAAGCTTTGCTGAATACTGCAGGCAACTGTAACACAATGGTGAGGATCTGTGTCTCTAAACATAGAAAAGTTACAGTAAAAACACGGAATTATAATCTTACAGGACCACCGAGGCACATACCAGCTGGCATTAACAAAAAGGTCGTTAGGCTCCACCTGACTGTAGGAAAAGCTTTCATCTACTCTTTTCCCACTGTGTGTGTGGGGTGGGGGGAGGATGTATAACAACCTATGCTTATATGCCACTAAATTCTTTTGTTTGTTTGTTTTATTTTATGTTATTTATTTTTTTGAGACCGAGTCTCACTCTGTTGCCCAGGCTAGAGGGCAGTGGTGCGATCTCAGCTTACTGCAACCTCAGCCTCCCGGGTTCAAGTGATTCTCCTGCCTCAGCCTCCCGAGTAGCTGGGATTACAGGCGCCCGCCACCA
Source organism: Hylobates moloch (assembly GCF_009828535.3). Taxonomy (NCBI): domain Eukaryota; kingdom Metazoa; phylum Chordata; class Mammalia; order Primates; family Hylobatidae; genus Hylobates; species Hylobates moloch. Next base: position 5,732,961 of record NW_026652277.1, on the reverse strand, counting down.
CGCCCAGCTAATTTTTGTATTTTTAGTAGAGACGAGGTTTCACCATGTTGGCCAGGCTAGTCTCGAATTCCTGACTTCAGGCGATTCACCTGCCTTGGCCTCCGAAAGTGCTTGGATTTCAGGAGTGGCCACCGCGCTCGGCCCTAAATTCTTTTTTTTTTTTTTTTTTTTTTTGAGACAGAGTCTCGCTCTGTCACCCAGGCTGGAGTGCAGTGGCGCGATCTCGGCTCACTGCAAGCTCCGCCTCCCAGGTTCACGCAATTCTCCTGCCTCAGCCTCTCCGACTAGCTGGGACTACAGGCGCCCGCCACCACGCCCGGCTAATTTTTTGTATTTTTAGTAGAGACGAGGTTTCACCGTGGTCTCGATCTCTTGACCTCGTGATCCGCCCTCCTCGGCTTCCCAAAGTGCTGGGATTACAAGCGTGAGCTACCACGCCCGGCCCCTAAATTCTTTTATTTAACTTTTAAGTTCAGGGTTATATGTGCAGGTTTGTTATATAGGTAAACCTGTGTCTTGGGGGATTATTGTACAGATTATTTCGTTTTGAAAGAGAATTTGCAAGTATGTCACAAAAGCCTCATAAACACGTGAGATTTTAAGAGGCAATGACCGAGGCTTGGAGATGTCTCGTCCTGTCCAGTGTCACCCCTAGACCTGAGAATCTGCACTTGGGAGCTTACAGACCCGGTTCTCAGGCTTCACTTGAGACCCCAAGAAAGAAAAAAACCCACCAGCCAAAGAGGGGGATGGCAGCCTGGAAGAACCTAAGGAAGCGAGGGGCAGAGGTGAAGCACTGTGGCTCCTCTCCCCCTTCACCCCTCTCCGCCCCGTCTCCTTCTAACGCGAGGCATTTTCTCGGGGAGCAAAGCTGCAGCAGCAATTCGATGAAGTGGCGGAGCTGCGGCCCCAGCGGGCGCCGGGCGCCAGCAGGTGGCGGGGGCTGCGCTCCTCCCGGGCAGGTGCCCGCGTCTCCGCACCGCGGCGACACCTCCGGGTGAGGTCAAGTGGATCCGAGCCTCAGAGAGGGCTGGAGAGAGTCTGCTCTCCGATGGCTTTGCCCACTCTCTTCCCAGTGGGGACACCGGACAGAGTGCACACTGGAGGTCCCGGAGCACAATGAGCGCGGAGGACCGGGAGGCTCCCGGGCTTGCGTGGGTAAGGTCCTGGGTCCCCACCGGGCACGGCCCATGCGTCCCGGGGACAGGGGTGGCTGTGCGGGGCCGCGGTGGCCGGCGGGGCTCCTTCTCCAGCAAGGGTGGGGACGCTGAGTCACGGATCTGTCACCGCTCTGCACCTCTCCGAGCCCTCGGGGGCCAAAGCAAAAGCGAAAGCGAATGCGACTGGCAGGGCGGCAGGTCCCAGAGCCGCGCTCGCCACCTCCCCCCGGCCTGGGCAGCGCTCGCCCGGGGCGTCCAGCGGTGCCCTGTGGAGCTGCGGCTATGGCCCCGAGGCGGGCGCGCGGCTGCCGGACCCTCGGTCTCCCGGCGCTGCTACTGCTGCTGCTGCTCCGGCCGCCGGCGACGCGGGGTAGGGAGCTGGGAGCAGGGCCGCCCGGGCGGGACTTGGAAAGGGGCCGGGGCGTGGAGCTGGAGGGAACAGGGCGCCCCATCTCCCCTGGCCGTGCGGGGCGTCGGTGCCCTCGGGAGCGCGGTGCGCGCAGGTCCGGGCCGGGGAGGGGGCGCGGCGCGGGGCAGGAGGGACACGTGCCGGGAGCCGGGGTCGCAGGGAGAGCGCCGCCGCTGCGCCCGGTTCACCCATGTAAGGGAGCGGGCGGCCGGGCTGGGGTCTCCGAGGCCGAGGTCAGGAGCAGTTCTGAGAAGCCCGTTTTGGCCACGGGAGCGCGGAGCCGGCGGCGTCCAGCAGTTAGGAGACACGGGCGAGTGCGCTTCTCCCAGGCGCGGGGACAGCAGGGCGGGTGTTGCATAGCACGCGGTCCTCGGAGGGGTCCGGGAGAAACTACCCCTCCCGACTCCCAGGCAAAAGTAAATTATGTCAGTGGTAGGTGGGAGGGTGGGGAGGAGCTGTGTCCCGGGGGGAAACGCGTCGGGCGACTTGCACACCTGGGGACCTGGAAACAACTTCCAATTCTTAAGCGATCAGGAAACCAGCAGAGGCGGTCGGGGCCGGATGGGGGTGGGGAGTGAGGGGCCAGCCTGGAGTCTACACTCGCAGGAAAAGGGGGAAGAAATCTGTGATCGCTTGGTGTATGAGAAGAAAGCGGGTCGCGGAGCTCTGATCTCGGCAGGGAGGATGGAATGAGCGATTCCTAGGGGTTTTGTCCCGGGAGCCAGAGGAAGGAGAAACAGTAGCTGGGTCTAGCTCTATCCTTGTCAGCGCTTCTTTATCTTTTTATAGTCAGGGAGCTCTAGGAGGGTCTGATGAAAGCTATGAACCCCCCGCCCCCAGAAAAATGCATGAATGCACATACTTACAAAATGTGCATATGATTTTGGGGTCAAAGCCCCACTGAAGGCCATCCATGGACTCTATAGGAATTAGTAACCCCATGATCTGTGTGTGTTTTTAAGCGAGACCCTCAATAATTTACATCGAGTCGGGCCAGTCTGCCCAGGCCCTGGCCAAAGCCATTCCACGCACAGTTGCTGCTGCCTGGTGTGGCCCGAACGCCTCCCCACCCGCCGCCACCCCCACCCCAGCTCTGCGAGGCTTCATGAAGTTTCGTTTTCATGAGACTCTGATGCTTGGATTTTCCCCCACATCTGAGAAGCAGTTAGTTGGTGACCGGTTGCTTCCTCCCAGCTGGCTAGCAGTGTCACAGGACCCCACAGCTGGCAACTGGGGCAGCTGGATTACACAATATGAAAGTGAAATGCAGCCTTAGTAGAGCCCAGCAGAGAGGAGGTGTCTTTCCTGAAGACTGAGTGGATAGGGGAGCACCACTGGGAGATCTCTAATCTCATCAGCTGCACAACCTTGCCCTTTGACCTTAGAAAGGTGTTGCTACCTTCCCTTCCCAAAGCTCTCGATGTTTTGTTTTTTTTTTCCTTTTTCTTTCTTTTTTGTTTTCTTTTTTGAGACGGAGTGTCACTCTGTCACCCCGGCTGGAGTGCAGTAGCGCGATCTCAGCTCACTGCAACCTCCGCCTCCTGGGTTCAAGTGATTCTCCTGCCTCAGCCTCCTGAGAGCTGGGATTACAGGCGCTTGCCACCACGCCCGGTAACTTTTGTGTTTTTAATAGAGACGGGGTTTCACCATGTTGATCAGGCTGATCTTAAACTCCTGACCTTGTGATCCGCCCGCCTCGGCCTACCAAAGTGCTGGGATTACAGGCGTGAGCCACCGCACCCAGCCGATGTTTTTTTTCCCTTTAACAGCCTTATTGAGGTGTAATTGACAGACAATAAACTGCATATATTGAAGTTGCACACTTTGATAAGTTTGGAGGTAAATGCATACACACTCATGAAAGCATTGCCACCACCAAGAGTGAACACAACCATCACTCCCAAAGACTTCCTCATGCCCTGCACAATCCTCATCTCCCACCTCGCCCATCTCCCAGGCAACCGCTTATCTGTTTTTTTGGTCACTATCAATTTGATGCACTTTCTAAAATTTTTTATAACTAGAATTGTACAGTAGGAATTCTTTCTTGTTTGGCTTCTTCACAGACAGTAATTATCCTGAGAATTTATCCATGTTGTAATTTGTATAAGTAGTTCATTGGTTTCTACCACTGAGTAGTATTCTACCCACGGCTAGCCCACCATTTGTTTAGCCATTCACTTGTGTGGTTTTTTTTTTGTTTTGTTTTTTTTTATACTTTAGGTTCTAGGGTACATGTGCACAATGTGCAGATTTGTTACATATGTATCCATGTGCCATGTTGATTTCCTGCACCCATTAACTCGACATTTAGCATTAGGTATATCTCCTAATGCTGTCCCTCCCCCCTCCCCCAACCCCACAACAGTCCCCGGAGTGTGATGTTCCCCTTCCTGTGTCCATGAGTTCTCATTGTTCAATTCCCACCTATGAGTGAGAACCTGCGGTGTTTGGTTTTTTGTCCTTGCGATAGTTTACTGAGAATGATGTTTTCCAGTTTCATCCATGTCCCTACAAAGGACATGAACTCATGATTTTTTATGGCTGCATAGTATTCCATGGTGTATATGTGCCACATTTTCTTAATCCAGTCTATCGTTGTTGGACATTTGGGTTGGTTCCAAGTCTTTGCTATTGTGAATAGTGCCGCAATAAACATACGTGTGCATGTGTCTTTATAGCAGCATGATTTATAGTCCTTTGGGTATATACCCAGTAATGGGATGGCTGGGTCAAATGGTATTTCTAGTTCGAGATCCCTGAGGAATCGCCACACTGACTTCCACAATGGTTGAACTAGTTTACAGTCCCACCAACAGTGTAAAAGTGTTCCTATTTCTCCACATCCTCTCCAGCACCTGTTGTTTCCTGATTTTTTAATGATGGCCATTCTAACTGGTGTGAGATGGTATCTCATTGTGGTTTTGATTTGCATTTCTCTGATGGCCAGTGATGATGAGCATTTCTTCATGTGTTTTTTGGCTGCATAAATGTCTTCTTTTGAGAAGTGTCTGTTCATGTCCTTTGCCCACTTTTTGATGGGGTTGTTTGTTTTTTTCTTATAAATTTGTTTGAGTTCATTGTAGATTCTGGATATTAGCCCTTTGTCAGATGAGTAGGTTGCAAAAATTTTCTCCCATTCTGTAGGTTTCCTGTTCACTCTGATGGTAGTTTCTTTTGCTGTGCAGAAGCTCTTTAGTTTAATGAGATCCCATTTGTCAATTTTGGCTTTTGTTGCCATTGCTTTTGGTGTTTTAGACATGAAGTCCTTGCCCATGCCTATGTCCTGAATGGTATTGCCTAGGTTTTCTTGTAGGATTTTAATGGTTTTAGGTCTAACATTTAAGTCTTTAATCCATCTTGAATTAATTTTTGTATAAGGTGTAAGGAAGGGATCCAGTTTCAGCTTTCTACATATGGCTAGCCAGTTTTCCCAGCACCATTTATTAAATAGGGAATCCTTTCCCCATTTCTTGTTTTTGTCAGGTTTGTCGAAGATCAGATAGTTGTAGATATGTGGCATCATTTCTGAGGGCTCTGTTCTGTTCCATTGATCTATGTCTCTGTTGTGGTACCAGTACCATGCTGTTTTGGTTACTGTAGCCTTGTAGTATAGTTTGAAGTCAGGTAGCGTGATGCCTCCAGCTTTGTTCTTTTGGCTTAGGATTGACTTGGCGATGCGGGCTCTTTTTTGGTTCCATATGAACTTTAAAGTAGTTTTTTCCAATTCTGTGAAGAAAGTCATTGGTAGCCCATTCACTTGTTAAGGGACATTTGGGTTGTTTTCAGTTTGGGACTATTACCTAGAAAGCTGCTATGAACACGGACATACAGGTTTCTGTATGGACACATGCTTTCATTTCTCATGGGTAGAGAATGGTTGGGAGTAGAGTGGCTGTGTTATACGGCAGGTGTTATGTTTAATTTTTTTTTTTTTTTTTTGAAACACGGTCACACCATTGTTTCCCAAGCTGGAGTGCAGTAGCATGATGATAGCTCACTGCAGCCTTGACCTCTCAGGCGTTTAATTTTTAATTTTTATTTATTTTTAATTTACTTATTTTGAGACAGAATCTCACTCTGTTGCCCAGACCGAAGTGCAGTGGCTCCATGCCTGCTCACTGAAACCTCTGCCTCCTGGGTTCAAGCGATTCTCCTGCCTCAGCCTCCTGAGTAGCTGGGACTACAGGCTTGCACCACCACACCCGGCTAATTTTTGTATTTTTAGTAGAGATGGGGTTTCACCATGTTGGCCAGGCTGGTCTCGAACTCCTGACCTCAGGTGATCTGCCTGCTTTGGCCTCCCAAAGTGCTGGGATTACAGGTGTGAGCCACCGCACCTGGCCTCAGAAGTTTAATTTTTAAAGAAACTGCTAAACCATTTCCCAAAGTTGTTGTACTATTTTACATTCCCACAGCAGTGTAGGGAAGTTCCAGTTCCTTCACACCCTTGTCAGCCCTTGGTATGATGAATCTTTTTAATTTCACCCATTCTACTAGGTATGTAGGGGGTCTCCCCTTGTAGTTTTAATTTGCATTTTTCTACAGCTAGTGATGTTATGTGCTTATTTGCCATGTATATATCTTCTCTGGTAGTGTCCGTTTATATCTTTTTTGCTCTCTTAAAAATTGAGTTGTATCAGCTGGGTGTGGTGACTCACACCTGTAATCCCAGCACTTTGGGAGGCCAACGCGGGCAGATCACTTGAGGCCAGGAGTTCGAGACCAGCCAGGTCAACATGGTAAAACCCCTTCTCTACTAAAAATACAAAAATTAGCCAGCTGTGGTAGCCCATGCCTGTAATGTCAGCTACACAGGAGGCTGAGGCAGGAGAATCTCTTGAACCCTGGAGGCAGAAGTTGCAGCGAGCTGAGATCGCGCCACTGCACTCCAGCCTGGGAGACAGAGCGAGACTGTCTTTTTTTTTTTTTTTTTTCTGACTCTGTCTTAAGAATAAAAAATTGAATTGTATCATCACTGAATTTTGAGAGTTCTTTATATATTCTGGATACAAGGCCCTAATCAGGTATATGATTTGCAAATATTTTCTCAGATCCTGTGGCTTATCCTTTCTCTTAGCAGTGTCTTTTGAAAAGCAGAAGTTTTTAATTTTTATGAAGTCTAATTTATTAATTTGATATGTTGTGTTTTGGGCTTTTGGTGTCATATCTAAGAAATATTTGCCTAGCCTAAGGTTACAAAGGTTTACTTCTATGTGTTCCTCTAGAAGTTTTATAGCTTTACAGTTTACATTTATGGCTGTGATCCATCTCGAATTAATTTTGTTTATAATGCGAGGCATGAATTAAAGGTTGTTTTGGGGTTTTGTTTGTTTCTATATATGCATATCCAATTATTCCAGCATCCTTTATTGAAAAGATTATCTTCACTGACTTGCTCTTACACCTTTTGAACATCAGTCAGCTATATGTGTGTAAGTTGGTTACAGTATACAAAACACCACTACACAAAAATCAGTTCTATTTCCATACATTCACAATGAACAATTAGAAATTTAAAAATTTTTAAAAGTCATTTGAAATAACATTAAAAAGCATTAGATACTTATGGATAAATCTAACAAAAGATGTGAAAGACATCTTTCGTATATGGAAAACTATAAACCATTGCTTAGAGAAATTAAAGAACTAAATCAATGGAGAGATATACCATGTTCATGGGTTGGACAAATCAATATCACTAAGGTGTGAAGTCTCCTTCTTGTGCTACTAGGTACAACAAGTTGTTGCCAGTCTGTTCTTATTTAAAAGGCCTGATTTGCAGGGGAGTCCATTATGTTGGGTAGAAGGTCACTGACTTCTTAGAGAGCATTTCAGTCTGAAAGATTGCGGGCGATGGCCAAAAGCAGCTGAGAAGACAATGCTTTCTTTGAAGACAAATATCCCTAGCCACCAATTTCAGTTTGCTTTTTTAATATAAGGTGTAAGTGCACTTGGGGGTGTTTTCACAACTTTTTATGTGTCTTTAAGTACTTTTAAGCCATTTTTCAGAACTTTAGGGGTCTTTTCCCAAACCTTTTATTTTTTATTTCCTATCCATTTTATTTAGTTGTTACTGCTTGTGCCTCTACTGATAGCAGAAAAGTGGTGAAAACATAAGTGTATAAAACATGAGATTTGTCAAAATCAACATAAATGTTAAACAGCGGAGGACTGCGTAAATAAGATGGAGTTGTTTTCAAGTAGTAGACATCGTATGATTCATTTTTTACTAGAAGAAGATCAAGAAGTAGTTGTCATTGAATAGGGAAGATGTCATGTGTCGATCATATGTGTGTGTGTATGCAGTTGTCTGCCTTTTGTTATTTTTCTGCCATAATTTGAATTGTTTCATAATAAGAAAAGTAAATAAACAAAATTACAAAAGAAATAGCACAATTAAGATCTAGAATTTTGGAGTTTTTTCTAATTCATCTTTAATTATAGCTGATCTTGTCTGGCAATGTTTTCATGACTTTACAAATGCTTGTCCACTGCATTCCAGCCTGGGTGACAAAGTGAGACTCTCTCAAAAATAATAATAGTAATAATAATATGTATCTAAATGAATAAATATATATAAAACTCCTCAGTATATATCCTGGGAGTCATATCAGTGTTGCTCATTGGACATAGTTGATGTGATTTGAATGCTTCTTCTTGGAAAGGCTTGATTCCCTTCTGTGCAGTGGGGAGCCCCTGAGGGTTTCTGTGCAGGGGAGCAGTACTGGAGCTGCATGGTGGAAAGGTTGCTCTTGTTCAGAGTGTGAAGAATGAACTGTAGTCAGGAGAGTCCAGAGAATAGGAGCTGCGTTGAGGTTTTTGAAATCGTTCTGGTGGGTGGTGATGAAATCCTGAACACAGGCGATGTCAATGCAGGAGGCAGAAGAGGCCAGATGACTTCTTGAGTCCTAAAATTATAGAATGTATTTCATTATTTTCCTTTCATTTGCTCTTCAACCTGCAGCCCTCAACTCTTGCAAGACTCCAAAAATCATTATTTAAGGATTTGAGTTATGGAGAAATTCACCTGGCACACAAGAGGTGGGTCGGGAAGCTCAGTTAATGAGTCTGAGAGAGAAAGAAAAGAATTGCCAAGTTTCAGGCAGTGAGCTGGAGACAGTCTGTACTTGCAGCGAGCTCCAAAAGGAAGTGTGTTGACTTGGCTGACATTTCAGCGGGGAAAATAAGGAAGGAAGGTGGTGGGTGACTGTGAGGTCAGAGGCCTTCGCCTTTTCCGTACACCAGCTCCACGGCGAGCATCCTGAGGACAGGAACTATGTCTGATACGTCTCTGAATCCTACCTCCCTTAGCTCGTGCAGGCATTTGAAAGGTGCTGTAAGCGAGGGGAATGTTGGGAGTCCATTCTGACTCTGCTTGCAGGATAGGGGGGCCACGCTAACCTGACAACCTCTGAACTCTGGATATGGAACCAGGCCGAGGCTGCCAGCTCTTGTTAGACTCTGTAAACCAACCCGATAGATAAGGAAGTGCGATTCACAGGTTCTGGGAAACACAAGGAGGTGTGGCCTCATACGCTATTGTGGTGACTTCATGTAAATGATCGTTAGGACTTGTTGTATATGCTTTTTGGCTACTTCAGAGTTTTGAAAGTCCTAGAGCCGTAAGTTTACTCCAATTTCCATTACTTCATAATTCCATTATATGTATTCAGAAAATATCTATCGTATACCAGGCTTAGGAATGTGAGAGTACCAGAGAACTATGAAATATACATACCATCAGCAAGGAGCTTGTAATATTGTAAACAAAGTGAGACTTGTTTACATTGAATAACTAGGGAACAATGTTATGAGAGAATATGTAGAAAGTATAATTCGAGTATCTAAAGATGTGATTAAGGCATGTGGAAATGAAGTTATTGCTTCAATTAAATGTATTATCTCTGGAGGATGGCTTGAGTTCAGGAGTTTGAGACCAGCCTGAGCAACATGGTGAGACCCCATCTCTAGGAAAAAAAAAAATTAGCCAGGTATGGTGGCATGTGCCTCTAGTCCCAGCTACTCAGGAGGCTGAGGCAGGAGGATTGCTTGAGGCCAGGAGTTTGAGGCTACAGTGGGGCATAATTGTACCATTGCACTCTAGCCTGGGTGACAGAGCTAGACCCTGTCTCAAAATAAAATAAAATAATAATGAAATAAAATAAAATCATTTTTAAAATAAAATAATAAAATGAAACGGTGTTAGTAATATCGCCAATATAGTTATGAGACAGTCCAGCTTTACAAAGTAAGTAACTGGCCACCGTTTGCCTGGTTGGATTGGCTGTAGTACACTGATATCCTTGTACATTCAAACATTAATTATTCACAGATTTATCTTTGTTTGAGGACCGTTCACAATGGAAGAACCACTGATAGACTTCCTTTCTCAGCAAAATGACAGAGTAGATACCGAAAAACCTTCCTGCTACAAAAACACCCAGAAATGATAAATAATATAATGCATGCCTTTTAAAATCCTGAGCTGATAAACAATAATCAACTGTTCAAAGCAAAATAAT